>NC_133536.1:140486574-141089699 GCF_048544455.1 Silene latifolia
GATAGGCTCCTCAAGAAGAGTAACCTCATACACTTCTGTTTCCTTACCCCATGAGTTCTTGCAAAGCACGATTTTATCATCATAGCTATCTTCATAAGAATCATAGATGGGCGCTTCATTCAACTCTTTCTCCAACATCTCAAAGTTCACATCAAAAGTCACACCCTCATACTCACAAAGGCTAAGAGTATTTGCCTTACTCAACCTCATATCTTCTTCATCAAACACCACACTTTCATACTCACAAGAGCTCAAAGAGTTTGGCTCTTCCCACTTCTCATTTTCCATATCAAAGGTTACTACTTTAAATTCACATTCATGATCAATGTCCAAAGAATGGTGGGGAGTGATTGCTTGGGATTCTTTCATTTGGGCAATTTGAATCTCCAACTCCTCACCTTGGGCAACAATGCCTTGAAGAACATTGTCCCTCTTTTGGCTCTCCTCTATCATTTATTTGAAGAAGTTTTGTTGATCTCCCATCATTTGGAGAATCATATTTTGAATGGGCTCTTTTTCTTGTTGTGGGTGGGTGTGAAAATGGTTGTATTGTGGCAATTGAAAGTCATTATGAAGCGGGTATTGAGTGGGTGGTTGTTGTGGATATTGGATGTGGTGATTTCGGTGGGAAAAATTGGGGTAGTGGTTAGGATTTTCATTGTACAAATAGTAAGGTAGGTTTGTGTTGACTTGCTTCTCAAACTCCCTATACCCAAAGTCATACTCAAAAGATCCACCACATACTCCATGTATCAAGTCTTGGGTCATCATCATAGCCAAGATAAAGATACAACTACAAACATGGAAACTACAAGAAAACGGTAAAAACGAAACTTAAGGAACAAGTTCCTCAAGGTGAAAGCACAATTAAAATAGACAAACAAGTAAGAACTTAATCACATAGCCGGCAGCGGCGCCATTTTTGACGTGAGCGTGTCGTTGTACACCCAATCAAAACACATTTATAATTCTCAACAAAATAACTAGTTAGTGGTTAAGTCGAGGTCGATCCATGGGACGGTGTGCTTTGGGTTCTAAGTCTATCTATCTCAATTTATGCTAGTGTCACAATTGATTTGGGTTTGTAGTTGTGTTCTAGACTAATGCAAGCAATAAAGTATAATAAGCAATAAAAGGAAGGATGTAAACAAATGATTAAAAGTGCTAGGATTTCATGGGGTCATAGGGGATCCATGGGAATTGATCATACAAACATGTTTACAAAGTTGCAAGCAATTAATGTTGTAAAGGAACCGAGTTGGTGTATGTCTTACGGTTCTTAGGAAGAGTTGGGTCCCGGAGCCTAATCGATTAGATTGTACAACACCTACAAGTCGACTTACTTTCCCCCTAATCACTTCTATGCATGGTCTAACTAGACTCGAGTTGGTTTATATCTTACAAGTCAAGTTGAATAGATAAGAGATGGTTATAAATGCAAGGATTCATAGGCTTAGCATTTCATCAAACATAACATGTGCATAGGTTGACATCACAACAAGCAAGCAAATTTATTATGAAAACATATTAGATTAAGCATGATTATTTCCCCATGTTGGTTTCCCCTAATTACCCACTAATCCTAGTTTAGTAACTACTCACTCATTATCATGGAAAACATGTCATTAATGGTGTCAATCATTACAACAAGTATAAACATGATAAGAGCTTAAGGAAATAAACAATAAAAGGGTAAAGAGTAAATGAATTATACCAAACTTGAGATGATCCAAATAAAGCAAAGAATAAAAGAAGAGAACTCAATTGATTGATGAAGAGTTGTCAATCCTCCAATAATAACCCAATAATCTTCAATTACCCAAAAGTAACAAACTTGAACAATAATTAAAGAGAGATGAATGTGAAATTTGTGGAAAGATTAAAGAGTAATTTATTCTAATCTACTCCTAATCTAATCTAAGAGGAATTTCTAATGTTTAAGCCCCCTTTGATTACCATCAAAATGGGGTATTTATAGTAGTGCCTCATTAGGTTAACTAAGGCTAAATTAGTAATTAACAATTCTAAATTCTAAGTAGGGAAATGCAAGTATTTTGGAGAGATGCGCATCCTTGCTGAAGACGCCGAGGGACGCTCGTATACAAGGGTGGGACGCTCGGATTGTAGGCAGGTAGGACGAGCGGCTGAAGGTCGGGACGCTCGGATTCTGGGGCATTTGGACGAGCGTCTTGAAGCTTTGGACGATCGTATTGCTGTTCAGAATGCTTCCTCTCGCATACTTCTTATTCTTGCAACATTGGTCTTTAGTTCTTGCCTCTTCTTCCACACTCAATCTACCAAGATTGTCAATATCCTTCCAAATAAGCTCAAGAGGCGGGAGTTTCCGCCTAATTGTCTCCTTTCCTACAAAACATATGAAATGCACTAGGAAAGCAAAATAGAAAGCATTTGACGGACAAAATGGCTATGGAATGTTATAATAGTATGCAAAATAGGCTCAATTAGAGGACTAAATGTGCGCAAATATGAGTCACATCAATTGTCTTACTGCATATCTACGAGTTAATGTTTAATTTAGCTAAACAAATAGACTTGACCTGAAATTTTGGCAAGCTACTTATAAATTCTAAGGAATTAGAGCCAATAAACTGGTGTCATTTATGACCAGTTTCATGTAGGTTTGTGAGTAGTTACTCCTTGCATAACATGTTCATTAATTTGCACGTATATGAAATTCAATTGCTTTTCGCCTTCATACATTAGGGTTAGTGGTTGGTGTCACATGCAGGGAGGTGCTTACATTCCCCTTTCTTTCATTTTTACCCATTTAACTCCACATTAGCCAAATTTGCCTTTTGACCCTTAACTACATCTCAAACTTAGCCTGCCTTGTCAAGCTAGTATAGTGTATGTTTTTGCAGTATATAATTTATTGTGCCATGTTTGGTTTGTATTATATTGATTTGGAGTTGGTAATTTGTGAAGGAGAAGGAGGATGTAATGAAAAAAAAAAAAAAAGTTGAAAAAACGTGAAAAAGAAAAAAAAAGAATTCGAAAAAAGAGAAGAAAAATGATGATGCAAGAAACCGAGAAAAGAAGAAAAAAAAGAAGAAAAAGATGTTTGATGAGACGGTTTCGCTCCTATGTTTTATTTACATTTATTGAGGAGTATTTTCAGTTCGGTTTGGTGAGTTTTGTGCCAAATGAAAGGCACTCGTGCTTAATTCTATAATTGAGTAAGAATGGATGTTATTATATGGTTCTGTTTAAGTGCTAGCTTGGCCGCCTATACCTCCACATTTCCATAAATGTTTTGCCTTTTCTTACCCATTGCCTCACTTTACCATATTTTTGTAAGCCCTTGGCTGTGACAGACCTTGTTTGGTTGGAATGTGTGTATGGTAGCTTGAATTGTCTATCATATTAGTTGCATGCATGTTTATGTGGGTCGTAGTCTAGATGAGCGACTATTTTTTCTCTCTCTCTCTTACATTCATATGCTTACCCTTTGCTTCATGAGAGAAGAGTGACCCGTGAGAGTCCATCATTAAAGGTCTTGCAAGGTCGACAGTTCAGCTTTATTATAGACATCCCACAACTCGTTTGCATTTGACTGTTTTGCTATGAGTGTTAGTTTGCTGCATTAAATTGGTTTAAGTGGGCATTTATAGCTAGCTCTGAGCTATCTTTTCCATTCCATTGGTTTGCATTTAGTTTACTCGAGGACAAGTAAAGGTTCGGTTTGGGGAGATTTGATACATGCATTTTATATAGTCTTTTTAGGCCTCTTTATGCACGTATTTCTATGCTATTCTCGTAGTTTTATGCTATGAAATGCCCCGAATATGCTACTTTGGTTTGTTTTGCCTTATTTGCAGAAATGGACCTAAAAGTGGTGGAATCAAGCCTTTTATCGCCGGTTTTGCATGCATTTGGAGGATGAGTAGATTTGGAGCGGGAAATATTGCTGTTACGGGATGCGTAAAGTCATTTCGGGCGCTAAATAGACAAGTCAAAGTTGAAATCAACGAAACAAGTGGCTGCTGAAGTCAAACTTACTCGATCGAGTGCTTTATTGGTCGATCGAGTGCTTTTGGATGGAAGAAGACCTCGATCGAGTACTACTTATACTCGATCGAATTGTGCTATATAGGGGTTTCCTCAATCGAGTGGTTATTTCACTCGATCGAGTGGTTCTAGCTTAATTCTACTCGATCGAGCAGTTTCAAATGGCTCGATCGAGTTGTTTTCTAATGGGCTCGGGCTTTTTAGCTTTAATTTGTGTTTAGGTCAAATAAAATCCTATTTCCTATAAATAGGAAAGCATCAGACGTCATTTGTATCATACTATAGACCATATACGCTACTTTTCTCCTTTCCTCTGTTAGACACTGTTTCCTCTCTACTTTTCCGGACTATCCTTAGTAATTCTCTTTCCTTATTCTCTTCTTAATTTATGATGTTGTTTATTCTATTACTTTTCGTTCTTGCCTTTCCCTTATCTATGTCTAGCTAATTCCCCTGCTAGGATCTAGGGGAGTCAATGAACCGATGTTAATTGCTAATTAGGTTTATAGATCGTTTGTTATTATGTCTTTGTTGTTAATCACTGCTTATAATTGTATCTAGCTATTTGAATCGATGCATTTAGCCTTTTTAACCTTGGTAAGCCTTGACCTGGACCGGAAGGTTGGAAGGGGTGAGACCTGCACTGAATAATAGAATGCTTTAGTGAGGGCGGAAGCTAAGCTAATAGTATTTTAGGGCGAATTGAGACCAGAAGGAGATATTCGTTGCCCCCTTAGACCGACACATCGACTAATATGTGACCTTAGCCGCCTCATATTGTATGACCTTAGGAGCTCGTGAAAACATGTTCACAAGCTTCATGTAGATCTCATGAGCGGTGCTAATCTTTATAGCACTTCTTTGGAGTTCGGCCTCCATAGCAAAGATCAACACATTTTTTATCGCGGCCGACTCCTTTTGGTAAACCTCATAGGTTTGCCTAGCGGCGGCGGTGGACCTAGCAATAGGCTCGGTGGGAGATGCCTCGGTAAGGTAACGAAGCTTGTCGTCACCCTCCGCGGCCAAGCGAAGTTGCGCATCCCAATTAGCGAAATTGGACCCATTCTTTTCTAACTTACATCGATCCATGAAGGATCGGAGCCATGACACATTGGTGAGCGTGTTGGAACTAGTGGTTGCGGATGAAATTGGAGTTGCCATTGCGATTGATAAAACGATTTTGACTACAAAATAGGAAGTGAAGGAATTAATAAACATCTATCGTTTTGTCAATACTTGTAAACATTTTAAACAAGTTATTAAGCATTTATGTAGTGACCTCTACCCAACTATCATAAATGATTCCGAGATTCAAATTCATATTAATACAGGTACGGTGAGCCGAGTCATCCCTTATTAATATAACTCGGTGGATTAACCTCTTAATCGATTCTACTTCTAGAACTCTCGGTTGATAAAAATTACTCTAATTTTCATCTTTAGCCCGGAACAGATGCGACTACGGTCACGAATACTTCCGTTGAGCTCAAACCAAATTTCGATGTAATAACATTTTATTACCCACTTACCCAACGTAACAAGGTTTGTATTACGGTGAAGCCGGATTAACTCCCTTATGAAATTGGGTTTCGTGGGTTCTACTATTTGGTAAGGCTAAATCTAAATTATTAATTTAGCGATAGGTCATGTCAATTTATTATCTATCACGTTTTAAGTGAACTAAAGCGGTGAACTACGATAATTATAATTGACACGGTCGATCACTCGATATGATATGCATGTGTTGTTATGGCAATTTGGCAATGCATGCAACATATTAAAAAAAATGCAACGCAATAATATAATTCCTAGTATGGCTTTCCTAAAATAGAAAATCTAATAATCTATTACATATTCGGAAACCAACTCCTTTGGTCCCTTGAATCTTCAAGTGGCAAGCCTCCCAAGAACACCGTCTTCGTCGGATCACCTTTCCGAATGGCACCGTCTTGAAGCAATTCCATAATTACAAATAATAATAAAAATACAAAACTATTCCTATTATACATTTGTAAAATGGAAAAACTAATAAAATAAAATAAAAGTGATACGAGATCACATTAAATTACAACCGAATCAATATTCCCTTTCATTACGGGTAATATCGATTGAAACTAAGGCCATACTAAGATAAAATTACATAATTCAAAATTCAAAATTATATAAATAAAATACATTCAACAATTGAAATATGCAGCATTATAATATGTATGTATCATGCCAAATTATGTGCCAAATCGCCCTATTTAACTTGTATCGTTTATATAACCCGGTTTTATGGAAATGCGTGATCATAACTTCTTAAAATCACAAATTAACACTTAAATCACATCTAAGTTCAAGTTAATTATCCTAAAACTTTTAGGTCTCAAAAATTAGTCATCACTCAATTTTTGACAATAATTTAACTTGATTTAATTTTATGCTCATTTTTGACCTGACAAACAGATCGGGTCGTGTCGGGTTCGTGTTCGTGTCACATGTAAACGGGTCACAAACCCTTCAACCCAAACCCAACCCGTTTAAATCTCGTGTCGTTTTCGTGTCGACCCACTTACATAAATGGGTCATCTAGCCTCAACCCTAACCCGCTAATATCGTGTCGGGTTCGGGTCGTGTTTTCTTGTCATGTCAATATTTGGAAAGTTTTAAGTATATTTATGTGATGAAATATAAAAAAATTAGGATTAATTTATTAAACAGGTCATTCGTGTCGGGTTCGGGTTTAGAGAGCTCAACCCAAACCCGACCCAATTAAATATCGTGTCGTGTTCGTGTCGACCCACTTACATAAATGGGTCATTGAGCCTCAACCCAAACCCGTTAATTTCGTGTCAGGTTCGTGTCGTGTCATTATTTGCCAGCTCCACAGTTAAAATCATAACATTTATGAAATAAATCCAAATTAAATTACAATAATTTTAATATTTGAATTTTAAATTTTTGAACATTCTGGAATAATTCCATGACACTCATAATGTTAAAAAGCATGGTTAAAATTTTCGAATTAATTTTGAGAAAATATAGTTGCATTTAACGGTTTTATCTCATAAAACATCTAAAGTATCCAAAAATAATCTAATCACTTTTACAACCTTAGATCTGATTAGTGGGATATTTATACAACCTAAAATAATTTTCTCATACCATGCAATTCATTTTAGCCATTTATACTAAAATAGTCACTATTTATGCCATTTTTACTCTAAAAATTCATAAATCATGCTAAATGAGATCATTCCATCTCGAAATTTACATACACTCTTTAAATCATACATGTGACAAAATATTAAAGTTTCATGGCCCAATTAGAAATTTAACTATTTTTAACCATTTTACCTGTTTTAATCCATTTTTATCTCATAAAAATCATAAATCATGCAATATTAATCCAATTAATACGAGATTTTACACACAACTTGTAAAATATGCATATGAGGTTATATAACATTTTCAAGGGTCAGAGAGTAAGTTTAACCATTTTTAGTCATTTTAACCTCTATTTATGCCATTTTTACACTAAAAATTCATAAATCATGAAATATTAATCACATTAATATTATATTTTACATGCAATACATAAAATATTCATGTGAGGTCAAACTAAAATACCACGGCCAGTAGTGAAGGTTAACTTATTTTAGTGAATAAAAGTTCATTTTAATCATAAAAATGTAATAAAATCACTAAAAAATCATTATAATGAGCTATAAATTTCCATAAAACATAAAAATCACCTAAAAACATTTTAGTACCAGAATATATGACATGCATAATTATTTCGTGGCTTACTCATATAAATCACAAATTTTTAGTTTTATATGTTAACATTTTAACTCGGAAAAACAATAACCGATTATGCATGCAACATCCTATGCTCTGATACCACTTGTTAGGTTCATATACCTATTATTAGACTCCTATAATAGTGTACTAATTAAATTCTTAATTATTTGTTCTTTAGTTCTAGTGCATGCATAACAAAATAAGAGATTTATGAAGAAAAACAATGTTCCTTACATTGTTGGTTTGTTTGAAATATAGGGCACAAGTAAGGTCACCTTCTTTCACTTGTTCTGAGCTTAATGTGTTGGATGATCCTCCAAGAACTCCAAGTATAGAAGTCACTCCTTAGATTTCACCCAAGACTTACCCTTAAACTAGTATACTAATTAACTAGATTATTATACTAGTACCCTTAAAATTAATTCTAATATTATCACTATTACTACACTAGTAATCTTTACTTGATATTAGAAAAGATGAACAAAAGCTTGTGTATCTAAAAACTTGTTTTAGAAAGATGTGGGAGAGAAGGAGTATGTTTGCATGTGTGAGATGTGAATGAATGAACAAGTAAACTGAGAACAAAATGTTCTCATATAGAGAGCATGCAACCGGTGGGAAGAGGCCAAAATTGGCATCTTTGCCTTTTGCTTTTTGTCTTCCCAATGCATTAGGTAAGAAGGCTAATATGTAGGGTATGATTACATACTATTTTATCACATAAAATAATTAACCATACACACCACCATGACTCCCTCCATTTCAGTCCATGTACCATAAAATGGACTACCATTTTATTTTGTCAATTTGTCATTTGTTACACAAAATGTCACATGTAGTATTTTACATGTTATTAAATAATTTAATGCATATTTATCACATAAATATCATTTTATAAATTAATTAAATTACATACAACAAATTGACTAGTGATACTTGATCACATAAATAAAATGAGTCATAAAATTATAATTCACAACATCTTGTAATTATAATTAACCATTCATTCTTATCTCTATTGTTTCTCAAACAATAAGCAATTTTAGTAATAAAGCATTTTTGTTACTAAAATAAATCTTATTAAATCCCATTACAATAAGATATCAATATTCTCTCTCACAAGTGAATTGTTCAATTTTAAGGAATTGATTACCTTGTATCGTCATACAATTAATCAATTTGTCTATTAAGGGAGTTGTCCTTTAGGTGTGGCCTTAAGGGATCAACTGACCGCCACCGTCATACGACAGTAATGTCAAACTCTAGTCAGCCAATCATTACCAATTAATGATGATCAGTTGATTATACAATAAATCATCCCTCACGTATTCTTAATATGAGATTTAATTATGATATTAAATCATGTGATCGCACTATTGTTAAGGACACATTTTCCAACACTTGTTTCCTGTGTGGTCTTGGTTGAAATATCCCTTTGTTTCCCTCCTTGTTCCTGTGTGGTCTTGGTTGGAGATTTCAGTTTTAGTTGAGTTATCTTGCGAGGTTTCTTAGCTAATCCATATCCATTATACTTAACATTTTCCGCTGCAAACTAAACTTTAAAAACACAAAATATCACTGAAAACACTTCCTGAAATCAGGCCCTTGTCAACAACTCGGTCTACATCAGATTGGTGGTTGTTTTACATCAAATTGGTATTAGAGCTTCGGCTCTTGATTTTCCATAAGCAAGACGATCCGTAGCTGGTGTTATTGTCTTAGGAGATTGAAAAATGTCTTCTAATGATGGTTCATATCAAGAACCATGGGAGGAACGTACGGATTACTTAGGAAAACGAATGGCACAAATGGATTACAAGATCGATCAGATTTGTAATCATACTCTTAGAAAGAAAGGAAGGAGGTACGCCGAAAGTTCAGATTCTGATGAGAGCCATCATTCCATTCCTGAACCAAGGAGGAATAATGATGATGATCGTGGCTTAAAACTCGATATTCCTGAGTTTGAAGGTGAACTTGATGCTGAAAAGTTCTTAGATTGGGTGAGACAAATGGAGAGAGTCTTTGATTATAAAGGCTATGATGAACACAAGCAATTCAAAGTTGCTACTTTGAAACTGACCAAGTATGCATCCTTGTGGTATGAGAACCTCAAGAAACAAAGAAGGCGTGAATGGAAGAGTAGGATTGAGACTTGGAATAAGTTGAACAAGCATTTGCAGAAAAGCTTTATGCCAAGAGATTATGAACAACAGCAGTACCTAAAGCTTACGTCTCTTTCTCAAGGCGCTACATCATCGTTCAATAAGGAAGCAAAAAAGGAATAGCCCAAAGACAAAGGCAAAGGAGTTGCTACCGACTTCAAGGACTTACGTTCTAGGAGATGCTTTAAGTGCCAAGGTTATGGACACATTTCTAATGAATGTCCACAGAAGAGAGTGCTTACTCTTCAAGAGTTGGGTGAGATTACTCCATGTTTCGTGGTAACAAACGAGACGGAATTTAATTTTTTCCAGAGCGATGGAGATGGAGAGGATGATGAGTTTTACACTCATATTGTTGAACCTTTGTATGACACCGACAAGGAGATGTTCGTGGTGAGAAAATTGCATATTCAGACCACACCTATTGAAGTGGGGCAACGTGAACATATTTTTCATGCTCGTTGTAAGGTTCGTGAACAAGGAGAACAGGCTTATGTTCTTATGGTTCGAGATGTGGAAGATGGAATTGGAGTTCATGATGAGACTGTCCAAATGTTGTTGAATGAGTTTGGTGATGTGTTCCCGGATGAGTTGCCACTTGGGTTACCTCCTAAGCGTGGCATAGAACACCAAATTGATCTTATTCCAGGAGCTACACTCCCAAACAAACCAGCCTATAGATGCAATCCAGAAGAGGCTAAAGAGTTGCAAAGACAAGTGCAAGAGTTGATTGATCGAGGCTATGTGCAAAAGAGTCTAAGTCCTTGTGTCGTACCTGCTCTTTTGGTACCCAAGAAGGATGGGACTTGGCGTATGTGTATTGACAGCCGAGTGGTGAACAATATTACAATCAAGTATCGCTTTCCTATGCCGAGGTTTGATGATATGCTTGATCAGTTGAATGGAGCTCGTGTATTCTCAAAGATTAATCTTCGAAGTGGTTATCATCAAATGAGAATTCGAGAAGGTGATGAATGGAAAACAACCTTTAAAACAAAGCAAGGGTTATATGAGTGGCTTGTTATGCCATTTGGGCTATAAAATGCTCCTAGTTCTTTCATGCGGCTGATGAATGAGGTCCTAAGGCCATATCTTTATAAGTTTGTTGTTATTTATCTTGATGACATTCTTATTTACAGCAAAAATAAGGAGCAATACTTGGAACATTTGAGAAAGGTATTTGAGAAGTTAAGAGAACATAAACTTTATGGAAAGCTCGAGAAATGCATGTTCATGGTGCCTAGTGTGACCTTTCTTGGTTACATGTTGGAGAAGAAGGGGTGAGCGTTGATCCTTCAAAGGTGGAAGCAATTCAATCGTGGCCTATTCCTAAAACAACTACTGAAGTTAGAAGTTTTCATGGATTAGCTTCATTTTATCGAAGGTTCATTCAAAATTTTAGCTCTATTGTTGCACCTATTACCGAGCTAACAAAGAAAGGAGAGTTTGTGTGGTATCCTAGCGCACAAAAGGCATTTGATGAGATCAAAGGAAAACTATGTTCAGCACCTATTCTAGCTTTACCCGACTTTGACAAATTGTTTGAAGTTGAATGTGATGCTAGCGGAGTTGGAGTTGGAGCTGTTCTAATCCAAGAGAAACGACCAATTGCATTCTTTAGTGAGAAATTGGGTGGAGCAAGGCTGAAGTATTCCACCTATGACAAAGAGTTCTATGCGATTGTGTGAGCGCTGGATCATTGGGCTCATTATCTTCTCCCAAAACCATTTGTTCTACATTCTGATCACGAGACTCTAAAGCACATTCATGGACAGCAAAAGTTGAATGCAGGACATGCCAAATGGGTAGAGTTCTTACAATCTTTTACCTTTTCTTCAAAGTATAAGATGGTAAACTCTAATGTTGTGGTTGATGCGCTTTCAAGGAGGCATTGTTTGCTTGTTGCACTCGATGCAAGGTTACTTGGATTTGAGCATTTGAAAGAGTTGTACAAAGATGATCCAGATTTTTCAAATGAACTAATTAGTCCTACTAATTTGTTCTCGGTGCAAGAAGGTTATTTTTTTCAAAGGAAACAAACTTTGTGTTCCTAAGAGCTCAATTCGAGAGCTACTGGTTAGAGAGGCACATGGAGGAGCGTTGGCTGGACACTTTGGCGTCAATAAAACTTATGACATTCTTGGAGAGCACTTCTACTGGCCTAAGATGCTCAAGGATATGCAAGATGTGATTGCATGGTATGCTACGTGCCAAATGTCGAAGATTTCATTCACTAAGGGGCTTTACACTCCCTTACCAGTTCCTACACAACCATGGGACGAGGTAAGCATGGATTTTATTGTTGGGTTACCTCGAACTCAAAGAGGTAAAGATTCAATCATGGTGGTGTTTGATCGATTCTAAAAAAATGGCTCATTTCATACCATGTCACAAAACTGATGATGCTTCTAAAGTTGCTGAGTTGTATTACATTAAAGTTGTTCGTTTACATGGCATTCCAAAAACTATTATTTCTGATCAAGACACTAAGTTTTTAAGCTACTTTTGGAAGACTTTGTGGTGTTTGGTAGGTACTAAGTTGTTGTTTAGTACTTCTCACCATCCCCAAACTGATGGTCAAACGGAGGTGACAAATCGTACTCTTGGAAGCTTGTTACGAGGGTTAGTGAGTAAGAGCACGAAGGATTGGGATGTGAAGATGGCAAATGCTGAGTTTGCCTATAATTGAACACCATCTATGACTACTAGTCATGCGCCATTTGAGATCGTTTATGGGGTAAATCCTTATCTCCCATTGATCTTATTGCTATTCCAAAGAAGGAGATGGTAAGTTTTGAAGTTGAGGAAAGACAAGCTACATTCTTGCGTACTTGTGAGCAAATCAAAGCTCAAATTGAGAAGGCTAATGCATGATACAAGGAGAAAGCTAATAAGCATCGAAAGCAACCTACTTTCAAGGTAAGAGATCTTGTTTGGTTACATCTTCGCAAAGAAAGGTTTCCATCAAAGCGAAAGAATGGTTCGGTATAAAACTCGTCGTCAAAACCTACCAAACAAAACAATATTTATAACTTCACAAACTACTCTTAACAAAGAGGCAAGTAAAGGTCGGATCCCAACGGACGGGTATTCATGTAGGATTTTCAATTGTAAATGGTTGTGTCTTAGGGTGTCACAATTTTGGGTTGAGATAGGGGATCAACTAAACTAATCAACAATAAAAAAAGTAAAGTAATAAAAACACGCAAGATGATTAAAAGGAGATGTAAACAATTGATTAAAAGCACTAGGGTGTCATGGGTTCATAGGGGATTCATGGGATTTGATCATACAATATGTTCTCTACTAGATGCAAGAATTTATTGTTGTGATGGGATCGAGTTGGTGTATAAGCTTACAATCCCTAGGAAGGTTTGGGTCCCGGAGCCGAATCAATTAGATTGTACAACACCTACAAGTCGACTCAGTCCTTCCTATTCAACTATATACATGGTCTAATAAGACTCGAGTTGGTGTATAAGCTTACAAGTCTCATTGAAAAGATAGGTCATGGGTAAAAAATGCAAGGATTCATAGGCTCGCATTTCATCAAACATAACATGTGCATAAGTTGAAATCACAATAAGCAAACAAATTAAACAATGAAAACATATTAGATTAAGCATGAATCAATCCCCATGTTGGCTTCCCCTAATTCCCCATTAACCCTAGTTAAGGAAACTACTCACTCATTATCAAGTTCAACATGCTAACAAGGTTGTCAATCATACTAGCAAGGCAAAACATGATGAATAAATGAAAGTGATTAACAATAATTAAACAAGATTAAGAGATAATTATACCTATAAAGATTATTCCAAATAATAAAGCAAAGAATAATAGAAGTACTTGATGATTGATGGAAGGTTGTCAATCCTCCAAATAAACCCAAATAATCTTGTAATTACCCAAAATAAATGAAGAACAATAGAGAAATTAAGGAAAGATTAATATTGAGAATTGTATTATAACTTGATTAAGAGTTGATTACAAGATTACTACTTGATTAAAGGATGATTAAGAGAGCATAAAGAGATGATTAAGAGATGATGATAATCTAGGTAGTACAAAGGGGTATTTATACTAAAGATTAGGTACAAAGATTAGGGTTACTAAGGGCTTAAATGACTATTAAGATCTTAAGAAAAGTTGAGGAAATGCTCCTCTTGAAGGAAATGAGCATATCCCTTTTGCTGGTCCCGTGTCAATCTGTTCGTCCCGTGCGTCTTGAGCTGAGGCACAGGTTGTTCTGACTTGTGATCCGCTCGGATCCTGGGGAAGACGCTTGGATCCAGCTACTGCAAGTCGTTGGTCCTGGGCACAAGACGCCCGGATCATGGTGTTCAGAGACGCCCGGATCGTGCTCAATCCGCTCGGATTCATGGACCGACTACTTTTCTTCTTTTGCTCCTTAACAATCCGCAAGGATCATGTCGGGGATACAAGGATCCTTTCATCATTGCCCATTTCACATTATTATCTACTTAGGCCTCTAGTGTTGGTCTTCTCTTGATGCTTGGTCATTAGATGCGATCAATTTAGCTCCATTTCGCCTCATAAATGCAAGGTTAGCAATCCTTTCCTACCATGGAGACAAAACCTCAAAGAATATGCAAAATGGGAAACTAAAGATAGTAAATAACCCAATTATGTGCTATAAAGCATGGGAACGAGGTTAATTCGGGGACTAAATGTGCTCAAATATGAGTCACATCAAACATTCCCAAACCGAACCTTTGCTCGTCCCGAGTAAAGAGGTGACTAAAACTAGGACCTTTATTTAAACTAACCTACTAATATAGCCGATATGAGACAATTAGCGGGTCTCACTCCGCCCCTTCAACTCACAACAAGACAACCATGAGGTAGGATGCCTTCTTGCAAGGCAAGGTGGGGCTTGCCAAAATGGCGACACATCCAAGCCTTAAAGCACACAAAACAAGTAATGGATGTATCTACAAAAATGAATAGCCACTTTCCTCATCTAAGTGGCGAAAATTATCTACAAGGGAAGTAACCTAAGGGTACACACTCCTTCATAGATATGGTTTCTTCAAACTACAAAGCCTAGAAGGATACCAATAAATCACCTTCGGCCAAGTTGCGTCAAGATAGGTTACCTTTGTCCTCAATTGTTAAATGCTTTAGTCAAGAGTAGACTCCCTATGGTGTTAGAAACACTGGAGGATCGCAGAATTCCCCTTCTTACCTAGACAAGAAGAAGGGTCGTCCCCTCTCTACCATGCACAAAAGTGGATTCGATGGAAAAGGGATCAATAGATTTTGAGTTTCATGTAGGAGTTTGCTTTAGTTTTTGTTATTCCCCCCAATTTCTTGTGGCATTTGACAATTGAGAACTCTTTGTTTTTGCCATTTCTTTTGATGTTTGGCATTTCAATACTCGACAACTTTCAACTTTTTGCATTTTCTTTTGAACATTTTCAAAGCCACCCCATTTGTAGTGAGGGTGCTTATATTTGAAGCATAGGAGTTTTTATTTTTGTTACTCCTCTTTTCTTTTGATGCAATTGAAAACTTTTTTACTTTCATTTCAATGCTTGAACTCAAATTTGAAAAATTTTTGTGCCCATTCCCTTTTGTTTACAAAATGTGGTAGAATGTGGAAGATGGTTGCATGGCTTCAAGGGTCACCTTGGAATAAACGATAGCCAAAGAGTTATCACACCACAAGGTACTCTTGAATAGACCTTAATCCATGGGTCAAAGGATACTAGGATGGCACATCATAGGGTGTTTTACAAATATTCTAATGAGCAAAGTCTTAAGAAGAAAAAGTATCTACAAAGGCCTTATATACACTTGTTAAGCTGCCCAAATAGATGCTTTCACAAAATTTTTCCTAAAATGCAACTACATGCCATGATGCAACTAATATATATACATCCTAATGCATATGCTTCTACCAACTAGTATGCCATATAATCTAAATGCAATTCCTAGGATCACTGATACCCGTCGTGAGGTGTCAAAAATAAATTTATAATCTCCAACTACAACTATAGCTAGCGGCAGTCGGGTCGAACCACAGAGAGGCAGATGTAATTTCTAGTTGTCTAATTTCGGTCTAAGGTAACAAATGTGTGGGGGTTTTGAGTTGAGTTGATCTATAGCTAAAGGCAATAAAAGACAATAAACTAAATAAACGGATTAAAACAGATATTAAAAGGGTGCAAGGATGGTCGGTTCACTATAGTTTCGGCGGCAGCAAACTAGGTAGGTCTAAAACAATCACGTGAGACGGGAAAATAAGAGGTCCTCTCGGTCCACTCTCACATGTAGCATCTTTCGATCTCGCTACAGGTCCCTAATATCACTAATACTGACTTTCGTCCTGAAAAGTGACTAAAAATCTAAACGATACCTATCTTTCGATCTCAGCAAAGTTTAGTCATTTTAATTGGTGATCTAACAACTTCCCCTATCTTTCGATCTAATGGGTCAGTCATATACTAAGCATTCAACTAGTCGCATGCATTCGATTCGTCAAATATAACAATTAAGACAATTAAAACGTAATAAGGCTCACGAGGTCAGTCGATCGACCGGGTAGGGTAGTCGATCGACTAACACGCGATTAGGGCTCCCTAATTCTAATGCCGCCTACACTATAATTCCCCTACATCCTAGCACAATTAATTTAGCTACTCATACTAGGGATGATAACAACAATTAAATTGACTAAATAATCTACTGAATTCATGCTTAAACTGATTAAATGAACGATTAACATAAAACAATAAATTGGCTTCAGGAGATCTAACTTAGCAATTCTATACTACGAATGAAAACTGAAAAGCGAAATATCAGAACAGAAGAATACCGCGAATAAGAATTGTAGAGGAAAGATCAAACCTGATTGCAAAAGTAAACTTTATTGATGAAAAAAATAAACTAAAACTAATCTATTGAATTATATGTATAGAACTTGATGAATAAAACTCGATGCCAAAACTGAAACCTAAAGCTACGTTATATAAGAATATAACGTCACACTTATTCCTAAACCTAAGAATACATTTGGCTTTCTAATTCTCGATCTTTTATTTTGCGTCAGACCCGCTGTTCAGTCGATCGACAATAAGCATCAGTCGATCGACCAACTTCCGCTGTACAGAGCTTCAGATGTCGTGCTCGTCGATCGATCGACCATGTAGGTCAGTCGATCGACCAAGGGTGCTGTACAGAATTGCATTATGTCGATTCCTACAGCGCGCACTGATCTTAAAACAGCTGCCATTTCTTCGTTACTTGGTCAAATCAGGCGTTCTACGTGGCGTTGGAAAGCTAAGAGGATAAGCTTTCACCTTCAATTGGAATCACTCCATTATCAGCTCTAGAACTCGAGATATTGCCATCTGAAGCAGGCTGCAATAATGTGAAGTGCTTCTTTGCTTGTTAAACTCGTACGCACCCATGCTTTTGCTATCTTTAGGCCTCGAAATGCGCACCAAGCACATTCCTCGAGTCACTACTCCATGTCAAGTGCAATGCTAAGTACTTAGGGACGGATTTGGCTCGATTTCTACTCATTTCCGCATAAATCTGCAATATTACATAATAATACGAAAGTAGACGAAATGGGGCAAATAGTAGCATAAACTACATAAATGAGCTCTGAAATGCGTGTAAAATGAGGTGTAAAACATCATATAAATGACACGCATCAAACTTCCCCAAACCAAACCCTTTCTTGTCCCCAAGCAAGAACTAGACTCGATCTAAAACCTAATTGGAACGAGTTCAAACTCAGAGCGAAATGCAACATGTAAAGCCTAAACCAATTTAATGCAGTAACCAACAATCAATTAGCAAATGAATCATGCAAACGAGTTATGGAGTCGTTAAAAACTGCTGAACCGTCAACTGTAGAGACTTATCAAATTGGACTCTCGCGGGTCGCTCAAATCACTCATAAGCACAGGTGAATATATGTAAGATAGAAAGAATTCATTTTGTAGTGACTCTCACCTAACTACGACCTATAAGAACATGCCTGCAATCTAATATGAAAATGATCTCTACAACCGTACATATGCATTCCAACCAAACAAATGACCATGACACATGCCGAGGTGTATATATGGATATGTGAGGTAATGGGTAAGAAGAGGCAAAGATAATTATGGGAGTGTGGAGGTACAGGTGATCTAGCTAGTACCTAACAAAGCCATATGACAACATCCACTTCTTGCTCAAAATTCAACAATAAACCCGGTGCTAATTATCAAGCACAAATCTCGCATTCTCCATAAAAATAAATCAATCAACTCCCCATAAGATATAAATGCAACATGGGAGCAAAAATCGCCATATAATAAGGTCTTTGAATTATGCAAATTAATTTCTTTTCTTCTCTTTTCTTCTCGGGCTTGGGTCGATCGACCAAAAGGGGCAGTCAATCGACTGCCTCAAACAGTACAAAACTTTTTCTTTTTTTTTTTTTTTCGAATCATTTTTCATCTCTTTTTTTTTCTTTTCTATTTCTTTCTTTCTTTCCTTCTTTTCATCTTCCCAACAACATCTCAAACATGAGCATATGCCACCAAAAATGTAGTAACAATCCCGAAAACTAAACTACTAGCTTGACAAGGGCAGGCTATATGTAGGATGTAGTAATGGGACAAAAAACGCTATTTTTGGCAATGTGGAGCTTATGGGCAAAAATGAATAAAGGAAAACCTCTATCACATGTGTCAACAAACCACAAACCGAATGCATACAGGTATTAAGCAGATTAAGTTCATATTTATGCAAATTGATATGACATGTCTCATAAGGAGTACTACTCACATTCCTAAATAAACCGGTCATAGATGTCACCAGTTATAGGCTCTAAATCTCAGAAATATGATGTAGTTTGCCAAAATTCTAAATCAAGTCTCAAGATTCAGCGGGTAAATTAACGAAAACTCGTAGATATGCACTTATACGATTCTACTAATAACATGTTATTTAGCAAGGCTCAGGCATAAACAAATGCAATTGCAATGTCATCATGGAAATACTACCGTTCCGACTCGACCTATATGCTAAAATAAACATGAAATTTTTTTTGAAATTTTGAAATTTTTCAATTTTTTTTTTTGAATTTTTGTATATATAAGAGAAATGAAATAAACAAATGCAAGACAAAATTAAACGTGAAACAGAAATGCAATAAAACTTATGCAAATGCGATGCAAAACCCTTCCCCAAACCAAATCACACAATGTCCCCATTGTGCAAAATCATGTAATGAAATAAAAAGGAAACGGGAATTTCCGAAATAAATAAATATGACATGAAATAAAGACTCGGAAACTCACAAGACTTTAAGCGCAACAAAAGGAAACCTCCCCAAACCAGCGTGAGCTAGGAGGTTTCAGTAGCTAGCAGTGCTACCAATAAGTACCTGAAAAGACAGAAAATACCACGCATAAAACGAGAAAACAATGTGGGAGCGGTAATTACGTGCATAAGATGAAGAAATTGAAGAAAACAGAAATATGTCGGAAAATAAAGAGAAGGAAAGACTCCCTCAATTCCGCAAAACGACCAAACACAACAGGGGAAAGGTCGTGAACAGGTACAACAGCGGCAGTGGTCGATCGACCATAGATGGCAGTCGATCGACCAAAGTGAACAGGAACAGAAACTCCTGAGATGCGCAACTCAGTCGATCGACCATGGAAGGCAGTCGATCGACTGGGAACACTGCTGTAACTTTCTGATTTCTTCAAATTAGCTCAATAACTTGAGCAAATATGGTCCATATACCTGCACAAGCACATAATAACGCGCCCAAAATTGCGCAAAACCCAAAGTATCAAACTAAAGTGTTGCTAATTATTTAGAGCACACAAAAACAAATAAAGCTAAATGTTTCAAAACCAAATTAAACGAAATGTTTCAAACTCCGGGTTGCCTCTTGGTAGCGCTAGATTAGACGGTCCCAGCTCGACCCACTTTTCGATCATCAAAAAGCACAAATCACTGGCCCACTACTAGGCTTCTGACTGAACGCAGTGGCTTCAGCAACTGTCAAATCTACTCCCAGCCTCCACAACATGGCAACGGAAGAACAACATCGTCTCGCAGCATCCGGATCCAAATCTTTCGCCTCAGCGCACGGCTTCTTCTTAGACGGCACATCCTCATCAGGACCTCCTCCTGGATCATATTTCCGGGCAGTTCCAGACTTCAAGCTAGAAACACCCAACTCACCTCCGGGGTCTTTGAACTTGTCAAGACCTGTAGAAAGAGAAACAAAGCGATGTTCCTCCAATTTGTCCACAAACTGAGGCGGAGGCGTCAATTCTACAGCAGAAGGAGTAAGAAGGTATACATAATCGACTAAAGGAGTGGAATTACCTCAAATCGGATAGGAGTGGTCTTCATTTACCTTCTCATCGTCATCCGGAATAGGCGTTGGTGACGATTTAACAATTCCCAAGGCTGCAGGTATCAATCGAACAGCGTCACTACTCGATCGAGTAGTTTCCTCCTCCAGCATAACTGGTCGATCGACCACTGGTTCCAGTCGATCAACCACTGGTTCCAGTCGATCGACCACTCTTCCTTCTGCAATGTCATTCGTTCGACCACACAAATCAGCTTGATCGAATTCTTCATGTGGCACAGCATTGAAGTCTTCAATTGACGCTTCATCGTCCTCCAAATCATCATCCTCCGAGTCATACATATCATCATTTTGCTCGGCAGCTACTTGAGCCAAGAGAAGCTCAAGTCTTTTGAAAGAAGCTTCTCTCTGTTCAGCCACTTCTTGCATTTGGAGTTTAAGCATCTCCACCATAGACTTCAATTCCGCACTCTCTTCAGAAGGAAGAGGGTCTTGCTGAGGCGGTGCAAAGGAATATGAAGGCTCTTGGAAGCCTTGCTGATAGTACGGATGTGGGGGTGCATAGGACTGAGCTCTTGAATAATGAAAAGCATAGACTTGGTCCATATCTGCTGGGCACATAACAGAAGCATGCCCCTCAGCGCCACATCTCCCACAAATCTCCACCTGCTGCTCCCAAGAATGGAACATGAGTGGACTCTCCTGAAGTACTGCAAATAAACAACACTAAAGGAGAAGATAAGAACTGCCTCAAGGTACTCAGTCTTCCCTTGAGGCGAAAAACAGACTAAAATAAAGACAACCAAAAATTAGAACAATTGCCTCCCCGGCAATGGCGCCAAAATTTGATACCCGTCGTGAGGTGTCAAAAATAAATTTATAATCTCCAACTACAACTATAGCTAGCGGCAGTCGGGTTGAACCACAGAGAGGCAGATGTAATTTCTAGTTGTCTAATTTCGGTCTAAGGTAACAAATGTGTGGGGGTTTTGAGTTGAGTTGATCTATAGCTAAAGGCAATAAAAGATAATAAACTAAATAAACGGATTAAAACAGATATTAAAAGGGTGCAAGGATGGTCGGTTCACTATAGTTTCGGCGGCAGCAAACTAGGTAGGTCTAAAACAATCACGTGACACGGGAAAATAAGAGGTCCTCTCGGTCCACTCTCACATGTAGCATCTTTCGATCTCGCTACAGGTCCCTAATATCACTAATACTGACTTTCGTCCTGAAAAGTGACTAAAAATCTAAACGATACCTATCTTTCGATCTCAGCAAAGTTTAGTCATTTTAATTGGTGATCTAACAACTTCCCCTATCTTTCGATCTAATGGGTCAGTCATATACTAAGCATTCAACTAGTCGCATGCATTCGATTCGTCAAATATAACAATTAAGACAATTAAAACGTAATAAAGCTCACGAGGTCAGTCGATCGACCGGGTAGGGTAGTCGATCGACCAACACGCGATTAGGGCTCCCTAATTCTAATGCCGCCTACACTATAATTCCCCTACATCCTAGCACAATTAATTTAGCTACTCATACTAGGGATGATAACAACAATTAAATTGACTAAATAATCTACTGAATTCATGCTTAAACTGATTAAATGAACGATTAACATAAAACAATAAATTGGCTTCAGGAGATCTAACTTAGTAATTCTATACTACGAATGAAAACTGAAAAGCGAAATATCAGAACTGAAGAATACCGCGTATAGGAATTGTAGAGGAAAGATCAAACCTGATTGCAAAAGTAAACTTTATTGATGAAAAAAATAAACTAAAACTAATCTATTGAATTGTATGTATAGAACTTGATGAATAAAACTCGATGCCAAAACTGAAACCTAAAGCTACGTTATATAGGAATATAACGTCACACTTATTCCTAAACCTAAGAATACATTTGGCTTTCTAATTCTCGATCTTTTATTTTGCGTCAGACCCGTTGTTCAGTCGATCGACCATAAGCATCAGTCGATCGACCAACTTGCGCTGTACATGAGCTTCTGTATGTCGTGCTCTGGTCGATCGACCAAGGGTGCTGTACAGAATTGTATTCTGTCGATTCCTGCAGCGCGCACCGATCTTAAAACAGCTGCCATTTCTTCGTTACTTGGTCAAATCAGGCGTTCTACGCGGCGTTGGAAAGCTAAGGGGATAAGCTTTCACTTCCAGTTGGAATCACTCGATTATCGGCTCTACAACTCGAGATATTGCCATCTGAAGCAGGCTGCAATAATGTGAAGTGCTTCTTTGCTTGTTAAACTCGTACGCACCCATGCTTTTGCTATCTTTAGGCCTCGAAACGCGCACCAAACTCATTCCTCGAGTCACTACTCCATGTCAAGTGCAATGCTAAGTACTTAGAGACGGATTTGGCTCGATTTCTACTCATTTCCGCATAAATCTGCAATATTACATAAAAATACGAAAGTAGACGAAATGGGGCAAATAGTAGCATAAACTACATAAATGAGCTCTGAAATGCGTGTAAAATGAGGTGTAAAACATCATATAAATGACACGCATCAATCACATTGGTGTATACCGCATCAACCAAAGTAAAGCCACATAGTCATTAACATAGAGAGGAAAAAGGAGATTAGAAAGATCATACCATACGGTCATCATGATCCTCATGTCTCGGATGTGGCGTAGTCGATCAATGTGATAGAAGGACAAAAAAACATAATATATACAAGATAGATACAATTCTACACTATAAAGCAATGAACATGTTTTTGGTTTTTCAATTTTTCAATTTTTTATGGTTTTCATGTTTATGAAATAAAATGGGCATGTTTTTGTATTTTTCAAAAATTTTCAATTTTTATCGTTTTTTTATTTAAAAGTCAAGTTAGAATTTCCCATCCCCACACTAGTATGGGCATTGTCCTCAATGGCCAAAACGATAGGAAATTATGCAAGCTAAATGCTAATGCATGATTTCTATACTAAAATACAAGCTACATGTCATATATACAAGTGATGCAAACTCACTACACTATATGATGCATGAATTTATTTATTGGAAAGCTAATTTAGATTAACTCCCAATGCTTGTGCTTGAACTTCCCCAAACCAAATGAGACACTATTTCTAGTGTGAAAGTGGGGGAGTTCATACACAAGTATGCAATGCATGAAACTAGTTTGTCATTTTGGATTTTTCAAGGTGGGAACAATAAAAGACACCTCAATGAGACCGAGGTGGAAGTCCTTTGAGTGTTACTAGGACTCAAACACTTGATCAATATAAAAAAAATATTTGTAAACAAGAGAAATGAACAAAGCTAAAAGAGGTGTAGGAGACTCACAATGGATTGTGACATCCTCCAAAAAGCTTGGTAATCCTCAATTGTCGCTCATGGCGACATCCTTATCACTTCCATCGTCATCATCATCAATATCCTCACTATCATCATCATCATCATCTACCTCCATGGACCCGGAGGCTTCACCATCATCACTTGAGCTTTGAACTTGTTCCTCTTCTTCCTCTTCTTCATCTTCTTCCTCACTCTCAACAACAATCTCCTTTCCCTTGGTAACCTCACCACCCATGATAGCATCACTAGGAGCATTAGTAAAGAACACTTCCATATCCGCCCAACTAGGCAAAGGACATGATGGATCAAGGAGTCCTTGCCTAGCTAAGTGTAGGAGGGGCGGATATTGGGCCCGATAAGCATTGACCCGGTCCTCATAAGCTTCCCTATGCATATGTTGCATCAATTGGGTCAAGTAATCGTTACCTACCTCAACATCTTTGGGTCGGAATACTGGGTAAGTAAACGGATAGGGTGGAGTCACAATAGAGGAGGAGGAGGGCTCAAAAATAGTTTCCCTATGTTGTTGCATAATCAACTCGGCTTCATCGGAGAGTGGAAGAAGATAATTTGGGCTTCGGACATTGAGTCGGCAAATCTTGTTTGGTAGAATGAAGGACTTAGCATCTTTGGTGAGCCACTCAAATTTGTTGTCAAGATTATCATTCTTGATCCAATGAAATTTGTTTATCATAGTGGCTAAATCAATAAGGTTGCCTCCCTTAACCGGCTTGTAAGTCTTATCCTTGTTGAAATCCAGGTTAAAGTGTTTGGCTAACCATGTTACTAATCTTTCATTCACTATAAAGGCCGCCCCATTTTTACCATGGTCAATTGTAAGCCACCTTTCAAGTAAGAGTTGAAGTACATTGTATTCATTGGTGAACTTCTTGTCGACATTCATGGTAGATTCAAGGAAGATGAAGTCGAGTTCGGTGAAATGATTAGTGCCCTTCCTTGCCATTAGAGTATTTCCCACAACCTTATGTCATACCCTTATACCCGGATGGTGGACATAAAGCGCATGACACTCATGGAAGGATTCAAATTTTCTTCCGGTGATTGCTTTCCATAGAGGGGCGGGGTCATATTTTGAGGGCTTCTTCACATAAGGAGAATGGTCCTTAAGACCAAACACCTTGCCAAACTCATCCAAAGACATATTTCTATCGTTGTTTTCTAGGCGGAATTCAACATTCTTTCGAGCCTCTACCTTAGTGATTTTTAAAGAGCTTATAAATTCCATGGTAAGGGAGAGGTAAGTCAATTCTTGCATGTCAAATAGTGTAAGCAACCCCATAGACTCGAAGAAGTTCTTGGTCCTCTCAAGAACACCCAATTTGGCTAAAGCATCTTGACATATAAACTTGGTGGGTAAAATTGTTTTCTTAGCAAGAGATATGAAAGCTTTCCTATGAGAATTGGTTGTGAAAGTTACCTCCGGTTATTCTTGTAATTGCTCAATAACCGGAATAGGAGTAGCTTCCACCATAGGAGTAGGAACCTCTTGAATTTCCACTCTTGCTTGTTGTACCACCATAGCCTTTGAGGCTTGAAGAGCTTGTTGCTTCTTTGAAAGATTTGATTTTGTGGGTGCCTTGTTTCCACCTTTAGTCCTTGCCATTGTTCTTCTCCTTGTTAAGAATGTATCAACAAACCAAAGTTTTGATTGAATACTCCTTGTATCCTCTAGCTTCAATGAATCCCTAATCGATTTAGGATTTTCGAAATTGTAACCCTAGAAAATTGATTCAATTTTTGAGGATTTTGGTGTTTTGTTGGCTTTTGTTGATGAAGGAGTAATTTGATTGTGTTTTGAGGAAGTTTGGATTTGATTTGGGTGAATTTGGTTGAGGAAATTGTGTTTTATGGATGAGGGGATTGAGGGTTTTGAGGGTTTTGAATGTGTGTTTGTGTTTTGAAAGAATGAAATGAATTGGGAAAGAGGGGTTTTAAATCCCGTGTTATAGCATTCAGCAGCAGGAGACGAGCGGATTCCTTCGAAGACGCTCAAATTCTAAGACAGTCAGCTTTGAAGTTTCTAAGCCGTGCTGAGACGCGCAGATTATTCAGGAGATGAGCGTCTTTCAGCTGGAGACGAGCGTCTTTCCCTTGGGACGCTCGGATTGTAAGACAGTGTGAAACTTTAAATTTTGAAGCAGCCAGGACGCGCAGATTTCCACTGAAATGAGCGTTTTCTAGGCTGAGACGAGCGTCTTCTCCTGGGGACGCTCGGATCCATAGTCAGTATGGATTCTTCAATTTCCAGCTCTTCCAAGACGAGCGGGTTTCCTCTGGGACGCTCGGATCTTCTCCTGTACCCACGGGTTCAGTTCCACCCGCGGGGTTTCTTCATTTCCCATGTCATTTCTTCTTCATTCCTTTGGTCTTCATTGCGGGTGCACTATGAAGGCTCGGATAGCCTAGGCATTTGCTATTCCCACACTAGTCCAAACACTACACATCAAGAAACATTAAAATACCTCCATCACTTTCTCTCATAATGATAATCTTGATCAAAACATAAAAATGTAAATCCAAAATTGACAAAAATGCAATACAAGAAGTAAAATGAAGGTTAAGAGGTTAGAATATTTACAAATGGTGGTTTAGGGAGAACTCCACCAAACTCTCATTCTTGTATAAGATGTAAAGGGGGTATAGCCAAGGTGTTGTTGATGTTGCTCAACACCTTGTAGAAGTAGTCGAAGGCTTGTTCATTTTCGTTATAAAGGTCTTCAATAGAGCTTTGCACATTGTGTTCTTCATGGTGGTGACTTGAGTCAAGATGGTCACCCAAGCCTTGGTATAAGGTCATAGCATTACCAATATAAGGATTGACTAATCCTTCAAATTCATCATCCCATAGACCACAAACTTCACTAGCTTGCTCCCCAATTATGTCACGAGTTGAAAAGAGCAACTCCTCTTTCTTGTTGTCATGGACAATGAGGCCTTCTTCCTTACTTGTCATGATTGGTGGTGAGCTATTCAAGCTCTCATTCTTGTTGAAATTTTCTGGCTCTTCGAATAGAGCACCTTGAGGATTATCCACTTTCTTCTTCCATATGGGTGGTGATTTTTTACCAATAGCTTGATCTTTGCATTGAGATGACAACCTCTTCCTATCACTTTCTCGCCTATAATGATCAATCTTGAAACATGGCTCATGTAGTCGGGGAGCTCTCATTGTTTTGTTAAGATTAAAAGTGATTTTCTCATCCCCCACTTCAAGTGTGAGCTCTCCATGTTTCACATCAATTACCGCTCCCGCGATGTGCAAGAAAGGTCTTCCTAAGATGATAGGAATGTTGGAATCCTCCTCCATGTCTACAATGACAAAGTCTACCGGGATGAAGAATTTGCCAATTCTCACGGGCACATCCTCCCATAACCCTAGAGGTATCTTTTTTGATGGATCCGCCATTTGAAGAGTAATGCTAGTGCATTTGAGCTCTCCCAATGCTAGCCTCTTGCATACCGAGTATGGCATGACACGCACACTTGCTCCAAGGTCACATAAAGCTTTGTTGATTGTAGTGTCGCCAATGGTGCAAGGAATAGAGAAGCTTCCCGGATCTTTGAGTTTTGGAGGTGAACTTCCTTGAAGAATAGCACTACTCACTTTAGTGAATGCAATAGTTTCTAATTTCCGGATGGATTTCTTCTTGGTAAAAATATCTTTCATGTACTTTGCATAGGCCGGAACATGATTGATCAATTCCGTGAATGGGATTGAGACTTCTAAGTTCTTCACAATTTCCATGAACTTTCCAAGTTGTTCATCAAACTTAGGCTTAGCTTGACGACTTGGGAATGGAAGTCTAATCACAATAGGCTCTTTTTCTTTAGCCTTCTCTTCATTCTTCTTCTTTGAAACTTCATTGGTGGTGGGTTCTTCTTCCTTAGAGTTTTCAACTCTTTGCTTGTCACTAGCATCCACAATGTCTTCCTCAATTGGCTTCTTCGGCCCTTCATATCTTTTACCACTCCTCAAATGGATGGCACTCACCGATTCATGTCTTGGGGGATTACTTTGAGGTGGTAGTTGCCCCTTTTGTCTTTGAGAGCTAGAAGATGCTAATTGAGACATTTGGATTTCCAACATTTTGGTGTGGGCTAATATGTTATTGATGGCGATGTCTTTGGCTTGGCTATCTTTTTGAATTTGGGTGAAAAATTCTTGTTGGTTCTTTTGCATTTGGAGGACCGCTTTTTGAACATCAAAGCTTTGGTCATTGGATTGATTGTATGAAGGTTGATTTTGATAACCTTGGCTTTGGTTGTAAAAGGGTCTTTGAGCTTGATTTCTCATTGGAGGTGGGGTGTATGTTGGTTGAGGGTTTTGAACATTTTGGCTTTTGTATGAAAGGTTGGGATGGAATTTGGTATTCTCATTGTAATAGTTGGAATAAGGGATACCACTCTTGTATGCTTGGAAAGCATTCACTTGTTCCCCTACATTCACTTTGGTCATGTACTCCACTTGGAATTGAGGATGATGCCACCATAACATTAACATGTTGTTTGGGTGATTTGGAAGCTTCATCAAGCTTAGCCATGTGTGGACGCGGGCCCACGGGGGTCGCTCGGGAGGAAAAGCGAGCAAGCTTTGCATTTGTGGAGTCGCCACCAATTTATTGTGGAAAATTGGAAACCGTTCGAATACCTCATGCCATGTCAAGACACAAAGTAGTGACATGAACACCAAGAACTCGTTACCCATAGCATTCTATGTCTAGAATGACTCTCGTGGATGCCAACGAACACGGATGTTCACAGAGATCTGGAGTAAGGGGTGAGGGTACGTATTAGGAAGCTCTTTTGATCGAACACCTAATCCCGCCCGCCTCGATAGCGGCCTCTATTAATTATTAGGGAAGTTTATTCATACTCGATATGTTGTCGATTATATGCATGCAATGCAACATCCATTAGATTAATCCTTACATGTGAGAATTAACTAAGTCGGTTAACAATTAATTTAGCACTCATTAGGTCGAAACATGATTTAGAATTAATTACATGTGAGAGCAAGTAAATAATCATACAATACGATAAATAAATAAATGCAATAATTAAAATTACAATAATTACAATTGATTAATTGATTTACGTCGAAAATGCATTCAAAACGGATAATTTGAGAAAAGAAAGAATAAATAAATTAATGAACATATTATTAGGTGATAATGCGAGTAATAGTTAATTAATACGTAATTTATAAACTAGGTCAAGGCAGAAACGGGAGTTCAGAGACAGAACTCAACCCGGAACAGGCGCAGCAGAGCTGCGTCCTTTGTAATAGCCGCAGCAAACGCTGCGTCTGTTCCTGAGTTCAGTTCAGGCTGTGTAGCCTGAATTGCAAATTGTTAATATTCATTGGTGATTTAAGGATCGATTATGGACATTTGACTCGGATAGAAGTGATTTAACATATTATTTACATATGATTGGGTCATAAAAACAATAAAACATGGATAAAACTAATTAGGACAAATTAATAAAAAGGTTAATTACGGGATTAAGGATACAAATTAACAAACTAATCAAATTAATTAGGTTTATTAATGACGAACTAATGATGGCAATGATAATAAACAGATGCAAATATATGAATGGATAAATTTCAGAGACTCAATATTGATGAATCAAACCTCTAAAAACCCGAATTGATTTCAATGACGAAAACCCGCAAATATGAATTATGAGGGATTTAAGTCGGGATATAAAAGATGAATTAAATATTGATGATTTACCTGTTAAAATTGTTATGATAAAAATTATCGTGTTAATGAACATGAACATTTGAAAACAAAACAAACAGACGAACAAAAGACGAAGGAAGAAGAAAGGAAGCAGGAACTGCGGCAACCTCAGGAAGAGGCGCAGGAGATGCTGCGTCCCTTCGAAGAGGCGCAGCAGTTGCTGCGTCCTTTCTCGGCGTTTGTCTCCTGTTAATCCGTAAAAAAGGTTTAAAACAAGGTTTTATAAATCGGTGGAATGTGTTTTCGACGTAAACCTTACAATAATAATTACAAAAATAAAGACAATAATAAAAGATGGGATTTACACCCTCAGACTTACATATTTGACGAAACGAGATTGACTAAGTTAACGTTTAGTGATGCTCGACTCGAATGTACGACGAAAGTGCCCTCTAAGAGGAAATTAAACAAGATTGATTAAGTTTATTGATGTGGAGTTGGTCAAATTGGTCGGTCATGCAAAACGAGGCTGGTACTCATAAGGATCCGAGCTTACGTGGTCGAAAGTTCAAGCACGTAGACACCAAAAAGCAAGAGCGTGGTCTTAGAATGCAAAAGGAGAAGAGAAGGGCGGACACTCGCGTGAGAAATATGAGGAACGAATGTCCCTATTTGTACTAATCACGGAATTAGGGTTTAGGAAAGGAGAGAAAGATCCGGAAATAACCGACTTAGGTTAAACACGGAAACTTGGACAAAAAGAAAGCCTGGGGAAAAGGCGCACCAGGTGCTGCGTCCCTTGGAAGAGGCGCAGCACTTGCTGCGTCCTTTCCCCAGCGGTTTCCTCCTGTGCAAGAAAGCGCGTTTGATAGCCTGTCGTATTTTAGGCATAACGTTCTCTACAAGAATCGGAATAAGGTGATTTCGGTGGCGTTGGAAAGCGTAAAGAAAGATCTAGAACTTTATTAGAAATAGGCCTGACCCAAAAAAGTCGTTATCACCTCATAAAACGGGCCTAAAGGTCGGATTGTCATTTTATCTAAATGAAATACACATTTTGTAATGTAAACTTTAAGTTTAGCCCAAAGAAGTGACATGGGACTCAAAATGAGAATAATCATGACTTTTTATGACATCCTAACCATAGGTAGAAAAGCACATTGCTTTGACTCGGGATTTGACGGTTTTAGGAAATGAAGACGGTTTTTGACCCGGACTCCAAATGTACTCTAATTACTGCCAAAACGACCGTGACGGCGCGTAGATGATGACCAAGGGGTTGATACAAGTATTTGAGCTATCACTTGACGATAAACTTATGAATTGTCATAAATCGTTCTGTGTACCAAACATGCGGCCCAATCATCACCGGTGGTTTGCGGGAGGTGCAGAAACGAGGTATCTACAGAGCCCCCACTTTGACTGAGGCTTGGACAAGGCGAAAGTCAAAGTATAGCCATCAAGTCAAACGAAGATTACAACCTGACGACTATGGCGACGCGAGGCGGCTCAAGGGGTCTGAGCCAAGGACCTGTCGTCGGGAACATTTTAGAGTCTGTCGACTATCGGGGAGGGTCGTTTAAAGTCCATTAGACTACGTAACAAGGCTCGCCAGCCATAAGAAGAGACCATACCTGAGACTTCTTTCTCGAGATGTTTCTGGAGTTGCGTAGGAGGAAAGGTTAAGCGTAGGAGCTAAGGTTAAGACCTAATAGATATGTACGGATTGTGGTAGGGTGTGGAACCCTAAAGGAAAACATCGACGGGAAGGAGGCCAAATATAAGTTCAACCTTAGGGTAACCAAGGTTTAGGTATAGGAACTCTAAGAAAAAGTGATCCTAAAGGATTATGATCCTAAAGAGAAAAGGTGATCGTAAAGGAATACGATCTTAAAGGAAAAAGGTAATCCTAAAGGAATATGATCTTAAAGGTAGAAGCGTATGAACTCTAGGGAGTTTGGGAACCTAAAGAGCTAGGTGTATGAACCTGGGTGTACGAACCTAAAAGGACGGCTGGTATGTGAACTTAAAGGCTTATGAACCTAAGAGGAATTGGGATCCTAGGGTTAAGTTTAGGAACTACTGGGTTACTAATTCTTGTTTTAAACGCGCGCGTTTAAGCTTTCTGAGGTATGAGAACTCCAAAAGGATTTATGGGTTTATGAACCTAAGGTCGTTGGTATGGGATCTTAAAGGTTTATGAACCTAAGGAAGCCATTTTGGGATCTAAGAATCTAGGGGGTAAGAATCCTAACTTTGGGTTTACGAACCTAAGGAAGGAGGCTCTGGTTTGGGAACTTCTGGAGAACGACACCTCTGCCAAACTCCGTGAGGAAACAATAATGTTGAAGGCAGCAGGACGCTGGGAGAAATCTGCTTGGGTCGGTTTTCAAACAAACATCGGCAAGACTTGAGATTGATGTTGAACTCCACGTGTTGAGAGGGACAATTGGCTGTCTTGAACTCTCGCTTGGAGAAATCTGCTTGGGTCGGTCTTCAAACAAACTTCGGTAAAAATTGATGTTGAACTCCACGTGTTGAGAGGGACAATTGGCTGTCTTGAACTCTCGCTGGGAAAAATCTGCTTGGGTCGGTCTTCAAACAAACTTCGGCAAAACTGGAGATTGATGATGAACTCCACGTGTTGAGAGGGACAATTGACTATCTTGAACTCTCGCTGGGGGAAAAATCTGCTTGGGTCGGTTTTCAAGCAAACTCTCGTTGGGTGAGCAATACTGCAAAATACTGCTGCGCTGGAGAATGAAGACTTGAGCGAAGCCCCCAATTAGAGCGAGCACTGCTTCTGATACTTACCTGCATGGTTAGTGGCCACACAAAAACGCAATCTAATAGAAAAAATAGCACATAAACATGAGGAAACACATAGGTTTTGCATAATTTGTTTCTTTATAAAAGTTATTTAAAACTTGCTCAAAGAAATTTGTCGTTTGTAACGCGTTATGCATATTCAATGGGCTTTAGACATAGGACTTGACACGACATTGACTCACTAGGATGCTAGACGATAGACTGACGCAACACTGACTTAGTTTTGACGTGACACATGGGATGACCTTGACAGACTTTGCCTACGTATGCGCAACCCCTAGCCAAGTATGGGTGACAACGCGTATCAGTTCCAAAGGTAGAAGAATTGCAAGAATGATGACAGCATATAAAGGCAAGGCATGAGCCATGGATTATCTGTCTACGTGGATGTATTTTGACATCGTCTTGTTGTAAAAGAGACTCCTCTTGAGGCACAATAATTTCGAGAATCGATCTAAGACCCTGTCATTCCCTGCACCGAGTACTAGCTAGACTCAAATGAGAGGGGAATAAAGGAAGGGTGGCATATCGGAAGAGAAGCCCCCAGGATGAGAAGATGACTCTAGAATTTTAGTAAAAAAGAAGACTGGGCGACAAGAAGGAGCCCCCAGTAAAGAGGTAGAAATGGAAATTGTGGTTCGAAGGTTATGGTATTTGAGGTTGAAAGCTGATAATTGAGGTGGTTGATAATTGAGGTTGCAAGTTGATGGTTGGGATGGTTGTGTCCTTGAGGACTGCCTACGTATTCACGTGAAGTGAAATCAAACCAGATCGTAGTTCTGATGTTTAGTTAATTTTATTTGGGTGTTGTTGTTGTATCCTTCTTGTGTAAGAAAAGACTGCCTACGTATCCACCTAAAGAGGTGAAATCAAACCAGATCTTCAGGTGTATGCCTAAGCTTATGTTATCAGAACCTTAAAGTGCATGGGTTAGGAGAGTATATTCCTTTGGTGACTCGAAGAATCGATTTGGGATAACTCCCTTTGATCATAGACCAAAGAGGTATAACTAATTTGTAAAAATTTCCTTCTCACGTGAGCACACCTAAAAGTGGACCCTAAGGATAATATGGGTATGTCCCGTTCTAGGTAGCAAAGTATTCAAAGACTCTGTGTCTGGGTCAAGGTAAAACTGGATAGGATATTTGGAATGTGGAGCTCGGAAATAAGAGGCTTTGATGAACAAATCTCTGGAGCTTGATTTTGTGGAGTTAAGGCTCGATGAGATAATGGCTTGTAATGTGGCTTGAAAATGGAGTCTCTTGGCTTGATGTAGCCTCAGCACATAAAGGTAGGTTGAAATGACGTGGGTTCAAGTTTTCAGGTCTTGGCCCTAAAGGATGGGTATACTTGACGAGCTTGAGAGGATTCTCAAAATTCCTAACTATCTCCCTGTAACGGTCTCAAGAAGGACTTAGGGTGAGTGATGTGTGAAAGGCTAAGAGAGGGTGCTAGCTGACCATCTTTATTGATGTCTTGATATAATTCAGCATTATTCTGTTCAGCATTTGATTTCATACTCGTTCATGATTCAGACTCAGATTCTTGGTCCGTAACATATCTCGGCCTTTGCTCAGATAATTTGATTCAGGTTTTGAGGATAGCTTTGACTTTGGATATTGTCATTGACTTGCTTGATTGAGCCTTCTTCTTATTTTGACTCATTTGTCTTGAATATTAATCTTGGTCATTTCTCTTGATTGAGCCTTTGTCTTTGATCATGGCTCGTATCGTCTTGGATTTACTTGTATAACATGGATTTGGGTCAGACTAGCACCTTTGGTGTGAAACGGGATGTTCTTTAGTAACACAGGTTGTTTATTGTGGAGAATGGGTTTGCCTTTCGTCACGGATAGTTAACAAGGGAGACGGTCTGGATTCGTCTTAGAATCTCTTGAGATAGGTTCGTCCTAAACTGGCGTATAGTGAGGTTTCTATTGCCAGATATAGAATAGATAAGGAAAAGAACACGGAGCTTCAGGTCCTCTACAACTTGGAATAGAACATCAACTAAGTGCACTCACATCGACTGCCATGCGTTGTTTATTTTAAAATGTCTCAAATCAATTCTTGTTGTCACAGGAAAAGGATAAAGGAAGAGATATGGGGATTGAAAATTGTACTTTTATTGAAATGAGTAATGATAAATTTATTTAACATAGACTCGAGTAGACACGTGACTCGTGGGACAGCCCCCAGATTGTCACTAGAAATGGACACGAAGAAAGATAATAGAACAATTGGGGAATGAAAGCCTAAGACACAGACTCGGACTCGGACTTTGACTCGGTCTTAGATCCAGACTCGTAATCATCGATCCATGCTTGAACATCTTCTTTTCTAGCAACTAGCTTTGGCATCTGACTTTGAGAATTCACCCATTTGATCAGCCCGTCCTCATCATTGGGAACACTGGAAGGATAACAGTTAAAAAGAGTTTCCTGATAAGTGGTGTATCCATGAGGATTGCATGCTTGAGCTTATAGCACATCTCAGTATCGTGTCCTTTGCCCCTGTGATACTGGCAATGGACGTTCTCATCCTATAATTTAGCCTTCTTTTCTGGATCAGGTGTAGGACCGATAGGTTTCAACATTCGGCGTTCTATGAGTCTATGAAGGGCATCGGTGTATGTAAGACCAATGTTGGTAAATTTCCTAGGGGGTGTATCCTTCTTGTCAAAAGCCTTTGTGAATGACCTTGGAGAGTTGTTAGGTTTCTTTGATGAAGGCTCCATGAGGTTGCCTTTGTTGATTTTGATTCTTGGATGAGAAGAACTAGGAATGGATTGTCCACTTGTTGCTTTCTGCTTAGGACTGTCAAGTTGAGGGTTTGTCTGGACACTTTTCATTTTGAGAGGTTGGGCATCAAGCTTCTTACCCATTTCAGCAAACTGGTTCTCCATCTTGGAAAGTCGAGAGTTTAGATTATCAATGGCCCCCTCTATTTTGGAAAACTTATTGTCGAAGGCCATGGAAAGCATGAGCATTCCACTTTGGATATCGTCGTCTTCGAGCACGTTGATATCTCCGTCATCATAAGCATCGAGGAGACGAGAACAGTCTAGAGATGATTCTTCGTCATGTTTAATGATATTAGTGTTGGAATATGTGTCCTCCGACAATAATGCGATCACGACTGTTGATCATGATGATCACATGTTTAAGTCTCATTATAAAGAATACAATTGGGAAGTAATATTTTACTGTCAACTGATCAACATATATCGGTAATGATTGGTGACTAGAGTTTGACATTACTCGTGTGCGACGGTGGTGATCAGTTGATCCCCTAGGTCATACCTATAGGGCAACACTCTTAATTGATCATTTAATTAATCGTATAATGTTACGAGTTAATTAAATTACTTGAAAATTGACGGACGATTTTGGAAGTAAAATTTACGTATCACATTGAAATTGATTAAAATGAGATACGGTCTGAGTATTTGAATTGTATCATTACTCAGATGAAATTATTGTTTAAAGAAACAATTGAAATTGAATGAATTATTATAAAAACAATTTATTGTGATTTGTAAATTGGTAAAATATTTTGGTACAAGTAATTATGAATTACTAAGTCGATTTTTGTATATGACATATTTTTATTAATACGTTGATTTTTAATATGTTAAAAATACATAACCTATTTATGTAACATATGACATGTGACATAAGACAAAATTGACAAAAATAAAATGGATTTCATTTTATGTATGTACCGAAATTAAAGGGGAGAATTAGGCTAATATTGTGTTGTTTAAATTAGTGGAAAACATAATCATTCACTAATAGCCTAGCCATGCAACCCTAGTTTGCATTGTGAAGGCAAACAAGAGCATGCATTGGGTCTCCTTTCTTCCCTCCTCTTCCCTCCTACCCGGTTTTACCAAAGAAAAGGCAAAGGGTTTTTGTCTTATTTTTTGTAATATACACTACATGCATGAGTGTGTATTATTCATTCATTCCAACTTATCAAAAATTAAGATTTTAAGAAAGAGAAAATACTTCCTCTCCTATTCTCTCCCAACCGGTTTTGGGAGTTTAAAAACCAAATTGTTTTAGGTCATTTTTCTACAAGAATTAATATTATCTAGTACTCATAATATTAATTTTAATTAAGAGTAAGCTTTGGGTATAAATCCTTGGGAGAGATCCTACACTTGGGTCTTTGTTCATCCAAAAGGAAAGCTCAAGATCAAAAGAGAAGGAGATCTCTTTTGTGCCCATATGAACCGAAATTCCAATGTAAGGATGATTTCTTCTTTATTTTGTTAAATAGTTTGCATGCATAAGATCACTTGTTAATTTTATGACAAATTAAAATGAAACATATATATGAATATGTTAGTATATATATCTACTTTTCCTTCAATTGGTATCAGAGCCATGGTTGTTTGCATGCAAATCGGTTAAAAGTTTTTCCGAGTTATAAGAATAACATATAAAACTTGATAATTAGTGTTATTATGAGATATCACGAAATTAATTTATGCATGTTAAAATTTCTGGTCCTAAAATGTTTTAGGATATTTTGGTTAAATTTACGGATTTTTATTTTTCATATTTTACAATAATGGCATTTAAATATGATTTTATGAGTAAAAATGTCATTTTCGGTCTAAAATTAGCTATACTTCGAATTTTCCAGTGATTTTTTTATATGTTATCACATATATTATTTTGAGATGACCTGTAAATTTTCATAATTTTTGGACATGTTATGCTCGAAAAATGAATTTTTCATTATTAAAATCGATTTTAGGTGAAAAATAGGTTAATATGAGATAAATTTCGAATCTGGTCATATAAATTTAGTATGATGTCACATGCAATTTTACAAGATGTGTGTAAAATAATGGGCTATAGTGAAGTCATTTTGCATGATTTATGGATTTTTAAAGAAAAATGGCATGAATAGTGACTTAATTAATGAAAAATTAATAAAACATACTCTATGACTAAAGAAAAACATCATATGTTGCATTTTATTATCTTTTTCAGATCTAAAATTGAAAAGTTAATGAATATATTTTTTCCATGTTTTTATGATTATTTTGTTAAAAACCGATTAACCGCAACATTGTTTTTCCGGAAAAATTTCGAAATTTTTAACCTAAGTTTTGAACATTATGAGTGTCATGGTATTTTTCCAGAATGTTCATGAGTTTAAATTTCAAATTTTGAATTTATTTGAAATTTTGTGATTTATTTGAAGTTTATAGCTTATTTTTGTAATTTTTGGTCCAATAATGAACAATTATTAGAAATATGAGTTAATTATGGTCAAATTATTAGTGAAGACTAAATTTTGAGTCCTAAGAGGTTAGGGCAATTAACTTATGCATAAATATGAATTTATGTAATTTTTGTGATTATAAAATGTTGAAATCACGCAAATCCGTAAAAACCAAGTAATATACGATATTGGCTAATTAAGGCGATTTAGCATTAAAATTGGGCATGTTGATACATATTATAATGCTGCATTTTCTTTATGATTGTCATAATTTAATTTATGTAATTTTGAATTATGTAATTTTACTTAGTATGGCCTTAGTTTTAATTGGTATTTCCCGAAATGTATGGGAATATCGATTCGGTTGTAATTTTATTGTGATCTCGTATCACCGTTTTGTAATTTAATAGATTTAATTTTATTTTAGTCACAAATGTATAATAGGAAATTATGTAATTTGTTATGTAATTTTAATTTATCTCGGAGTTCCCAGAGACGGATTTCTTCAAGATGGCGATACATAAAGACGGTGTTACCTCGAGATGCATGCCACAACCGAAGTTCAAGGGACCAATGGAGTTGGTTTCCGAATATGTAATAGTTAAATAGTTTTTCTATATTAGGAAGGCCATACTAGGATTTTTTTATGTTTGCATTTTATTTATATGTCGCATGCATCGCTAAATCGCCATAACTAAAACATGCATTGTCATTTTATCGAGTTTATCGACCGTGTCAATTAGAATTATCGTAGTTCACCGCTTTAGTTCACTTAAAACGTGATAGATAATAAATTGACATGACCTCTCGCTAAAACAATTAATTGAGACATAGCCTTACCAAATAGTAGAAACCATGAAAACCTATTTCGCGAGGGAGTGCACTCGGCCCTACCGGGGTACAAAACTTGTTACGTAGGGGAAGTGGGTGATAAATGTCTATCCGCCGAATTCATGTTGATAAGGGATGAATCGGCCCTACCGTGCCCAAGTTGACGTGGATTTGGATCATGGACACATTTATTCGAAATTTGGATTGAACTCAACAAAAGTTTTTGATAAGGGATGTATCGGCCACACCGTGCCCTTGTCGGATGTGTTTTGGGCTAAAGATAATTGTTAATGTAATATTATCGACCAAGAGTTCTAAAAGTAGAATCGATTAAACGTTAATCCACCGAGTTATATTGATAAAGGATGTATCGGCCCTACCGTGCCTAAGTCGATATGAATTTGGGTCTTGGAATCATTTATTATAGTTGGGTAGAGGTCACTATATAAATGTTCATATCTTGTTAATTTGCAAGTATGATTTAAAAAGACAAATGTTAATATTTCCTTTTCCTCCATATTTGTAGTTCATTATAATGAATCCATCAAATGCTACTGCACCGATAACTATTGAGTCTTACCACAATGTTTTTGACGACGTTTGCTCCAACAATGATTTCGACACTACTAGAGAACTTCATTTTGGGATAGGTTCGGATGGAAGCCTTAACTTCATCACTTCTTCTAAACCACCTACTACTACTAGACCTCGTGTGAGTCCGTCTCAGGAAGACTACCTCATACAATCTATAGGGTCTTTGTCTCTGGAAGATAAAGATGCCAAAACTAGTGGGAGCTCAAGCAATCAAGTTCTTGCTTCAAAGGGCAAAAGGTTCAAGAAGAAGGGAAAGAAAATCAAAAACTTCAAGCAAGTTAATGATGAGTGCCATTATTGCTATGGCATGAGACATTGGCTTAGGAATTGTCCCGTATATTTTCGAAATATAAGGGAAGGAATCATCACTCCAAAAGGTAAAATTCCTAAGGAAATTTATGTTATTGATATAAATTATACTTCCACTACGACATGGGTACTAGATACCGGTTGTGGTTCTCACCTTTGTAATCATTTACAGGGTTTAAGAGACGTGAAGAGGCTTAGCAAGGGAGATGTGGATCTACGCCTTGGAAATGGAGCTCGGGTAGCGGCTGAATCCAAAGGAACTTATGTTTTAGCTTTGCCTAATGGATTTGAGTTTTATTTACATAATTGTTTTTATGTGCCTACACTCTCTAAAAACATTATTTCAATCGCCATGCTAGACATGGACGGTTTTTGTTTTGTCATTAAGAACAATCGTTGTACTATTTCTAGGAACGACTTGGTTATAGGCCAAGCTTCCTCTATCAATGGCATTTACATTTTAGAGACCTCAAATCCGACTAATGATATCTATGACATTCAATCAAAGAAACTCAAATCAAGTGACCCAAGTGAAGCGTTCATTTGGCATTGTCGATTAGGTCACATAAACGAGAATCGCATCAAAAGATTAATTTCGACTAATGTGATTACACCATTTGATTATCAATCATATGGTATATGCGAATATTGCCTACTTGGCAAAATGACTCGTAATCCTTTTAGCGGTAAAGGGACACGAGCTAGTGAACTATTAGGACTCATACACACCGATGTATGTGGACCAATGAGTATCACCGCTCGTGGAAATTATGACTACTTTATAACTTTCACCGACGACTTGAGTAAACATGGGTATGTCTATTTAATGAAGCATAAGAGTGAAGCGTTTGAGAAATTCAAAGAATTTCAAAACGAAGTAGAGAACCAATTGAACAAAAGGATTAAGGCACTACGATCCGATCGTGGTGGAGAATATCTTAGCCTTGAATTTGATTCACACTTGAAAGGTTGTGGTATTATATCACAACTTACTCCACCCGGAACACCAAAACTCAATGGTGTTGCCGAAAGGAGGAATCGAACCCTACTTGATATGGTTCGATCCATGATGAGTCAAACCGAGTTATCGAACTCGTTTTGGGGATTTGCGATTCAAACCACAATTCGATCTTTGAACAATAGTCCCACAAAGTCCACCGAGAAGACTCCATGTGAGATGTGGACGGGAAGGATCCCCAATATATCCTATATGAATATTTGGGGATGTGATGCTTACGTCAAGACTAAGAACGACAACAAGCTTGCCCCAAGATCCGAAAAATGCATCTTTGTAGGTTACCCCTCTACCTCTCGAGGATAGTACTTCTACAAACCTCAAGATAACAAAGTGTTTGTGTCTTGCGAGGCTGTCTTCTTAGAAAGAGAATTTATTTCTAAGAGACAGAGTAGGAGAAATTTTGAACTTGACGAAGTTCAAGAGCCACAAACCGAGGTAGAAACGCAAGAAGAAGTTCCTTCGTCGTCTAACGCGGTTGTACCTCCTCCACTAAGAAGGACGGGTCGAGTAATTCACCATCCCGATCGATATGTGGGACTTATCGAGGAAGATGGAACACTCGATGTGTTGCTTATGGAAAGTGACGAGCCCGCCACCTACAAGGCCGCAATCTCTAGTCCTAATTCTTCCTTATGGCTTGAAGCCATGAAATCCGAAATGGATTCTATGCTTGAAAACCAAGTTTGGGACTTGGCAGATTTGCCTAAAGGGGCAAGACCTCTTCAATGCAAATGGATATTCAAAGTCAAAAATGGCATAGAAGGACATGATGATGTCTACAAAGCTAGGATAGTGGCAAAAGGATTTACCCAAGTCCAAGGTCTCCATTATGATGAGACCTTCGCCCCCGTAGCCATGCTAAGATCCATACGGATTTTGTTAGCGATTGCCGCATTTCATGATTATGAAATATGGCAAATGGATGTCAAAACCGCTTTTCTAAATGGGCATTTAGAAGAGGAGGTGTACATGATACAACCCGAAGGTTTTGTTGATTCTAAAAATCCTAACAAAGTGTGCAAGCTTAAGAGATCCATTTATGGTCTTAAGCAAGCATCTAGAAGTTGGAATCATCGATTCAATCATGTTATAAAGGAGAATGGTTTCACTCGAAGTGTTGAGGAACCATGTTTATACATGAAATTCAGTGGGAGCAATGTTGTGTTCCTAATCTTGTATGTCGATGACATACTACTCATTGGAAATGATATTCCAATGTTGTCTTCTGTTAAGAAGTGGTTAGGTAACCACTTCCAAATGAAGGATTTAGGAGAGGCACAACGCATATTAGGTATCCGGATCCATAGAGATAGATCCAAGACGATATTGGCACTAAGTCAAGAGTCTTATGTTGATAATATTCTTCGACGGTTCAGCATGGACAAATCCAAAAGGGGTTTGGTACCTATGGTAACCGGGACGATATTGAGCAAGACTCAATCTCCCTCCGAACCCCATGATGTTAAACGCATGAAGACGATCCCTTATGCTTCCGTTGTTGGATCAATCATGTACGCCATGATATCCACACGTCCTGATGTCTCGTATGCTTTAAGCATGACGAGTAGATATCAAGGAAATCCAGGTGAGAGTCACTGGATTGCCGTCAAGAACATCCTTAAATACTTGAGAAGAACTAAGGATTCTATCCTAGTGTTTGGAGGAGACACTGAGCTGCGTGTTAATGGATACACGGACTCAAGTTTTCAAACAGATAGAGATGACATGAAATCACAAGCTGGTTTCGTTTTCATGCTCAATGGTGGTGCCGTTAGGCGGAGAAGCTTCAAGGAAGTCAGAATCATGCGATTCTACAACGGAGGTCGAGTACATTGCAAAGATCGAAGCGCCAAGGAAGTCTGTGTGGATCGGCAATTCACGGAAGGTCTAAGAGTAGTACCTACCGCCAATGATCCCATCACTCTCTATTGTGATAATAGTGGGACAATCTTCCAAGCTAAGGAGCCAAAGTCTAGTAATAGATCTAGACATGTACTTAGAAAATATCATGTAATAAGAGATTTCATTGAGAGAAAGGAAATTGCGATTTGTAAGGTTGGGACGGATGACAACATAGCCGATCCGCTCACCAAGCCTTTATCGCAGGCTAAGCATGATGGACATGTTACGTCCATGGGACTTAAACGTGTACCAAGTTTTTGTTAGATTTTGAAATGAAATAAAAGTGTTGTTTTTGTTCATATTCACAATCACATTTGTCTTTTATCTTTAAACTATACATTGTTACATCCAAACGGGTTGTAATGACAATTGAACCCCGTTAAAGTGAACACGGATTAACATAGTATTTGCCCATAGTCACTTGTATGAGGTGACGTCTCGAAGTGACTAGAGTGTGATGCGATTGATGGCAAGTTCAAGTGCCATAGAGTCATGTGAGATGACTAGTCGATCACATAGGCGATCATTAGGAACATTTTGTCGGGCCTTATGACCGCTTATAGAGTTCTGGCAATTTATATAGCCTGGTCGTGGCGATAGCTACTATAGTATTCAAATGACTCGATTCTTTTGACTAAAGACTATTCGCCTAAGATGGCACAGTTTCAGATTAACTTTGATTTGTGTTACTACGACCTTCGTAAATGGGGTCAAATGGGCATATTTTGGGTTATGATGGATGTGGCTAGTTGAAGGGAATGAGTGCGATAGGAATTGTCCACCCCTAGTGAGGGTTATAACAATATCTCAGGGCCACTCGAGGAGTAATGAACTGGAAATGCGTGGCCACGCTCGGAATGTATCCATGGTGGATAAATCCGGTCAATAAGTTATTCTCCAGATCGAGGAAACCACTCTCGATATGATCAGTTGCAAGTACGACCTGAAAGACACCTTGCATTGAGTGGGAGATAGTAATAGGACAAGAGAATTGGTGACGCACACTTGTCGAGGACAAGTGGGAGATTGTTGGAATATGTGTCCTCCGACAATAATGCGATCACGACTGTTGATCATGATGATCACATGTTTAAGTCTCATTATAAAGAATACAATGGGGAAGTAATATTTTACTGTCAACTGATCAACATATATCGGTAATGATTGGCGGACTAGAGTTTGACATTACTGTCGTGCGACGGTGGTGATCAGTTGATCCCCTAGGTCATGCCTATAGGGCACCACTCTTAATTGATCATTTAATTAATCGTATAATGTTACGAGTTAATTAAATTACTTGAAAATTGACGGACGATTTTGGAAGTAAAATTTACGTATCACATTGAAATTGATTAAAATGAGATACGGTCTGAGTATTTGAATTGTATCATTACTCAGATGAAATTATTGTTTAAAGAAACAATTGAAATTGAATTAATTATTATAAAAACAATTTATTGTGATTTGTAAATTGGTAAAATATTTTGGTACAAGTAATTATGAATTACTAAGTCGATTTTTGTATATGACGTATTTTTATTAATACGTTGATTTTTAATATGTTAAAAATACATAACCTATTTATGTAACATATGACATGTGACATAAGACAAAATTGACAAAAATAAAATGGATTCCATTTTATGTATGTACCGAAATTAAAGGGGAGAATTAGGCTAATATTGTATTGTTTAAATTAGTGGAAAACATAATCATTCACTAATAGCCTAGCCATGCAACCCTGGTTTGCATTGTGAAGGCAAACAAGAGCATGCGTTGGGTCTCCTTTCTTCCCTTCTCTTCCCTCCTACCCGGTTTTACCAAAGAAAAGGCAAAGGGTTTTTGTCTTATTTTTTGTAATATACACTACATGCATGAGTGTGTATTATTCATTCATTCCAACTTATCAAAAATTAAGATTTTAAGAAAGAGAAAATACTTCCTCTCCTATTCTCTCCCAACCGGTTTTGGGAGGTTAAAAACCAAATTGTTTTGGGTCATTTTTCTACAAGAATTAATATTATCTAGTACTCATAATATTAATTTTAATTAAGAGTAAGCTTTGGGTATAAATCCTTGGGAGAGATCCTACACTTGGGTCTTTGTTCATCCAAAAGGAAAGCTCAAGATCAAAAGAGAAGGAGATCTCTTTTGTGCCCATATGAACCGAAATTCCAATGTAAGGATGATTTCTTCTTTATTTTGTTAAATAGTTTGCATGCATAAGATCACTTGTTAATTTTATGACAAATTAAAATGAAACATATATATGAATATGTTAGTATATAGATCTACTTTTCCTTCAATTGGACCCAAGAGGGTCGATTTTCTTGGATTGCCCGACAGAAGGTGGCTTAGGAAGCTTGCCCTCTTCGATCATATCTTGGATGGTGTGTTTCAAGAGAAAACACTCTTCAATATCATGGCCTCTACCTTGGTGATATAAGCAGTATTTGTTGCCCTTCCAGAGGTTCACCTGTTTCTCTAAAGGTAGATCCGGAGTCGGCCCTATAGGATGTAGCTTGCCTTGGGCAGAGAGTCTCTTCAAAGTATCGGCATAAGACATGCCTAAATCGGTAAGCACCCTTTGATGCCTCCCAGGTTTCCTTTCAGCTGTTTTCGGCTTTCTAGGACGATAGCTATTGCAAGAGGTAAGCTTTGGAGGACCTAGACTAGAGGTTTCTGTAGGTGGTGTGTTCTTTTCCACCATTCCATTCTCGAAGGTGAGGATGTGAATGCTCAAATTTACCAAAGTAGCTTGAACTCGTAGGACCATGGCATAAACGTCTTGGAGAGACACGGTGATTGTGGCTTGAACTGCTTCGTGACTTTGCTGACTAACGGAACTTGCTGGATTCCTACTTGACATAAATGATGCGCATTGCAACTCGATTCGACATGGGATCACGCATACTAAGGCAACAAACAAAGGAAGGGACAAGATGATAAATCTAAACTTGACTTATGAATTCGTAAAATGTCGTGAGCGACTTTTCGTGTTTGAATTCACGGTGCTTGACTATAATTTTAGACTCGAGTGTTGACTTTGACGGAGTGACCTTCATATGATTGACTTTATTGACGTAATTAATGACACGTGTTAATTCTAATTTGTGTGTTTAAGACAGACTTGACTCGAGGTTCGGGTATGTGTGTCCCGAACATGTCATTAAGAGAATTCAAGAGACGGATTTTGGAATGACTCGATGTGTTAGCCTCGAGTGTGTGAGTCGAGGTGTGGAAATAATTAGATCCTAACTAAAATGGGGTAGGGGGGTCTAAAATGACGGCGTGACGCCTTAGGACTTGACTTAAATTTAAAAAGACCCAAAATGTAAAGAGAGACGGGTTTATGACTCGACAGAGTTCCGACTAGGACATAGTCGGTTTGAATTCTGGCTTTGACTTTGCCCAATTGAATTTACATATTTACATTTACATGTTTTGAAAATATTTTGATTAAAACGTTTTTTTTTTTACCTCTTTTTTTTACGTTTTATTTATTTTGTATTTGGTTTCGAAATGGGTTTTAGACCCGAAGTTTGACTCGATATTTGGACAGAGTTTCGGCTTATTTTAGGCTTTTTTCGAAATATTTACATTTTGAAAAGGATTTGATTTTACAAAATTCGTCATGGTTTTGTTTAGAAAATGGTGATCACATATATGATACATACATACATGCAATATAACGGTATGTTGAGTGCATTTAAAAGGGTTTTGGTTTAAAGGGTGGGTTGCCATACCGAACAATCAAACCCGGGGTCTGTGGAGAGGCTCGTACCAAACAGGAGTAAGGCCGGTTCCTAGTCCATTCCCTCGAGTAGTGAAAGGCCTTGATACAAACAGGAGTAAGCATCATGGTATGGTTGACATCAATCGTTATCCATCCTTAGGCCCAAATAAGAATTTGGACCGTCTAGACGGGATGATTGATCGAATGGGTTTGGTTGGGCCTTAGGAAGGCCGAATAAACGGTCTAGGAAGACCGAGTTATGAAAACCAACAACTGTCTCGTACAAACTATTCCCTAACCTTGTTCAAGTTTCACCCTTGGCTACACGTAAGTGTATTAGTCCCCAGCGGAGTCGCCAAACTGTGGACGCAGGCCCACGGGGGTCGCTCGGGAGGAAAAGCGAGCAAGCTTTGCATTTGTGGAGTCGCCGCCAATTTATTGTGGAAAGTTCGAAACCGTACGAATACCTCATGCCATGTCAAGACACAAAGTAGTGACATGAACACCAAGAACTCATTACCCTTAACATTCTATGTCTAGAATGACTCTCGTGGTTTCCAATGAACACGGGTGTTCACAGAGATCTGGAGTAAGGGGTGAGGGTACGTATTAGCAAGCTCTTTTGATCGAAAACCTAATCTCGCCCGCCTCGATAGCGGCCTCTACTAATGATTAGGGAAGTTTATTCATACTCGATATGTTGTCGATTATATGCATGCAATGCAACATCCATTAGATTAATCCTAACATGTGAGAATTAACTAAGTCGGTTAACAATTAATTTAGCACTCATTAGGTCGAAACATGATTTAGAATTAATTACATGTGAGAGCAAGTAAATAATCATACAATACGATAAATAAATAAATGCAATAATTAAAATTATAATAATTACAATTGATTAATTGATTTACGTCGAAAATACATTCAAAACGGAAAATTTTAGAAAAGAAAGAATAAATAAATTAACGAAGAGATTAGCAGCGATATTACAAATAATAGTTAATTAATACGTAATTAATAAAGTAGGTCAAGGCAGAAACGGGAGTTCATAGACAGAATTCAACCCGGAATAGGCGCAGCAGAGCTTCGTCCTTTGGAAGAGGCGCAGCAGTTGCTGCGTCTGTTCCTGACCAGAATTCTGGCTGTGAAGCCAGAATTGCGTGTTGTGAATGTTAATTGGTGATTTAACGATTGATTATTATTTGACTCGGATAGAAGTGATTTAGCAGGTTATTTACATATGAATTGGTCATAAAAACAATAAGAGATGGGTAAAATTAATTGGAACGAATTAAATACAATACTAATGAATTATAAGATTAATAATAAGATTAACAATGAATTAAATTAAATAGGTTAAACAGGTTATTAACGAAGAACGAATGATGATGACGATAAATAACAGATACAAATATATCAACAATGAATTCCAGAGACTCAATATTGATGAATCGAACCTCTAAAACCCGGATTGATTTCAATTACGAAAACCCGCAAATATGAATTATAAGGGATTTAAGTCTGGAATTTTAAAAGATGAAATAATTATTAACGATTTACATGTCAAAATTATTACGCTAGAAATATCGTGTCAATAAAACATGAACAATTGAAGGCAAATCAAGACGAACAGAGGAACAAAAGACGAAGGAAGAAGAAAAGAAGCAGGAATTGCGGCAGCCTCAGGAAGAGGTGCAGCAGTTGTTGCGTCCTTTCTCGACGTTTGTCTCCTGTTATTCCGTAAAAAAGGTTTAAAACAAGGTTTTATAAATCGGTTTTGAATGTGCTTTCGACGTAAACCTTAGAATAATGATTACAAAAATAAAGAACAATAATAAAAGAAGGGATTTACACCCTCAGACTTACATGTTTGAGGAAACGAGATTGACTAAGTTAACGTTTAGTGATTGCTCGACTCAAATGTACGACAAAAGTGCCCTCTAAGAGGAAAACGAACAAAATTGATTAAGTTGATTGATGTGGAGTTGGTCAAATTGGTCGGTCATGCAAACGAGGCTGGTACTCAGAAGGATCCGAGCTTACGTGGTCGAAAGTTCAAGCACGTAGACGCCAAAAAGCAAGAGCGTGGTCTTAGAATGCAAAGGGAGAAGAGAAGGGCGGACACTCGCGTGAGAAATATGAGGAACGAAGGTCCCTATTTATACTAATCACGGAATTAGGGTTTAGGAAATGAGAGAAAGATCCGGAAATAACCAACTTAGGTTAAACACGGAAACTAGGACAAAAAGAAGGCCTGGAGAAAAGGCGCAGCAGGTGCTGCGTCCCTTGGAAGAGGCGCAACACTTGCTGCGTCCTTTCCCCAGCGGTTTTCTCCTGCGCAAGAAAGCGCGTTTGACAGCCAGTCGTAATTTAGGCATAACTTTATCTACAAGACTCGGAATAAGGTGATTTAGGTGGCGTTGGAAAGCTCAAAGAAAGATCTAGAACTTTCTGTGAAATAGGCCTGACCCAAAAAAGTCGTTATCACCTCGTGAAACGGGCCTAAATGTCGGATTGTCATTTTAGCTAAATTAAATACACATTTTGTAATGTAAACTTTAAGTTTAGCCCAAAGAAGTGACATGGGACTCAAAATAAGAATAATCATGACATTTTATGACATCCTAAACTTAGGTAGACAAGCACATTGCTTTGACTCGGGATTTGACGGTTTTAGGAAATGAAGACGGTTTTTGACCCGGACTCCAAATGTACTCTAATTACTGCCAAAACGACCGTGACGGCGCGTAGATGACGACCAAGGGGTAGACACAATTATTTGAGCTATCACTTGACGATAAAATTATGAATTGTCATAAATCGTTCCGTGTACCAAACATGCGGCCCAATCATCACCGGGTGGTTTGCGGGAGGTACAGAAACGAGGTATCTACACCATGGCCTTCTCAATCTTCAAATTGATGGTGTCGATATGAGCACTTAGTTGAGCTCCCAATTGTGTGATGGAATCTACCTCATGCTTTCCTCCTCTAGTGACCTTTCGAGGCCTACTATATTGGGAATTATGAACCGCCATCTCTTCGATTTTGGCCCATGTTTTATTGTCATCAACTTCGGTAAATCTCCCATTGGATCCCATATTAAGCACATTATGTGAGTCTTCTTATAAGCTGTTCCAAAATTATTGAACAAGGAACCACTCACTAAGACCATGGTGTGGATAAGAACGACAAGTGTCCTTCAATCTCTCTCATGCTTCATATAATGATTCAGCATCCCTTTGTTTGAACCCGGTGATTTGGGCTCTCAACATGTTAGTCTTCTCCGGAGGATAGAATTTGTTGTAGAAAGCAAGTGCCAACTTCTTCCATGAATCAATACCAAGAGTAGTCTTGTCTAGACTTTTGAACCATTGCTTTGCGGTACCAATCAAAGAAAAAGGAAATAAGACCCATCGGATTTGGTCTTGAGTAACTTCGGTTTGAGAAATCGCATCACAATAGTGACAAAAAGTCTCCATATGTGAGTGAGGGTCTTCACTAGGCATACCTTCAAATTGACTTCTCTCAACTAGTTGTATGAATGCGGATTTGGCAATGAAATTACCGGTTAGATGTGGTGGTGTAGGAGTACCATTTGGTAGGTTCTCCTCGGTTGGTACGGAATATGATGAGAATTTAGGCATTGTGGGTCGATTTTGTGGTGGGTTTTGTATTGGGTTGTCCTCTCCTTCTCTTGCAAAAGGGTTGGTAAACTCGATGTTATTTGGTTGAATGTCCACAATTTATCCAATACCTCTTAAAGTACCTCTAGCAAGTCTTCTATTGTTGGTTAAGGTTCTTTCATTTTCAAGATCAATGGGTAACAAGTTACCTTGTGATCTCCTAGACATGCAAAATATCAAACAACTCAAAAACAATTAGAACAACCTTGAGGAGATTGACCTCCCCAAGGCAAAGAAAGACACAACCAAAAACAATTAATGAAAATCAAATAAAGTTAACATCGTCCCCGGCAACGGCGTCATTTTTGGTTCGGTATAAAACTCGTCTTCAAAAGCTACCAGCCAAAACAATATTTATAACTTCACAAACTACTCTTAGCAAAGAGGCAAGTAAAGGTCAGATCCAAAGGAACGGGTATTGATGTAGGATTTTTAATTGTAAATGGTGGTGTCTTAGGGTGTCACAATTTTGGGTTGAGATAGGGGATCAACTAAACTAATCAACAATAAAAAAGTAAAGTAATAATGATTAAAAGGAGATACAAACAATTGATCAAAAGCACTAGGGTGTCATGGGTTCATAGGGGATTCATGGGATTTGATCATACAAACATGTTCTCTACTAGATGCAAGCACTTATTGTTGTGATGAGATCGAGTTGGTGTATAAGCTTACAATCCCTAGGAAGGTTTAGGTCCCGGAGCCGAATCGATTAGATTGTACAACACCTACAAGTCCTCTTAATTCCTTCCTATTCAACTATATACAGGGTCTAATGAGACTCGAGTTGGTGTAAAAGCTTACAAGTCTCATTGAAAAGATAGGTGATGGGTAAAAAATGCAAGGATTCATAGGCTCACATTTCATCAAACGTAACATGTGCATAAGTTGAAATCACAACAAGCAAGCAAATTAATTATGAAAACATATTAGATTAAGCATTAATCAATCCCCATGTTGGTTTCCCCTAATTCCCCATTAATCCTAGTTAAGGAAACTACTCACTCATTATCAAGTTCAACATGCTAACAAGGTTGTCAATCATACTAGCAAGGCAAAACATGATGAATAAATGAGAGTGATTAACAAAAATTAAACAAGATTAAGAGAGAATTATACCTATAAAGATGATTCCAAATAATACAGCAAAGAATAATAGAAGTACTTGTTGATTGATGGAAGGTTGTCAATCCTCCAAATAAACCCAAATAATCTTGTAATTACCCAAAATAAATGAAGAACAATAGAGAAATTAAGGAAAAATTATTATTGAGAATTGTATTATAACTTGATTAAGAGTTGATTACAAGATTACTACTTGATTAAAGGATGATTAAGAGAGCAAAGAGATGATTAAGAGATGATGCTAATCTAGGTAGTACAAAGGGGTATTTATACTAAAGATTAGGGTTACTAAGGGCTTAAATGACTATTAAGACCTTAAGAAAAGTTGAGGAAATGCTCCTCTCGAAGGAAATGAGCATATCTCTTTTGCTGGTCCCGTGTCAATCTACTCGTCCCGTGCGTCTTTAGGTGTAGCACGGTTGGTACTGCCTTGTGATCCGCTCGGATCACTGGTGAGACGCTCGGATCTGGGTGCTGTGGGACGCTAGTCCTGGGCACAAAACGCTCGGATCTTGCTGCTCAGAGACGCCCGGATTGTGCACAATCCGCTCGGATCCTAGGACAATATGCTTTTCTTCTTTTTGCTCCTTAACAATCCGCAAAGATCGTGTTGAGGATGCAAGGATCCTTTTATCATTGCCCATTTCACTTTATTATCTACATAGGCCTTCTAGTAATGTCTTCTCTTTGATGCTTGGTCATTAGATGCCATCAATTTAGCTCCATTCCGCCTAATAGATGCAAGGTTAGCACTCATTTCCTATCAAAGGGGACAAAACCTCAAAGAATATGCAAAATGGAAAACTAAAGATAGTAAATCACCCAATTATGTGCTATAAAGCATAGGAACGAGGTTAATTCGGGGACTAAATGTGCTTAAATATGAGTCACATCAAAGAACAAGTTAATGCCAAGATCTGATAGTCCATTTCGAGTGCTTGAGCGCTATAGTGATAGTGCTTACAAGATTGAACTTCCTGGTGAATACGGTGGTGTAAGTGCTACTTTCAATGTTGGTGATTTATCTCCATACTTGGATGATAAAAATTTGAGGACAAATTCTTTTGAAGAAGGAGAGAATGATGCAGGAGCAATATCGAGCTCTAGCGCTATCTTACTTATCGCTGGTCCGAGTCCTTATTTTGGCGCTACACAAATTGGGAGTTATGTCACAATGATAAGTTGGGCGTCAGTTGATAGTCCAAGCACTCAATATGTCATATTACAACTATCCAAGAATAAGTAATGCGAAATAAGAAGTTCAAGCGCTGACAGTTTCAAGCACTCGTTTGTTTTGATCATATCTCAAGTTTTACGTAGAATTTTAAGGAGATTCCAAATGGAGGAGTTAGGAGACGAGTTGTGCTTTCCAATAACTAGTCATGGAGCGCTCAAAGATAAGTATGGACGGAGTTATGGCGTCACCAAGTCAGCAATGTTTTGGAAATCGTGGAATTGAATGCATTGAATAAATTGTTCCCTATGCAACAATTCCCATGACTGATTTTCCTATTTACTATTAAGTCTTCCTAGGGAATAATAAGGGGTTCTTTTTATGAATTCCCAAATTGTTTAATTATGCATTTAGTCTTATTTTTAGATTGTTTTCTCCACTATATAAGGAGATTGTATTTCATTTTAAACATATCCAATTTCAGAAATATAAAAACCAAGTGTCGAGAACTTTTCTCAAACTTTGAACTCTTGCGAGCGTTCGTGTCTTCCTTGCGAGGTTGGCGCCCTTATTTCATCCTTGTTTCCTGTGTGGTCTTGGTTGAAATATCCCTTTATTTCCCTCCTTCCTGTGTAGTCTTGGTTGGAGATTTCAGTTTTAGTTGAGTTATCTTGCGAGGTTTCTTAGCTAATCCATATCCATTTTACTTAACATTTTTCGCTGCAAACTAAACTCTAAAAATACAAAAATATCACTCAAAACACTTCGTGAAATCAGGCCCTTGTCGAACAATTCGGTCTATATCAGATTGGTGGTTGTTTTACATCACAAAATGGAATAAGTTTCAACCTCCAAAATACAAACTATTAACAATTAATTGTTTAAGACAAACACTAACACGAGTTTTTCCGTCCACACACCATTACTTAAGCTATCTAGATAACATCCAAGCGTTGAGCCTAAATACTTCAAACGTTATCATCAGATACTTTCGCCTTAAACCGCAATGCATATGTAGCCCAAATGTCCCGCACCTCGTCAATTTGCTCATGTCGTTGGGCTTTAATCAGGACTACATACAAAATAACGAAAACACACAATTACAATTATATACGTATCATCATAACGTGTAATTTAAATAAATTGAAGTAAATAATTGAAACAAAAGAAACAAAGGACGTTCGCTTGGAATAATATTAATATATCCTCCTCTAATGATCTCCAACATATATCGACAAACATAATATCCACATAACACGGTCCCTAAGGGTTGCGTAGGACACAAATAGAAATCATGTCAACTAGTAGAAGTTATAAACATACAAATTAACTACTTTTGCAGTAGTCCATTAACCTTTACTTACCATTTCACCGCCACATTCATGTCTCACTTTATAGATAGCTAACTATCTCTATCTCTATCTTTTTAATTAATGAAAAAAAGAAGCAAAACAGACTACAAAGGTCTAATAATGCAGTACTCATCATTTCATTATCAACAAAAATAAGATAACGAAAACAGAGCATGGGTTCCAGAAAGGGGAAATATACAAACACAGGCCAATCCCAAAAAATGAATAACCGTAAAAGATGAAACATTATATTTCAATATCCAACAATACATATGCAGTTTAACAACTATATTGTAAGATCTCAAGGAAATAATCATCTATTATAAATTATTCCAAGCTTTATAATCTAAAATTCTCAGAACTTAAAACATGACTTTTTTCCGGGTTTGGACCGGAACGGACCGAAAAATCGGAAACACTATGATTAAAGGACCGAAGATTATATAATGTAGGAGATAAACATATTTTTAGTTGAAGAAGTACCTTTATTAATTTTCGTTCCAACTGTTTTTGCTGACATTCGAGAAGTGGATCCATAGAGTTTCTCTTAGTAATTGCCATGTGTTAAATATATATGTTATAAACTTAGCTTAATTATATTTAATTTAATTTATTAAAACAAATGTAAAATTTATGAAATAAATGCAATTTTTTAAATCGTATACATGCTGAACTTACATTGTAAAAGTATCATACAAACATTTACGAGACTCTAGATTTCCAGCTTGGTCACACCAAAATATATATATATATATATATATATATATATATATTACACTTTCCATTGTGGACTAATGGCAGCCAACATCCAATGTTTACTACCATTTATAAAATAAAACAAACAACACATCGTACTAATAAGTGGCATCGAATAATATAATTAATAAAATATATAGTAGTATGAAAAAAAATGGTACATACCCTTCATAATATGGAGCAGAAACAAGCTTTTGACCCCTTCACAACCTGTACATGTCATAGCCCCTAAATCACGATTGATATGACTATAAACATGCAATTCAATAGTGTTTCTAATTACTATCACAATACTATACTAGCATGGCTTCGGGATCACATAACCGCATATTACTAGACATGGTAGTACTATCAACACATCATTCAACATCCACCCAGATGTACATCATCAATTTGCAATTATTTTCACGCTCACGACTACCACAACACTTCATTGATTATTAACCTGAACTCGAAAATTTATTTCTCATTTCCACAACATTATATGATCACGTCATCATTCATACAAAATACTTACCGTAGCGTTGTCCTGCAGAATGGTTAGAATATATGGGTCTCAAGGTATACATCAACTCGATTATGCAATAATCAATGTATCAATCAGTTAATACTTAGGCAACGATATTTGAATTTCATGTTCAACCTCAAGCAACTTTTCTACCCCTTTCTCTCATATACACTCAGGGTTTCCGGGTCAAACTGAGAGGGCCTCTGGTTCGGTGTGAGGGGGCCCCTAACTCATACCTTACCTTAGTGTGCTCCTAACAGTTCTATATATAGTCCAATCGATTATCTTAATGTTCAAAATAAGTGAACTGGAACAATGACTCGGGGCACAAGAATCCGGTCGAATATATGTAATTTGGAAGGTTTAAGGAGGATGTAAGGTACTAAGAAGTTTTAATGTATAAGCAAACCCTACTGTTATAGTTATAGTTTTTATTATTATGAAGAGTGTGATAGTGAGTGCTTATTGCATAATATGGGGTGAGCAAGGGCAAGCAACATAGGAGAAGGTCAGCTTTCTCAATTGTGAGTCAACTGGTTCTGAAACTTTTAAAAATATGATTCTTAGTGGAATTGGAACCGTTACTGTGGTGGACGGAACAAAAGTTGAAGTGGGTGGGTGATCTTGGAAATAATTTTATGGGCATTAGTCATCTCTATTCAACTATACATTCCTTGTATTCTGCTATTCCGGGCTCTTTGAATAATAGGTTTCCTAAATTGGCTATGTGTTCTCCTTTGTTAATTACTCATTTTATGAAAACAATAGATGTTAATTACTCATTTACGAGACCAGATTTGAACTACTTGTGACTGGCACACACCCTATCTAACCTAGACAAACAACCAAGGAGAAAATCTACTAAATGGGGTATCATGGTATGCTCTCTTTCTATTTTCTTTCTCCTAGCTTAAGTCTTGCTTCTAAGAATCTATCTCGATAACGCATAAAGTTTTATATCAACATATAAAAAGCCATCCAATTTATGAGACAAGAGTTTGACTTTTGGCCCAAATTAGATTATTTATCAAAATATTTTTAATAGTTATCTAGCATTAGGCATTACTATTTCAAAAGTGCATACAAGATGATAACGTCAGTCTCATGTTTGGCTTTACATTATGTATTCAACTACTACATCGAAGTGCTAACTACATAATCTCACAATAAAAATCCGATACCATCATAATCATCATCTCATCTTCATCCATTAATAGTTTGATTTTGAGAAGAAATTTGCCAATACTATAATCATCATTAACCTGATCAAATCCCATAACTGTTACCATAGTAAATTTAGAACATACAGTATTCTTCACACCTAAACTAAACAACTCAACCTATAACAGAGGCAAATCAGGACAAATCAGGACATAATTGACTATGATTAACTCTAAGCAAATGATATACTTCCCTAAATTGGCCACAATCAAATCGAATCAAACACAAATTACAGAAAATGTATACTAACAACTACATAAAGTTTATATCATAAAATTGTACAATTTGTGTTTGATTCGATTAATAAATTTTGAATAATCAAAATTTATACAAATATCACTATATAAATATATGCAAAGTAGAAGTTGGACCAATAAAGCCTGCAGGACAGATAGGGTGACGTACCGCGGCGGCTAGTTACGGCGTGACCACCAATGGCATGTGTGTGTTGGTGACGGAAGGTGTGGTTGGTTGTTGGGACAAATTGAATGGGTTAGGGTAGTTGGGATAGAACGACAGAGGAAGAATGGATCGTAATGATTTACGTCAAGGCAAGGAAACGCTGGCGTGGAGGTTGGCGGTGATGGAAGTTGTAGTGATCGTCGGTGATGGAAGCTGTGGTGGTTGGCGTTAGAGTGAGTCAAGGGAATGAATGGGTTAGGCGAGTGATTTTTGAGCGAGTAACTGCGAGTAGAGTAGTCGAATAGATTAAATTGATATGGAAACATGGATTACAAATAGGACGGTCTAGATTGTCAACCGTTCTCTTTATTAAGCAAGGCGGTTTATTTGACCAACCGTCATGGTTGTATGCATATCAAGGACGCATCACTTTATCAACCGTCCTGTAAATTTGATCAAGAGAGGCGCCAAAACTATATGCATAATGGAAGACGGTTCCGTGTTCAACTGTCATCTAAAAGGCGTTATCTTTGCTTGAATTTGTAGTAGTGAATAGCACCACCATCATGGTCATACAATTCAACTTATCAATCATGTAGTACCCACATGCTTTTATTCTATAACTTTACGTAAAAACAATAACATAAATATATATATAACATCACATCCCCTAATCACATGTTAGTAATATGACCACATCATAAATTCACTTCGTCACATGAACATGCTCCAACATAAATCCTATTTCCTTATGCAATTACTACTTCCATCTTTTCCAACCGATTCATCCATTCAACCACACACTTCATCCAACACATGCATATGAAACAACATTAAACAGGTAGCGATCCCATGACACCCCATAGTGACCGGTTTAAAGTTGTAGGGCGAGTTCGCGACTTTAAGACGTCTCCCAAGTCTTTGCATTAGCTCCTAACCACTCCTACCCGGGTTCATTTTAATTTGGCTCTCTATATTCATTGGGCTCATTAGTTACAGGTTCCAAAATCGTCGCTCTGATACCACTTTGTAACACCCCCATACACCAAGGTCCCTTACCAAGACCACCTAATGCATGGAAGTGCTACCATCTCGGTTACCTGAGGCAATGTATATCAAATTGACCATAAAAGAACATACTTTAGATAAATAAGTTTAAAGTGATTACATCAAAACCGACTGTAAAGTAAAGTACAACGGTTCTAAAACCAAAATACAACTAAAGTAACAAAAAGTATTATGATAACATAGCGGAAGACTACTATCAGACTCGTGGCGACTCCATCCCCAGCTATTCCCACGTGTATCCATAGTATACCTGCTAGACAACTACTCACCACCCCCGAATGGATCGCCACAGTTTTTAAAAAATTTAAACGGGGTCAGTTACTGCATAAACAATATAGGATAAACAACAACAGATACACAATCACAATCTCCAACACCGTCACATCACCAATCACCTGACTACACACTAAAGTGTGTAGCCCTGCCAGAATATCCATCACAACAGATATTCCACACCGCCAGCGGGGGACTGCAGCCGTTCCCACCAAATCCCCGCTCATCAACTCCGAGCGAAAACCCAAGTTCCTTAATGTGCACATCCCCCTTGTGACGGGAACCACAAGGGGCGAATCAAGGGCGTGAAGCCACTCCCGCAAGTGACTCCACTAAGCCGAGGGCGCACCTCGAGAATCACATAAAATCAACCACAACCTATCACAATATCAATGTAAAACAATGCCAATACCAATTACGATATAATCATCATGTCAATCAACCAAACAACCATCATATAATCATTTATACAATAACTGAGTAAAGAAACTCTACCTGGAAAAGCAATCACCAAGATCGTCACAATCAGCTGATCAAAAACGTTCCTCTACGAAATCACCTCCTATCAATCACACAATCATACAATCACCATCTATTATCAAAATACTCCCGAAACCGCCAAATTACCGATTAGAGTTTCAACCAAAATCAACAAGACAATATAAAAACTATACTAGGATTTTACCCACAACGCGACGGTCTCAACGGTATAAGGAACTCTGAAATACGATGACTCTAACCCCTTGGATTTGATAGCAATGCGAGAGAAGGATCTTACATTGTTTGCTTTTCTCTTTTAAAGGTCTTAGAATAAGTAAAGAGATAAAAGAATAATGACGGAAAGGTTTATATAATCTTTTCACGCGTTGCTATCAAACTCGCCAAAACCCGTATAAACCAACTTACTCGATCGAGTAAGTCACTTACTCGATCGAGTACCCATAGGTAGTACACTCTTTCGCACGCAACACTCACTTACTCGATAGAGTAAGCTCTACTCGATAGAGTACCCAACAGCACATAAAACTGTAGTATTACAGTCTTCCCTCCTTAAAAGCGAACTTCGTCCCCAAAGTTCAAACCCAGCCTATAAAACATGAACTCTTAACACCAAATCCACCAACTATGCCTACCTCCACAACATGGGTCACGATATCGTATCAACTACATTATAGTCTTTCGACACTAACTCCATACACTACCAAATACCATCCACAAATGCCGCTAGCTCCATCTCACTAACATATTATCCACTAGAAAATTCAATATCAAGACAATCCACCAAGCAAGATCAACCACCAAACGGAATGTTACATGTTAACCCATTTTGAGCTTAAGCCTTGTCATTTATATTGGCAACTAAATAACTACATACCATAAACAACTCACCTATGTTGAGTAGTTCATCGTTGTAGTTCATTTGTGGAAGAGTATTTGGGTTGGAATTGATTCTCTTTGGGGTATATAATCTTGGATATCACAATTTTGTGATGGTTCTTCAATTTTGGCTCATTTTACAAGAATAAGAAGGTTACAAGTGTTGGAAAACGAAACAAAGAAAATCAAATAGAAAGCAGAAAAATGAAATGAAAAACAAAAATAAAAGAATGTTGTATTTGTGTTCAATAAAGGGTTGGTGGATTTACAATTGACCTTGTTTCGAAAAGAAATGAATAATTTTTGGAAATGACTATCTTTGCCAAATTTTGTGGAAGAATTCTTTTGCATTTGTTATGGTTTAGTGAATTGGTTAGATGTGGCGACGACTCGATCCTTAGCCCACATGTCCTAAAATGGTGCTTGCACCAAACTCTTTTCACCTAACTTAAGCCCCGTTAAAACCCGGTTGTCTCTCTTGTATGTGCATCTCTTGCGGATATTGGATGGAGTACCATAATAGAATGCGAGCATGCTTTTCAAGTCGAGTTAGAGGAGTGATTTTGGTTACTTTTTGTCACAAAAATCACCCGGTTAATCAATGAGTGTCTAGTGATACCCGTGAGAGTCGGTCCTGTGTCTCTTTTGGTCAAAGGTTTGATATGGAGTCGAATCTTGTGTGTGTCATGTCATTCTTGGGAGTATAGCGAAGTACTTCCCTTTTCTCGCCTAGAATTTGTTTCTTAGGCACCATGTGTTGTCAATATAGGCTACTTGAGCTAGAGCTAGGGGATAGACACCTTGGTAAAACCCGTAGACCACATCCTCCACTAATGACTCCCTTTGTTCGGTTTTTGAAAGCAAAACGACCACTTAGATGAGGAAAGCGGTTTGACTTTTTGTGATGCATCATATGTGCTATTTCATGCTTAATTGCTTGGATGTGTCAAAATTTTCGCAGGCCCCCACTTGCCTTGCAAGGAAGCATATACCTCATTATGTTTCGTTGTGAGTTGAAGGGATAGAGAAGACCCGTTAATTGCCTTTCATAGTATATTAGTAGTTTAGCTAGTCGTTTTATATTAAGGGTCTTAGTTTAATAAGTGAGCATACTCGAGGACGATTAAGGTTTAAGTATAGGGAAATTTGATAAGTAAGATTTTGGTCGCGTTTTACCCCTCATTTATACCTTACCTCGACTCGATTTTTGTGCGCTTAAATGATTATATAGCTCATTTAATTACTAATTTATAATAATTAGTCGTCTTAGCTAGAATTAATAATTAGTCGGATTCTTGTTTAATATTAGTATTAGTATTACTTTATTATAATAACGTTTAGGTAAGGAGGAATAATAAAACGGAAATAAGACGGGTCGAGATGATTCTAACAAAGTGGGTCAAGTGAAATAAAATTAACCTTGACCAATGTGCATCATCAACTTCCCTCATTTACCCAGCAAACTCAATCCAATCACCAAAAAAAAAAAAACACCAAAATCCAATTAACAAAACCAATTCCCCTACCATTCTCTTTGCCTTTGCCTTTTATTTATATCATCACCATTAAATTTAGGGTTATTTAATATCAATAATTCAACCTAAGCCTCACCTTCCCCATTTAATCCATCCTATTAATCCATCCTATATTAATCCTGTCTTTACTATCATTTAACTTAGTTTTCACCACTGGAAGGGCAACCTATTACGTAGGTCACCCTTTCATTTTAATCATCCAACCTGTTACCCACATTCATTCACCCACATTTTTTTGCACATTCAGGGTAGATTCAATGATATCACTCATCTTACAAATAGATCATCTTTATCTTTTCCAAATTAATTTATTTTGGAATAATGGCCTTGATTTGTAAGACTCTCTCGCCTATTTCTCCTATGCATCTTCCTCACCAACAAATTTATGGTTTTTTCTTTATACTCAACCTGAGTTTGGCAATGGGATTTTGCATATACTTGAACGAACTCCATAGTACTACATCGATTTATGTTTGAGATCAGTTTTTCACGGTGATGGACTATCAAGAATAATGTATTATTATTGATCTTCATATCCCTTCACCTGCACTGGTATGTCTTTGATTGTACTTAGCATGGATTTGTGAAATGGGCTTATTTTAACTGTTGCTAAGCAAGCGAAAGTTTTTGCAATTTTATGGGTTTTAATGATGGCACTTTGTAGATTATTGATTTTATTTTGTTCTTGATGATTGAATGGAAATTATCTAAGTAGTGGATTAGTATGATGATAAAAAGTGGGCTTTTTTTATTGTCAATTACTTGAGAGTTTACGTTTTTTGGTGATTTCTACTACTGGAATTTGTTGAAGAAGAAGAAGAAGAAGACCAGACCGCCTTCTTCATTGTTGGGGTAAATCTCGATTTTAGAGAAGCTAATAAAAGGGGCGAAAATTTTACAGTGGGATGAGAGAGAGAGAGAGAGAAGAGGGGAAGAAACCCAGAAAAAATGAGAAAAGGAGAGATGAATGATGTAATTAAAAGTCTTAAAATATGGAGGAAAGGGTTAATTAAGATGGAAACCTGCTAAGTAGTGACCTTTTTTGTATTATAACAAGTTAACATGAGGCCTGATTCAATTTAAGTTAAATGATACTAAAGATAAGATTAATATGGGATAATCAATAGGATGGATTATATAGGGAAGAAGAGGCTTAGGTTAGATTATTGACATTACACTTGATTGTCTACGGCTCCATTGCGTGTGCTCGGGGTAGAAGTTTTGTATAAATGTATCGCCATGTTATTAAGTATTTTTATTGAAGTTATTTTCTTTCTAAGAGGTGGAATAGAATAACCCGATTGAAGCGTAATGATCATACGTCTGTAATGCATTGTATGTTCCATAATAGGTCCCATTCTTCTACCCTTTCGGAGGAGTCGATGACTATTCATAACTATTACCTTGACACCAAAGAAGAGTTCGACCCAATACCCTTAAATTTATTATACGTCATCATCATTCATCACCACTCAAAGCTCAGACTACTTCCGTACCTGCTTCGTCTCTTCTCCTTCGAACAATGGTCAACAATCAAGCAGCTCCATTCTCGCACCTCGACGCCGATTCCGACAAGCCCAGTCACCATCTTGCTCGGCCTGCACTTCCAGCACCTTGAGAGCACCACCGTGCGCTCTTAAATGCGACCACCACTTGAGCCCTTTTGAAACCGCCAATCAATTCGACAACCACCTCCTTCTAACTCCAGATCCCGACCACCGTTTTCGACAAATTCAACCAAAGCGCCACCAATCAACCCACCTTGAATCCACAACCACCTTGAAGAAGAAAGGAAAAGCAAGAAGCTTGAGTCGGGTGAAACTATACAGCCGAGGGACGAAACTATGCCCGGTCGGGCTAAATGATACCCGGTCGGGTATCTTGATGTATTGATCGGGCGTAAATTTTTGAGGAACTTTCTCACGTGGTCTTGGGTAGAAGACGAAGGATGTTTTGTGTTTTAGAGAGGTGTGTCGTGTGTCACATTTGGGAATTTGGGAGATTATTGTTATTATTATTATTATTATTACTATTATTTTTATTATTATTATTATTATTATTATTATTATTATTATTATTATTATTATTATTATTATTATTATTATTATTATTATTATTATTATTATTATTATTATTATTATTATTATTTTGCAAGAAAGGTATTTTCTCATATATTCTAAAAAATGAAGGAAATACACGAGATTTCTTACAAGAATGTATCCTCTAAGCTATACAATTCCAAAAAGCGTATTAGAAGTTTAAAGCCTCTATAATATCTTCATGTAAGATACGGTGTGATTTGGTGAGGAGGATGAGGTTGACACTATATTGTATCTCACTGATGAGGAGCTTAACAGGCCGCTCTTTGCCTTCAAACACTCGTCTATTCCTTTCAAGCCAGAGACTGTACACAACACAGGCTAAGCAGCAAATGACCCACTTAGTACGCCAGTGTTTATAAGGTTTACGCTTATGAGACCAGAGGAGAAGACTACGCAGCTAAAGGTCTTGAATGTGGATGCCCATCCAAGTAAACATGGCTCTTAGAACCTGTTGAGAGAAACTGCAGCGAACGAAAAGATGACGGGAACTTTCAGCCTGTTTTTTACAGAGGTAGGATCTGTTAGGCAGACATAGGCCACGTTTGCTGATTTGATCCAACGTAGCAAATTTTCTTTGAGCAGCTAGCATGAGAATAATCCGATATCTAGGCAGGAGGGAGTTGTCCAACAGAGGCCTGAAATAAGTTTTAGTCTGGTAGTGATATCCGAAGAGATTATATGCCTTGATCAAAGAAAATTTCCCTTTGATAACACAACTATTTAGAGCTGCTTTAGCCTGCTACAGGCCACCTAAATGAGTGACAAGAGCATCTTTGGTAAGAATGACCCCCTTCAAACTGTCAGAGAAATAGTCATGGACAGAAAGATCCTAGATGGAGGCATCAGCTAGGTAATATTTAGTAACCCATTCCACCCAGATAGAGCCATGTCCAAGATCCAAGAGCCATAGCCATTTAAGCATGCAAACCTGATTCCAAGCAGAAAGATCAGTGACCTGGAACCCTCCTTCAAGCCAAGGAGCACAGATGCTCTTCCAACCTTTGAAAACCATTCTTCTTCCTTCTTTATATCCCCAGAAAAACTGTTTACAAGGGGAGGAAATGGTACTATAGATGGATTTAGGTAGAAGGAGACTACCACACCAAAAGTTGCCAATGCCAAAAATAATGGAGTTCAGAACCTGGAGTTTACCGGCATAGGAGAGAAAGTTGGTGGTACAACTATGAAGTTTCTGAATTTTTTGAATCAGAGAGCTAAACATATTGCTGGTTAATCTGGAAGAGTGGATAGGGAGGCCAAGGTACCTAAAAGGAAATGTCCCCTTAGCGAGACCAATGGCACATAAGATCTGCTAGTTTATTCCATGTTCCACTCCCCCAAAGTAGGCTTCAGATTTATCAAAGTTAGCGCTGAGACCAGACCAACTAGAGAAAATTTGAAGCACTTCAGCAGCTTTCTGGACAAAAGGAACATCACCTCTAGTAAAAATCATCAGATCATCCGCAAAGATCAAGTGTACGAGACCCATCTTAGCACATTTGGGGTGGAATGATACATTAGGATCCCTACACATGACCCTGAGAATACGAGAAAGAATCTCCATACAAAGTACAAAGAGTAAAGGAGAAAGAGGATCACTGATGCGTGCATTTTATATAGACATTTTGTACCATATTTGCACGCATTTCTACGCATATTACGTAGTATTAAGCTACAAATGTCCTCCGAATTGTCTACTTTGGTTTGTCTTGTATTATTTGCAGGTATGAACCGGAGAGGAGAATAATCAAGCTTAATACATTTCCCTATGCATGCATTTAGGAGATGAGTTGGGTCGGAGCTTAGAAACTACTAATGGTGATGCGCGTAGAAGTAAGGTTGCTAGGCGAGCAAAGGAAGAGCTTCAAATTACTAGTGCCTATTTTGAAGATCCATATATCGAGTTCTACAAGTGATATCCAGGAGATTCCAATTGGAGATGAAAGTTAATCCTCTTAGCTTTCCAACGCAACAAAAAACGCCTAATTTTCCCAAGTAACGAAGAAATGGCGGCCATTTGAAGTTCAGTGCGCAAAGCAGGAAGTACGCGCTGTATTCGATCGAACACAAACCTTTCGATCGACCAACTACTCTACTGGATTGACCATATTACCCCTCAATCGACCACTTTCGACCACCAAACCTCTCGATCGACCTCTTTACTATTCGATCGAGAGCCTACTAAGTCATTAGGGGTTCTCTCTTCTCTCTCCTTCGACTTCTCTACCCCTTTTCCTCTCTTAGAACTTGGAAACCTAATTCTCCATTGCTCTTCCTTGTAATCGGTATTCTCTACTTTTAATTAATCAATTACTTTTGCCTTGTTACTCTTATTTCTTTAATCTTTATTCTCTTTATTCTCCTCTTAGATTGTTAATTATGTTTGAGTCTTATAGTTTATGTGTTGTTATTGTTTGTTCAATAGTCATGCATAGCTAAGTTCTTTTGCTAGGACATAGGGGAGCCATGATTTTAAGGGAATTATGAATAGGAGATTAGGATCAAATGCGAATTAAATCTATGGTTTTAATCGCTGCACTTAAATGTTCTTGTCTACTTGAGTCGACGTATTTAGATAATTAACCTCAGTACACCTTGACCTGGATCGGAATATTAGAATGGGTAAGATCTGCAGTGAACATTAGAGCGTTCTAATGAGGGCGGAAGCTAAGTTAGAATTGTTTTAGGGTGAATAGCTGACCGGAAGGACCTTTTCATTACCCTGTAGATCGAATTTGCATTTACCTAGGACCCTAGACTAGATTTCTTAAGAATCATGGTGAACCGACTTTCTTAGCTATTTTTCTCTGCTTGGTTAAATCGTCAGCTTACTTCTTTATTTCTCTTTACTTTATTTCTCTCTTAATCTCCGTAGTTTAGTGACAAAATCAAACCCCCAATACAGTGACTTAGACAAACTTAGTTTAGCGAGTAGAAGCAACATAGCCTCCCTGTGGAGATCGACTCTACTTCCACTAACTTCTGTTAGTAGTCTTAGGTATGATTTTTGGTACTAAAACGACGGTATAAAATTTTGGTGCCGTTGCCAGGGAGGCGACGTTTTTTTCTTGTTTTATTTTAAGTTTGTCTTTAGCCTCAAGGAATTTATTCCTTGAGGCAGTTCTTATCTTTTTCCTTTAGTGTTGTATTGATAGGTCTTACAGGTCTAGCTTAACAGGAGTTTGGAAAAAGATCATCAAAGGGAAGGCTTGAGTACCTTTGATCCTCCACCTATGTTCCATCCCATGGCGCAGGAGGTGGTGCTTTGTGAGAGATGTGGTGCTGCGGGGCACAATGCTGCTATTTGTTTTGCGGAGAATGACCGAGTCTATTCTTATCGGCAATATAGGCAAGGTCATTATACTTATTGGTCGGACTATGTTTTTCGGTTACTTGTCGTTAGGAGCACCTAGACCAAAACACAATTTATAACTTCACAAACAACTCTACAATTAGTAAAGAGGCAAGTAAAGGTCGGATCCCAAGGGACAGGAATTGAGATGAGATTTCTATTGCAACTAGTGGTGTCTTAAGGGGTGTCACAATTGGGGTTTGATGTAGAAGATCACTAAACTAAATAGCAATGAAAGTAAACAAGCAAGATGAATAAAGAGGGTTGTAAACAATTGATAAAAAGCACTAGGGTGTCATGGGGTCATAGAGGATTCATGGGAATTGATCATACAAACATGTTCTCAAATTATAAGCAAGCAATTATTGTTGTGATGGATTGAGTTGGTTTATATCTTACAATCCTAGGAAAGTTTGGGTCCCGGAGCCGAATCGATTAGATTGTAAAACACCTACAAGTCGACTTAATCTTCCCTACTCAACAGTATGCATGGTCTAATGAGACTCGAGTTGGTTTATGTCTTACAAGTCTCACTGAAAAGATAGGTGATGGGTAAAAAATGCAAGGATTCATAGGCTAACATTTCATCAAACATAACATGTGCATAAGTTGAGATCACAACAAGCAAGCAAATAAACTATGAAAGCATATTAATTTAAGCATGAATCATTCCTCGTGTTGGTTTCCCCTAATTACCCATTAACCCTAGCTAAGGAAACTACTCACTCATTATCATATTGAACATGCTAGCAAGGTTGTCAATCATACCAACAAAGTGAAACATGATGAATAAATGAAAGTAATTAACAATAATTAAAAAAGGATTAAGAGAATTATACCTACTAATGATTACAATAATAAAGCAAAGAATAAAAGAAGTACTTGATGCTTGATTGGAAGGTTGTCAATCTCCCAATAATAACCCAAATAATCTTCAATTACCTAAAATAAAGGATGAACAAGAGAGAGATTAAGGAAATAAAACTTGTATTAAAACTTGATTAAATATTGATTATAACATTAAAGAGAGATTTGATTTATATTAACTACACTAAGTATTGCTAAGAAGAACATGCTCTTCTAATTAGACTAATGGGGTATTTATAGTGGGGATTAGGTGCATGAATTAGAGTTAACTAAGGGCTTAAATGACGGTTAAGTCCCTTGTTGAGGAAACGCCGGTCTTTTTGGAAAGACTCCGGTCTCTAGGGAGACTCCGGTCTCTAGAAAAAGATGTGCATCCTTCCTTGAAGCTTGAAGAAGACGAAATGGGTCTGCCTGGGAATCCGGGGGTCTTTAGCACGGGACGGGCGGATTTGGTGGTCTCTGCCCGGGCGTCTTGTGAGGAAGACGAGCGTCTTCTGGGGCTTTTACCCGGGCGTCCTGAGCGTGAAGATGCACGGGTTGTGGGTGGTGGACGGGCGTCTTCAGGGGAAGACGCACGGATTGCTGGGCAGTCTCGTTTCTTCTTCTTTTCTTCCTTTTCCTTCATAAGATCCTTGGAGATTTTCTCGGGGATGCAAGGATCCTTTCTCATCATTGCCCATCTACTATAGTATGTACAACGGCCTTCTAATCTTGTCTCTCCTTGATGCTTGGTCATTGAATTCAATCAATTTAGTCTCATTTTGCCATGAAAATGCAAGGTTTGCACTCCTTTCGTACCAAGGGATCAAAACCTCAAAGAATATGCAAAACAAAGAACTAAAGACAATAAATAACCCAAATATGCACTAAAAAGCATGGGAACAAGGCTTATTTCGGGGACTAAATATGCTCTAATTATGGTTACATCAAATATCCCCAAACCGAACCTTTACTCGTCCCGAGTAAAGAGGTGACAAAGACTAGGACCATTATTTAAACTAACCTAATAACATAGCCGATATGAGACAATTAGCGGGTCTCACTCCGCCCCTTCAACTCACAACAAGACAACCATGAGGTAGGATGCCTTCTTGCAAGGCAAGGTGGGTCTTGCCAAAATGGCGACACATCCAAACATTAAGCACACAAAATCAAATAATGGATGCATCTACAAAAGAATAGCCACTTTCCTCATCTAAGTGGCGGAATTTATCTACAAGGGAAGCAATTCAAGGGTACACACTTCTTCATAGATGCAATTTCTTCAAACTACTAAGCCTAGAAGGATACCAATAAATCACCTCCAAGTTGTGTCAAGCTAGGGTACCTTTGTCCTCAATCGTTAAATGCTTTTGTCAAGAGTAGACTCCTTATGGTGTTAGAAACACTGGAGGATCGCGGAATTCCCCCTCTTGCCTAGACAAGAAGAAGGGTTGTCCCCTCTCTACCATGCACAAAAATGGATACGATGGATAAAGGGATCAAATAGATATTTGAGTTTCACTTTGGGAGTTTGCTTTCGTTTTTGTTTTCCCCCCAATTTTTTGTGGCATATAACATTTGAGAACATTTTCTTTTGCCATTTCTTTTTGATTTTTTGCATTTCAACACTTGACAACTTTCAACTTTTCTTTGCATTTCTTTTTGAACGTTTTCAAAGTCACCTAATATGTAGTGAGGGTGGCTTATATTTGAAGCTTTAGGAGTTCTATTTTTGCTCCTCTTTTCATTTGATGCATTTTTTTGCAAACTTTATTTCACTTTTCATTTCATTGAACTCAAATTGATTTCTTTTTGTGCCCATTCCCTTTAATGATAAAAATGTGGTAGAACATGGATGATGGATGCATGGTTTCAAGGGTCACCTTGGAATAAACGGTAGCCAAGGAGTTATCACACCACAAGGTACTCTTGACTAGGCCTTAATCCATGGGCCAAAGGATACTAGCATGACACATCCTAGGGTGTTTTACAAGTATTCTAACAAGAAAATTCTTAAGAAGAAAAAGCATCTACTAGGGCCTATATACACTTGTCAAGCTTCCCAAGTAGACGGTTTCGCAAAATTTTTCTAACATGCAAACTACATGCCATGATGCAACTAGCATATAAACATCCTAATGCAAATGATTCTACCAACTAATATGACATATAAACTAAATGCAAGTCCTAAATTCACATTGTTATACCGCATCAATCAAAATAAAGCCACATAGTCATTAACATAAAGAGGAAAAAGGAGATTGGAAAGATCATACCATGCGGTCTTCAATATCCTCATGTCTCGGATGTGGCGTAGTCGATCAATGTGAACTAGGATAAAACAAACACAATACAACAATATAAACATGACTACACTACAAAGGAAATGAACTTGTTTTTGATTTTTCAATTTTTCAATTTTTTTGGATTTTTGAATAAAAGTTAAGTTAGAATTCCCCATCCTCACACTAATATGGGCATTGTCCTCAATGGCCAAAATGATGGGAAATTATGCAAACATGATGCATGATTTCTACACTAAATGCAAGCTACACTAATCTATACTACATGATGCATGGGTTTTTGTTTATGACGGAGAGCGTAATTTAGATTACCTCCCGTTGCGTATGCATGTACTTCCCCAAACCGAGTTAGACATTATTTCTAATGTCCTAAAGTTGGGGGTAGTTCATGCACACAAGATGTAATGCATGAAACTACATTTGTCATTTTGGATTTTCAAAAATGGGAACAATGAAATAAGAACACCTCAATGGGGCCGAGGTGTTAGTCCTCTATGTTGCTAGGACTACTCCAACCATGATCAAGATTAAATAATATACAAGTTAACAAAACATAAACTTCTTTCATGAAAATTTGAAAACTAGAGAGAAGAGATGAGGAAACTTCACTTAAGCTTGAGATGGGTGCCTCACGCCCGCTCCATCTAGCTATGAAGAAATCCTCTAGAGATCGCCGTCATCTCCCTCTCGATCACTATCCCATATCTCCTTTGATGCATCACTTGTATTCGGGTCCATGAACTCGTCCTCTTCACTTCCAAGCTCCACCGTGTCCCCTCCGCAAGAATTGTTGCTCCCTTCCTCTTGTCGCCCATTTGCCCTCTCCGAATTGGGGAAGAGTAAATCCATTTGTGCCCAAGAGGGAAATGCTCCCTCCTCACTAATCGTTCCTCTTTGAATCATATCGTGGTATTGAGGATAGAGTGCATAGTATTTGTCCACGGTAGCTTCATATTATCGGAGGTGGAAATCTTGTAGAATTCCCGTGACAAAGACATCACGGGGAAGGATAAAGGGGTTGGGATGGTTGTACGGTTGATAAGGAAATGGGTAGGGAGGCACTTTGATTTTCTCATCTTGAGATTGTTGCTCTTGTTGTTGTTGTTGTGGATTTGGAGGTGGTGGTGTTTGCCTTGCTTGGGTTGGGTTTGGAGGGATGAGGTAGGATGGGATTGGTTATAAAGGTCCTCTTCTTGGGGAGATTCGTGGTAGGCCAGTCATTGGTAGGTAGATCGGATCACTTCCTTTTGTTATCCACTTGATCCTCTTATCAACCCCCTAAAGGGTTATCCAATGATGATGAATAAGAAGAAGATCTTCATTTATCCTTGTGTTTCCCGAAAGAGGAGCATACTCATTATTCTCATTGAATCTTGGATTGAAATGCTTTGCAATCTTCGTTATGAGCCCTCCATTAACAATGTATTTCATCCCATCATCATCACCATTCCTAAACTTTGCCCATTTTTCGAGTAGCACAAGAGGCGCATTGAAGCGGTACCCACCCCTTCCTTGGATATTGAGGTAAGATTCCATGAACACAAGGTCAAGTTCGTTCACTATTGCCGGATCTCGACGAGCAAGTAGAGTGCCGGAAAGGAACCGGTAAGTAAGTCTCAAGATAAGATTTTGGATGTGGAAAGCTAGACACTCTTTAATGTACATGAAATCTCAGCCGGTCATGGCCCTCCATAGTGGTGCAACACTATATCTCTTTGGTTTTGATGTCCGGGTAGGCGAGACATCGAGACCAAGCACATTAGCGAATTCTACTAGAGTCATCATTCTTGAAACATTTTCCAACCTAAATTCTATGCATATCGTTCTATTCAAGGTTGTAATCTTCAAGAAGCTCAAAAATTCAAGCACAAGGGATCGGTAAGTTTGCTCATACATGTGGAAAAGGGTAGAGAGACCAAACACTTCAAAAAGGGCTTCCATTTGGTGATAAATCCCAAGTTTCCTTAAAGTATCATGACATAAAAACTTAGTAGGGAGAATGTTCTTACTAAGAAGCCGGTGGAAAACGAGTCTTTGCACATCATTGACGAATTCAACATTTGAGAAGTCATCAAGTCTTGTAAGATCCACAATTTCTTCATGCTCCCTTCTTAATGTGTTGACATGGGAGGTGGAAGAGCTTCCTCTTACCCTTGGTCTTCTCCTATCCCTAAAAGAAGATCCTCTTGGTGCCATTCTTTGATTATCGAGCTGGAATTTTTGATTTGTTAAAGTATAGAGATGCTCCTTGTGGATTGAATGTTGCCTTTGAAACCCTAGGAATTTGGGGCTTTTTGATTTTGTGGGGTAAAAGAGTGATTGGGATATGCTTTGGAGTCATAAGGAGGTGGGTTTTTATAATACAAGTGGAAGGAAGGGTGATGTGTCACAAATTATGTGGTGGGGTGTAATAAAATAAGGAAAAATCGTGGTTGGTTTACCGCAGGAAGACGAGCGGATTCGAGCCTAAGACGCTCGGATTCAGGCTTTTCGGGACAGGCGGATTTGAGCGAAGACGCTCGGATTCTGTCACAGTTAACTCTCCAAAAATATGACGCCACCAAGACGGGCGTCTCGAGCCCAAGACGCTCGGGTTTTCTGAAGACGAGACTGGCGTCTTTCCTCAAAGACGGGCGGATTATGAGACAGTACCCTTTCTTGTTTTTCACAGGCAAAAAGACGGGCGTCTTTCTGACAAGATGGACGGATTCCCCAGGACGAGCGTGTTCCCTTCTGAGACGCTCGGATTCCTCGACAGTCCCAAAATTTTCAATTTCACAGCTTAAAAGGACGGCCGGATTCTACCTAAACCGCCCGGATTCCAGCAGGACGGGCGGATTCCAATGAAGACGCTCGGGTTTCTTGCTGCGAATTTTCCTTTGATTTCCTTTCCTCTCATAAATGCTTCCCCACACTTGAAGATTGGTTCCTTCCTTCATTCAAAATTCTTTAGTGACCCTCCCTCACTTACTCTCATGGAAAGAGTTTATGTTTATGATTAAAGAAATGCAATAAAATTATAAATACAAGTTAGAGGGTTAGTATATTTACAAGTGGTGGTTTAGGGAGGACTCCACCAAACTCTCCCTTTTGATGATTCTTTCAAGGATGAGGAGGTCCGAGGTAGGTGAACTCGACCTCTCCAATAAATGCTCCCTCATAGTATGGCTTCAATCTTTGACCATTGACCTTGAACTTGCTTCCATCTTCTGCCTTGATTTCAAAATCTCCATATTTTCCAACTTCGGTGATCTCGTAGGGACCCATCCATCTAGAGTTCAACTTTCCCGGAAAAAGTCGGTAGTGGGAGTTGAATAGAAGGACTTTGTCCCCTTTGTGCAAGGCTTTTTGCTTAATTCTCTTATCATGGAGCAACCGTGTCCTTTCTTTGTAAATCTTGGCGTTCTCTTAAGATTGTAGTCGGAATTCCTCCAACTCTTGAATTTGAATCATCCTCTTTTGACCAATCAATTTGAGATCAAGATTAAGTGCTCGGATTGCCCAAAAAGCTTTGTACTCCAATTCGATTGGCAAATGACATGCTTTTCCATAGACAAGCTTGTAAGGGGAGGCTCCTATGGGAGTCTTATAGGCCGTCCTATAAGCCCAAAGAGCATCATCAAGCTTTGTGCTCCAATATTTTCGGGTCTTGTTCACAACTTTTTCAAGGATTTGCTTGATCTCTCTATTCGAAACTTCAACTTGACCGCTTGTTTGAGGATGGTATCCCAAGCCGGTTCTATGTTGGACACCATATTTGGTCAAAAGAGATGCAATTTTCTTTTCATGAAAATGCGTTCCTCCATCACTTATGATTGCTCTAGGAACTCCAAATCTTGGGAAGATTATTTTCTTGAAGAGCTTGGTGACCGTTTTTACATCATTGTTTGGAGTGGCAATTGCCTCCACCCACTTTGAGACGTAGTATACGGCCACAAGGATGTACTTATTCCCATTGGATGTCACAAACGGACCTTGGTAGTCGATCCCCCAAACATCGAAGATCTCCACCTCTAGAATGACCCTTTGTGGCATTTCGTTCCTCCAAGAGATATTCCCCGTTCTTTGACAAGCGTCGCAATGAATGATGAATTCCCTCGTGTCTTGAAACATTGTAGGCCAATAGAAGCCCGATTGAAGAATTTTTGCAATGGTCCTCCTTGCTCCATGGTGCCCACCGTAGGGTGATGAGTGACACCCTTCCAAGATTCCTTGGACTTCCCATTGAGGGATGCATCTCCGGTAGAGCCCATCACTACACTCTTTGTAGAGGTTTGGGTCATCCCAAAAGTACCTCTTTACTTCGAATAGGAACCTCTTTCTTTGGTTGTGATTCAAATTTGGAGGGAGTACTTTTCCAACAATGTAGTTGGCATAATCGGCAAACCATGGGGTGATGTGCCTTTCAAGTTGTGTTTGAATGGCCATCAAAATATCGTCGGGAAATGAGTCATTGATCGGGGTTTCTCCTTGCTCATCATGAAACCGGATCCTTGACAAGTCATCCGCCACTACGTTTTCGGCTCCTTTCTTGTCTCTTATTTCCAAGTCAAATTCTTGAAGAAGCAAAATCCATCTCAACAACCTTGGTTTTGCCTCCTTCTTTATCAAGAGATGTCGGAGAGCACGGTGATCCGAAAAGACAATCACCTTGGATCCAAGTAAGTAGGAACGGAATTTGTCCAAAGCATAGACAATGGCAAGAAGCTCTTTCTCGGTGGTATCATAATTCACTTGGGAGGGATCAAGAGTCTTGCTTATATAGTAGATGGCATGAAGAGCTCTTCCTACCCGTTGGCCAAGAACCGCTCCAACGGCGTAGTTACTAGCATCACACATAATCTCGAACGGTAGTTCCCAATTTGGAGGTTGAATGATTGGTGCCGAGATTAGTGCTTCCTTGATTCTATTAAAGGCTTCAGCACACTCATCAGTGAAATGGAATTGGGCATCTTTAACCAAGAGTTGAGTGAGGGGTTTCGCTATTTTTGAAAAATCCTTTATGAAACGGCGATAAAAACCCGCGTGACCGAGAAAACTTCTCACCCCTCTAACATTCACGGGAGGTGGGAGTTTCTCTATCACCTCAACTTTAGCTTTATCGACCTAGATGCCCTTTTCCGAGATTAAATGACCCAAAACAATTCCTTCATTGACCATGAAGTGACACTTTTCCCAATTTAAAACAAGACTAACACCTTCACATTTTTGCAACACAAGAGAAAGATTATGCAAACATGAGTCAAAGTCCTTTCCATAAACACTAAAATCATCCATAAAAACTTCCATTATGGTCTCTAGGTAGTCGGAGAAGACACTCATCATGCATCTTTGGAAAGTGGCGGGGGCATTACATAAACCAAAAGGCATCCTCCTATATGCAAAAGTATCATAAGGGCATGTGAAGGTGGTCTTATGTTGGTCATCCGGGTGTATAGGGATTTGGAAGAATCCCGAATACCTGTCAAGATAACAAAAGAAGTTGTTGGAGGCTAACCTCTCAAGCATTTGGTCAATGAATGGTAGGGGGAAATGATCCTTTCTTGTTGCGGAATTCAATTTTCGATAGTCAATACACATACGCCAACCGGTGATCTTCCTTGTGGGTATTAGCTCATTCTTTTCGTTTGTCACCACCGTGGTACCTCCCTTTTTAGGTACCACTTGAACGGGGCTAACCCACAAAGAATCCGATATGGGATATATGATTCCCGCATCAAGTAATTTCATAACCTCTCCTTTGACAACTTCTTGCATGTGGGGGTTCAATCTTCTTTGAGGTTGAATGGTAGGTCTATGGTCCTCCTCTAGATGAATTCTACGCATGAAAAAGTTGGGACTTATCCCCTTAAGGTCATCTAGACTATAACCTACAGCCTTCTCATGTTGTTTCAACACATCAAGCAATTTTCCCAATTGGTTCTCATCAAGTCTATCATTAACAATCACGGGTTTGGTCTTTGATTCATCAAGGTAAGCATATTTCAAATTTGGGGGAAGGGGTTTTAAAGTAGGAGTTTGTACCTCACTTTCCTCCTTTGGAGTTTCATTGAGAATTTGCTCCATCTCCATTAGACATTCCATTCTCATGGCATATTCAACTTGTTCTTCATTCTCATCAATCTCATCACATTCAAAGTTCATGATGGATTCCTCTTGCTCTTGAGCTTGTAAAATGTCTTCTAGGATGGATTGCTCATCCTCTATAGGTTGACATGCTTCCACAAGGATGTTATGCACTAATTCGGATTGTGCATGAGTAAGTTCTTTGTTAGCTAGAGCGGCCTCAAAAAGATCTATCTCCAATTCCCAATACATATTTTTAGCCTCACTTGCTTCCAAGGCTTCCAATGCTTGCATGGGATCTTTGAAAAAAGGTATACTTAAGTGGTCATCTACAAAACAATCTATAAGGTCCATCTTGCAAAATATCAAACAACTCGAAAACAATTAGAACAAACCTTAAGGAGTTTTACTTCCCCAAGGCAAAGAAAGACACAACTAATAACAATGTAAGAAAATCTAAATCAAGTTAACACCGTCCCCGGCAACGGCGCCATTTTTGGGCGGACTATGTTTTTCGGTTACTTGTCGTTAGGAGCACCTAGACCAAAACACAATTTATAACTTCACAAAAAACTCTACAATTAGTAAAGAGGCAAGTAAAGGTCGGATCCCAAAGGACGGGAATTGAGATGAGATTTCTATTGCAACTAGTGGTGTCTTAAGGGGTGTCACAATTGGGGTTTGATGTAGAAGATCACTAAACTAAATAGCAATGAAAGTAAACAAGCAAGATGAATAAAGAGGGTTGTAAACAATTGATAAAAAGCACTAAGGTGTCATGGGGTCATAGGGGATTCATGGGAAGTGATCATACAAACATGTTCTCAAATTATAAACAAGCCATTATTGTTGTGATGAATTGAGTTGGTTTATATCTTACAATCCTAGGAAAGTTTGGGTCCTGGAGCCGAATCGATTAGATTGTACAACACCTACAAGTCGACTTAATCTTCCCTACTCAATAATATGCATGGTCTAATGAGACTCGAGTTGGTTTATGTCTTACAAGTCTCACTGAAAAGATAGGTGATGGGTAAAAAATGCAAGGATTCATAGGCTCACATTTCATCAAACATAACATGTGCATAATTTGAGATCACAACAAGCAAGCAAATAAACTATGAAAGCATATTAATTTAAGCATGAATCATTCCCCATGTTGGTTTCCCCTAATTACCTATTAACCCTAGCTAAGGAAACTACTCACTCATTATCATGTTGAACATGCAAGCAAGGTTGTCAATCATACCAACAAAGTGAAACATGATGAATAAATGAAAGTAATTAACAATAATTAAAAAGGGATTAAGAGAATTATACCTACTAATGATTCCAATAATAAAGCAAAGAATAAAAGAAGTACTTGATGCTTGATTGGAAGGTTGTCAATCTCCCAATAATAACCCAAATAATCTTCAATTACCCAAAATAAAGGATGAACAAGAGAGAGATTAAGGAAATAAAACTTGTATTAAAACTTGATTAAATGTTGATTACAAGATTAAAGAGAGATTTGATTGATATTAACTACACTAAGTACTGCTAAGAAGAACATGTTCTTCTAATTAGACTAATGGGGTATTTATAGTGGGGATTAGGTGCATGAATTAGGGTTAACTAAGTGCTTAAATGACGATTAAGTCCCTTGTTGAGGAAACGCCGGTCTTTTTGGAAAGACTCTGGTTTCTAGGGAGACTCCGGTCTCTAGAAAAAGATGTGCATCCTTCCTTGAAGCTTGAAGAAGACGAAATGGGTCTGCCTGGGAATCCGGGCGTCTTTAGCACGGGACGGGCGGATTTGGTGGTCTCTGCCCGGGCGTCTTCTGGGGCTTTTGCCCGGGCGTCCTGAGGGTGAAGACGCACGGGTTGTGGGTGGTGGACGGGCGTCTTCAGGGGAAGACGCACGGATTGCTGGGTAGTCTTGTTTCTTCTTCTTTTCTTCCTTTTTCTTCATAAGATCCTTGGGGATTTCCTCGGGGATGCAAGGATCCTTTCTCATCATTGCCCATCTACTATAGTATGTACAAAGGCTTTCTAATCTTGTCTCTCCTTGATGCTTGGTCATTGAATTCAATCAATTTAGTCTCATTTTGCCATGAAAATGCAAGGTTTGCACTCCTTTCCTACCAAGGGATCAAAACCTCAAAGAATATACAAAACAAAGAACTAAAGATAATAAATGACCCAAATATGCACTAAAAAGCATGGGAACAAGGCTAATTCGGGGACTAAATATGCTCTAGTTATGATTACATCACTTATCAAAGTGGAGGTTACCAAAACTATTCTCCATTTCCGCCGCAGAATTACTATGTGCTGCCACATCCTTATCAGCAACGAGGCTTTCAAAAGCCTTCATATTCCTTCCCGCCGCAACAGCAAGTTCCTCCCTCTACTATCAACAAAGAAGAGTTAGCTGAATTGAAGTCGTTGGTACATACACTTGCATTTCGTGTGCAAGAATCAGAGAGATTTAGAGATGCTTCTATCAAGAGACTTGAGTTTCATTTAGCTCAAGCAGCTGCCGAGCAAGATGCTGATATGTATGACTCGAAAATGATGATATTGTCGAAAATGAAGCATCAAACGAAGACTTCAATGTTGTTCCGTATGTAAAATTCGATCAAGCTAGCTTCAGTATTCGATCGAATGACTTATTTGAGGAGGAGCTCGATCGAACATATTCTTTTATTCGATCATACTGTTTATTCGAGGAGGACCTTGATCGAACAGTCACAGAGACTGTTCGATCGAGCATTGCTGAGGAAAAAGACCTCTATCGAACAGTCACAGAGCGTGTTCGATCGAGCAGTTTAGGTGAAGAAAGCTTTCGATCGAATTTATTAGCTATGGACAGTGTTGATTCGTCATTCACGCCTATTCCGTATGACGTTAAGAAGGTAAATGAAGACCAATCCTATCCGACTAGAGGTATTGCTATTCCTTTAGTTGATTCCGATAAGATTCTTTCTATTCCTTCCGTTAAATCATTTACTGCTGTTGATTTAACGCCTCCGCCCCAGTTTGGGAGTAAGTTGGAGAAATGTCGTCGTGTTTCTTCTTATAAAGGTCTTGACAGGTTAGAAGACCCGGGAGGAGGATTTGAAGGATCTATCCCGAGTAAGAAGAAGGCGCGAGAAAAGGCTAATAGTGACGTTTATGATGCTGTAAAGAGCCGTTGTTTTTCCGTTTTTGTGTTGTGGAGGCCGGAAGTAAAGTTGATGGACGCTGAAACGACTGCATCCAGTCAGAAGCCTAGTTATGGGCCATTAATTTTTGTTGGCGGATGAAGAAAGGAAGATCGAGCTGGGACCTGTCTGAAACTGCGCTGACCGGGAGGCGACCCGGAGTTTAAAACTTTTTGTTTGGATTTTTGAACATTTCAATTTTTCTTGTGTGCTTAATAATTAGCTTTCTCGACTTTAGACTACAAAACATTTTAGACTTGGTTTTGGTGGTATTTTTGGTTGCTATTAGCATAATTGTAGGTACACTTGCATTCTTTTCACGAATTTAGCTGGTCCGATGCAGCTAGCTATGACCTCCCTTGTTGCTGGCTGGCTTGGGGAGGTCCGTCTAATTCGCGCTATCTTGTGAGTTTCTTAGCTCCTATTCTTTACTTATCTCCTTCAGTTTGCATTTTCCCTTTCCCGTATTTGCTGCTGCTGTTAGCTGTTGAGTACAATGAGGGCATTGTACCGTTCGGTTTGGGGAGGGTATATGTATCTATATCTGTGTTTGTATGTTGTTTTTTTATTGCATTTCTGTTAACACGTTTAATTTTTGTATGCATTGTTGTTTATCTTTATAAAAATTCGAAAATCTCATAAAAATTAGAAAATTATGAAAAATTCAAAAATTTTACGTTTATTTTAGCATATAGGTTGAGTCGGAACGGTAGTTTTCAATGAGGAAATTGCACTACACTTTGTCTATTTACCTAAGCCTTGCATAATTAACATCTTTTTATGTTAAAATTTAGCTGAACGAACAGACTTGACCTGAAATTTTGACAACCTACTCATATTTTCTAAGGATTTAGAGCTTTTAATAAACTGGTGTCATCCATGACCAGTTTCATATAGGATTGTGAGTAGTACTCCTTGCATATCATGTAACATCAAACTGCATAAATGTGAAATTCAATTGCTTATTGCCTGCATACATTCGGGTTAGTGGCTGGTGTCACGTGTAGGAGAGTGCTTACAATCTCTCCTTCTTTCATTGCTACCCATGAGCTCCACATAGCCAAATTAGCTTATTTTGACCCCTTTTAACTACAATCCAAATCTTAAGCCTACCCTAGTCAAGCTAGTTTAGTAGTTAATTGATGGGTATGTTTTATTGTTGGTTTGGTCTGCTTCAAAAGAAGATGTTGGTAAAATGAAGAGAAGGAGGAGAAAAGAAAGAAAATTGGAAAAAAAAAGAGAGAAATACCGAAAAACAAAAGAAAAAGGAAAAAAAAAAGCCGTGAAGAATGAAAAAAAGAGGAAGAAAAATTGAGAAAATTGAAAAAGAATTGGAAAGTTGGAAATTGTTTACTCCTATGCAATATTTTTATCATATGAGGAGTTAATGTCATACTTGGTTGAGTTAGATTATGCCTCATTGGCAATTGTGCTCAAGTTGAGATGGATTAGAAGTGGATGTTGTTATATTGGTATTGTTTAGGTGCTAGCTTGACGCTTTACCTCCACATATCCCAAATTGATTTACCCCTTCTTACCCATTACCTCACTTCCCATATTTTGTAAGCACTCGGCATGAGATAAGACCTGATTGGATGGAGTGTATGTGTATGGTAGCTATAATTGTCTATCATATTAGATTGCATGCATGTTTATGTAGGTCGTAGTTTAGGTGAGCGACTATCTTTCTTTCTCTCTTAAATATATATGCTTACCCTTTGCTTTGTTGAGAGAAGAGTGACCCGTGAGAGTCCAATTTTGAAGGTCTTACAAGGTCAACGGTTCAGCTACTTTTACGAACACCTCTATAACTCGTTTGCATTGACAATATTGTTATAGTGTTGATTTCATTGCATTAAAATGGTTTAGGTGGACGATTTGTAGCTCGCTATGAGTTTTCTATTCCGTTCCATTAGTTAGATGCATTTAGTTTGCTTGGGGACAAGAAAAGGTTTGGCTTGGGGAAGTTTGATGGGTGCATTTTATATAGACTTTTTGTACCATATTTGCACGCATTTCTACGCATATTACGTAGTATTAAGCTACAAATGTCTCCCAAATTGTCTACTTTGGTTTGTCTTGTATTATTTGCAGGTATGAACTGGAGAGGAGAATAATCAAGCTTAATACATGTCCCTATGCATTCATTTAGGATATGAGTTGAGTCGGAGCATAGAAACTACTAATGGTGATGCGCGTAGAAGTAAGGTTGCTAGGCGAGGAAAGGAAGAGCTTCAAATTACTAGTGCCTAATTTAAAGATCCATATCTCTAGATCTACTACAGATATCCAGGAGATTCTAACTGGATATGAAATCTCATCCTCTTAGCTTTCCAACGCCACCAAAAAACGCATGATTTCCCAAGTAACGAAGAAATGGCGGCCATTTGAAGTTCAGTGCGCAAAGCAGGAAGTACGCGCTGTATTCGATCGAACACAAAGCTTTCGATCGACCAACTACTCTACTGGATCGACCATATTACCCCACAACCGACCACTTTCTACTACCAAACCTCTCAATCGACCTCTTTACTATTCGATCGAGAGCGTACTAAGTCGGACGCAGCTCTATTTTAGTCGAAACTCTAGTTTACCTTATTTTAGCTTATCTTATAATAATATCTCTACTATATAAAGAGATAATTAAGTCATTAGGGGTTCTCTCTTTTCTCTTCTCTCTCCTTCGACTTCTCTACCCCTTTTCCTCTCTTAGAACTTAGAAACCTAATTCTCCATTGCTCTTCCTTGTAATCGGTATTCTCTACTTTTAATTAATCAATTACTTTTGCCTTGTTACTCTTATTTCTTTAATCTTTATTCTCTTTATTCTCCTCTTAGATTGTTAATTATGTTTGATTCTTATATTTTATGTGTTGTTATTGTTTGTTGAATAGTCATGTATAGCTAAGTTCCTTTGCTAGGACATAGGGGAGCCATGATTTTAAGGGAATTATGAATAGGAGGTTAGGATCAAATGTGAATTAAATCTATGTTGTTTATCGCGGCACTTAATTGTTCTTGTCTACTTGATTCGACGCATTTAGATAATTAACCTCGGTACACCTTGACCTGGATCAGAAGATTGGAATGGGTAAGACCTGCAGTGAATATTAGAGCGTTCTAATGAGGGCGGAAGCTAAGTTAGAATTGTTTTAGGGCGAATAGCGGACCGGAAGGACCTTTCCATTACCCTGTAGATCGAATTTGCATTGACCCAAGACCCTAGACTAGATTTCTTAAGAATCATGGTGAACCAACTGTCTTAGCTATTTTTCTCTGCTTGGTTAAATCGTCAGCTTACTTCTTTATTTCTCTCTTAATCTCCATAGTTTAGTGACAAATTCAAACCCCCAATACAGTGACATAGACAAGCATAGTTTAGCAAGTAGAAGCAACATAGCCTCCCCGTGGAGATCGACCCTACTTCCACTAACTTCTGTTAGTAGTCTTAGGTATTATTTTTAGTACTAAAACGATGGTATCAATCACCCTGCCTAACCCTACTTTTCCCTTTGAAAAAACTATGATGGGATCCATTCACTTTGAGAGTATACCAAGCACCGGTAACACATCCCATTACCCATTTTATGAAAGGAGGAGGGAAGTTCAGAGCACTAAGCATATTTTGAACAAATGGCCATTGAATGGAGTCAAAAGCCTTACTAATGTCAACTTTAAGCATACACCTGGGAGTAAGATATTTCCTAGAGTAGCTTTTGATCAGACTTTGAGTGAGCATGACATTACCATGTAAGCTTCTACCAGAGATGAAGGCAGCCTGTTCCTTACCCATAAGCTTGTCTACGACCCTTTGGAGTCTAACAGTCAGGATTTTACTTATGGTTTAATATATGATGGATCAGAGCAGCAGGAGATGGGTCTAAAGTCTTTGACACTATTAACAATCTTCTTTTTAGGTATGAGGGATATAAGTGTGACATTAGCTTGTTTAGGCATGAAATTAGTTTTGAAAAAATCCAAAACAACCAGACAGAAATCATCAACAATGATATCCCAAGCAGCCTTGAAGAAACCATAAGAGAAACCATAAATACCAGGACTTTTGGATGAGTGAATAGAAAAAAGAGCATATTTGATCTCATCTTTGGAAATGGGTGCAGTAAGAGCAACCTGGTCCTGCTAATTTAAGCACTGTCCATTAGGAATAAAACTAGGATCAATAGGTTGCACATCTGAAGAAGAGCCTAAGAGCTGTTGATAATAGTCAACAAAAGCCTTCCAAACCTCATGCATCCCACTGTAGAGGGTTCCATGGATGTCTTGAATTTCTCCAATATATTGACTTTGCTGCCTCTTTTTAATTTTAGCAAAGAAAACCTTAGAGCTAACATCATTATGCTTGATATCATGGACTAGCCTTTTGAATAAGAATTTTGGTTTCAGCATCTTTAAGAGACCAGTATTCCTGAGCGACAATCCTCTCCTTGTGAATGAGATCTTTAGAAAGGGGACAGTGGTGCAGATCCAGGAAGCACTGATTTAGCTCTTCCCTTTTCAGGTTGATTCTGGTACTAATGTTGGAAAAATGTGCCAGATGCAAATTTTTCAAATATTTCCTGGTATTCTTGAGCTTTGCCATAAACCTGTGCATAGAGTTACCAACTGGGAAACTTTGCCAAGCCTCAGTAACCTTAGCTTTGAAGTCAGGATGATCAATCCAGCAATTAAGGAATTTAAATTGCTTCTTAGGGAGAGAATCATCACAAAAGGAAAGAATAACAGGGCAATGATCAACGATACCAGGGGGAAGGAACTGAGCAGTGGTTTGAGTGAAAGAAAGTAGCCAATCAGCATTAATTAGAACCCTTTCTAATTTGGAGTAAACCCTAGTGCGAACCTCCTGTTTATTGAACCAAGTGAAGTCACTACCAGAACCTTGCATATCATCCAGGCCACAGTCAGCTAAGCAAGAATTAAAGTCAGTCATGTCCATAAGATCGGGAGGAGTATTACTGATCTTCTCATGGGCATATCTGACAATGTTCAAATCACCCATAACCACCCAAGGGCCAACCTATTGCGATTGCTGGGTCAGACTATTCCAGAGGCTCTTTCTAGCCACAAGGCAATTGCTACCATACACTACAGATAAGTGAAAAGACCTGCCAGAAGCAAAATGCTGGACAAGACAATGCACTACCTGAGTATGTTCCTGCAGCACAATAACTTTGGTAGTAGATAGATGTGTCCCAAAGAAGCCAAATCCTACCATTATAATACATATTATAGTTGCAAAAAATACTGTATTTATTGAACTTAGATCTCAACACTCTCTGAGATTTATTAAGCTTCACCCTAGTTTCAAGAAGGCCAAGGACATCAATTTTATTATGTTTAAGGAAATTAACAACCTCTAAATGCTTCACCAGCTTATTGAAACCCCTAATATTCCAAGTAGATACAATCATGTGATATAAGGAGCTGGGGGATCATCCTCTAATTGACCATCCTCTAAGGTAGGTTCCTTAGAGGTAGTAGCCAGAATCCTAAATATGTTCGGTGAGGAAGGCAACTGAACTGCAACAGCTTCAGAAGCAATATCAACATAGCCCCATAGCACCCAAACAGAAGCAGTATAGTGACCATCACAAATCTTCCGCCGACATTGACGGGGGTTAAGGTCACTCAAATCAAGATCCTCATCCACATGAAATGAAGAAGGACCGTCATCTAAACACTCCCGCAACAGCTGAAAACCACCCCCAGGCACCCCCAAGCGAGGATAGCCCTGGTAATACTCTCCTCCTGACGCTGGCGCCTAATAACGGTCCTACACTCAAGATTACTCCGAGGAGCGAAGGTCTTAAGCAGACAAATATGCACCACAAGCAAACGAATCCAGCAGGAGAGGTCACTAGGAGAATCAGCCACATCATCTAAGACCCCTTTCAAAGCCCGAGCAAATCCAAGACGACACTTAGGAGGTATTGATTTCACGATGCGAAGGCCCAAAGATAACAAACGATCAAGCGAAGATATAGGCTAGTGAACAAGCTCAACCCCATCATCAGATGAAATAACCGTTGGAGACTGAGGCGGAGGTCTTGGGATACCCTGAATAATAAAGCTATAGAGGCCGTCAACACACTCCGGAGGCGCCACAATATCACCCCGACTGTGCCGACATCTAGAGCGAAAGGTACGGGTTTTAAAGCACACCCCACACAACCAGAGTCCCATCCGCTTCAAAGTAATCTCGGCATTAGAAAAAACAGTCAGACTATCAGTAAGAGTTTGACACGTAAGTCCCATAGAACCATCATGACAATACCGGTCCTGAAAATGCTTCTTCCAGGCGGCCTTAGTAAGTCCCCTACCATAACCATCCGGACACTCATGAATACTCGAAAAAGGACAATGAAACCGCACTAGATCAGGCATGAAGGAAGAAGAACCCTCCTCCAACCTGCACGGAAAACAAAATAGCCACCAAGGAAAACCACCAAGACGAACACCACCACTAGCACACGCATAAGCAGCTAGAGGCAACCGAAAAAGAAAACAAAACATGACTGTTGATCGTGCAGCTAGAGGCAACCGAAAAAGAACACCAGTAGTAGAAACCACCAGTAACCACCCCAGTAACAAGACGCACCAGCAGGCCAAAGCTGACGACAAAGAACGGAACAGTAGCACCCAACCAGAAATGCCGAAAACCCGCAAATGCCGAAAACCCGCAAATGCCGAAAACCCGCAACCCACTGCCCAAACCATGGTAACACCTCAACGGCAGGAGAACCAAAAAAAGGACCACGCCTGAACCCTAGAAATCAGCCGGAACCCCAGCAAGACCAACAAAAACAGAAAGAGAAAAAAAAACGAGTTAAAGAATACCGCTAAAAGGGAACCCGAACCAGACCGACAAACACTAGTGTGATGACGACAGGGACGGCCGACGAGGAAGGTGGTAGGCCAACCACAGACGATCACCGGGGAGGGACCCGAAGCAACGGCTAGAAAAACGAATAAGACGGAACCCTAAACAGAAAAGGCATAGAAAGGAACACCATAACCCACGTTAGGAACGACGGCGACGTGAGGTTGCTGGCGGTGATGAGTGGTGACGGCGGCGACGTGAGGTGGCCGACGGAGGGTGTGATGACGTGCGCAGTGCCCTAATCTGCTGATCGCCTCTCTCTCTCTCTCACCTCTCTCTAGAGTTTATTGTTATTATTATTATTATTGTTGTTGTTGTTGTTGTTGTTGTTGTTGTTGTTGTTGTTGTTGTTGTTGTTGTTGTTGTTGTTGTTGTTGTTGTTGTTGTTGTTGTTGTCGTTGTTGTTATTATTATTATTTGGGGATATTAGGATCGAGCCTCTCATTCAATCATTATTACACTCTCATTTTTCTAGTCTTTTATTCTCTCACACAAGAACACCCTTCTCTTAATTTTTCCTTAATAAAATTGTAATATTTTCTTATTATTAGTTTAATTACTCTTTAATTTATGCAAGATCTACAATCTCTCATTAGTTTACATCTAGTTTTGGGTTGTAATTTGAATATTAGAAGAGGTTCCTCTTCCAATTTGAATCCAAGTTTCAATCTTTTTCATCCTAGTTGGTATAACTTTCTTCCCTTGTTCAATTGTGTACATTTGTTTTCCTCTAGTTTTCATTTGCAAGTAATTTTGGGATTTGTTGTTTGTTGCTAGAATAGTCATAATATCTCTCTTGCTTTGTTTGTTCATGCCTTTAATTGATGTTCTTCCCATATAAAGTTTACACCTTTGATTAGTTAGGATAAGGTTTGTTCCTTTTTGCATTAATTTACTTTATTCTTAGTTTAATTAGTCAATTTCCCTATTTCATATAGTTAGTTGCATGTTTAATTGAAGAAATCAAATTATTATAATGTTTATTGTCAAACCATCTACCTTTATTAATTGTTTGGCAATTCCCAACATGAATAGTGAGTAGTCTTCTTACTAGGGCGTGATTAGGTATTAACATGAGTGATTAACATAATTGAGTCCATTTACATTGGTTGTTAAAGGGAGATTAGTGGTGTTTTCCAAGGGAATTTATTTGATTATGTTTTAATTGGGAGTTTGGTTAGTTGGTACCCTTGTCCACCAATGGGAATTGGTTAGTACTTAGTTTACCATCGTTTTACATTCCTTGCCAATCTAGGTTGAACCCGGGAGGGGGAACCTTGAAAGGGTGTCTTTGTGGAACCGGATTGACTTTCACCTTTGGGAAAACGGTTAGAAAACTCAGGAATTTATCGCGTACTTAGTGCCTCCTAGCATCGAGTCGGGATCTTGGGAATGGTGCGCGTTTTTGGGTCCTAGAACCTTGGATATGAGGGATCTGAATCACGGACCCAGGAGGGAGGTGAGTTGGGAATTCTAGTGTCCTGTTATGAGCCCGGGACAGAGTTAATAGGCGAGTTAGAGGCGTTTTCCCCTAACTAATTGCCCCATGATGACTAGTTGACGAAATTAATATGTTAGTCATGATTGTTTGCCGCATAATTACGCCCTAGACTTTTTATCAATCAAGTAAAACCACATTAATTTGCTTGCTTCTTTATTTTATTACTCAATTAGTTATTTTATATCTTGCTCTTTAGTCTAGCTCGTAGTTAATCAATTCATCCTTGTTTTATCCGACTTAGCTAAGCATAACAGTCAAAATAATTAGTATTCACCCATGCTTCTTGTGGTTCGACCTCGACATTACGCCAAATAAGACCTTCAATAACGGTCAAATAATGCAATTACCTTTTTTAAATAGAAACACAGGACCATTATTGCAACGACGGTTGTTAAATATATACCACGGATGTACAAATAACACGGGACCGTTATATAACATCAAGAACCGTTATAAAATCTTCTAAGAAACCGTTATTAAATCTTAAGAACGGTTTCAAATCCGTTGTCGTAGTTTACTATTGACAACGTCTTATCGTTCCAAAACCGTTGCTAAATATTATATATGATAACGGTTTATTTCGTTATCTTATTTAATTGAATGTCAAAATTTAACAACGGCTTTATTGCGTGCAAAACCGTTGTTATATTCATTTGTTGACAACGGTATGTAACCGTTATCTATTTTTATTGATGAAATTTTCGACAACGGTTCTGCTTAAATAAACCGTTGTAAAGGTTTTGAACTCGACAACGGTTATCGTTCGTTATCTTATATTTTTGGCGGTTTGAATGAGGAGAAAATATGTCAACAGTTATTTATCTAAATAAAACCGTTGTCAAATAACTGTTTGCAACCGGTTGTTTTTAACCGTTATCGTTTTTAATTTGTTTTTTTTTTAAAAAATGATTTTAACTTGTTCTAGCAAAATTTCGAAATGCTATTGTTTCAAAGAATAGTATTGTAATAGCTATTTGAAATGTCTTTTTTTTTAAATTCTTTGCTAAAAAACAACATTCCAAAGAGTGCGCGAAAGCAAAAATTAAATCATGTATCAAAATATTACACCCCGCGATCAACTAAACCCAGTTTAAAAACAATACAAACAGGATGATCAACAGCCAAAACACAACTTCTTCAGAAAAACAAAAGAAGCCAATACACAATGGCTCTATATATACACACTCCAACATAAAGCATGAGAAAACTATTAAGACTCCGCTAATGAAACAACATAAATGGCCCACATATTTCTCATCTGTTTGATGTCCTCTGCCGAATATTCTGGGACTTTGTTGAGTATTAGTGGAAACTATAATTCAAAATATACATAATAAAAATAGATATAATGCATGGAAGTATACAAAATTGAACTCAATTTACGTCTGAAATAGTTTTTAAGTCACACTAACCCGTATCGGAATGGGAGATAGTTTTCTGTTGATAACCTCCCACATGGACTGACAAACGTAAAAGGCGCATTGTTTGTCGTCTCTTGCTTTAGGAGACTATTATATAAATCACATACAAATCAGCTGAATTAGGTAATCAACCTCTCGCAGAAACATTAATTAAATGATACGAGTAATTATTAAGAATACACTTACTAATGGCGTGATAAAATTAGGAACAGCGTTGCTTTCATATTTCCCAAGTGGACATAATCTTTTTTTTGTTTCAAAAACATTAATTCATAAATATACATACATGCCATTATTATTTGCATATATATGGCTCAAGTCATACAATAACAAATGACATTATTGAAGGTTGTAAACTTACTCAATTAACATTCTTACACAACTGTCATAGGCTTTGCCTTCGTGAGAGTCAATCCAGTACACTGTTTTTGTTTCCACTTGGATTGCCAGTAGCACCCAATGCTTCCTATTCAATTTGGGACATTGAACTGTTAATTCATTTACACGCATTTAAGCATGTTAATAATAAATTTATAGAACCGTGATTCATTACAATAATCACGTACTATACATACATATTCTCATTGTAGGGGCAAGCCATTGGTTTTTAGACGACATCAAGCAACGACCGATAGTATTGATTTGTTCATCGTATGAAATTCTGTGCACAGAGAACGCCTTAGGACTCAAGAATCCGTAGGCGTGAATTGAGACCTTCCACTCAGCGATCTGATTATTCAGTTACCTATTACGCCACATGGAACGAAAAATGTTATTGTAATTGATAATTTAAACAAATATCATTATTCGTAAATGGAAATGACTAAATAGTTTTATTAATAAAACTTACTTCATCCAAATCAAAATGTGAACAACATCTAAATTGTCAAGGTCGACAAATTCCATCAGTTGCTTCGGGTCCAGTACGGCTATATCAGCTGCGCCCATAATTTCCTCTTCAATGTTAACCATGACTACATCCCCTCTAGGTGATTTCTTTACAGCCAGGTTATGCAAAGCCATTAGCGAAGCAGTTTTCATTTTTTTCTTATATTCACATGATTCATAATAAGAGACATAAGCAAGCTTGACTGCAACAACTTCTGCTGACGTAGTAGTAATTGCTTTAGCTGCCGCCATGGCTTTGCTTATCTTCTGCAAATGTAAAGATTAAAGTACTTACGATGTGTTAATATTCATACCCTAATATATTTAAACAACAAGTAATAATTAACGTCTGCGTATAGGTACCTCGGGGATGACAACATTGATGAGGTTGTTAGGCCATTGCACATAAGAGCCTATGGCTTCTTTCAAATGAGTGATCTCCTCATTAGGAAATGGTACTTTTACTTCCCCATACTCGTCTTTATATAATTGGGACACTTCCACTTTCCTTCAATTGTGACGAAGGGGTATACCATGAACCTTAACTTGTTGAAGCCGGTCGTAAGCGAACACGTATCTCCTGGCAACAGCAACTTTCTGTTTCCCCTGTAAATAGAACAAACGACAAGCCACCTTGCAATCGCCCTTCACGACAGCTTTAATCAATTAGTACGCATACATTCACTATCTTTAATAAATTTCATAAGTAAAAAACGTGTACTTTGATGAATAATTATAAACTAGCACCTATTACCTTTTTCGGTGTAGAGAAGAACGTCTGATCATCAACTACCTCAATCTTATCCTGTGTCACGGCCTTCCTGGCTTCCTCTTCCTCTTTAACTTCCTGATATCGATCCTCGGCTCCCACCTCAGTCTCCTTTGCCATTTCCTTCTCCCTTGCCATGTCCTCCTTGGCTTCCTTCTGTACATTAACACTTGTCCATATAACACGTACTGATTTTCCAAATCATATAACACATTGTATATATATATAAGACATAATTATTATTACCTTTTTTTCCTCCTCCTCCTCCTCCTCTGCTTCCTTTATGACTTCTTGAACCATATTCAACTCTTTTTCTGATGGCGTTTCCCTAGTTTCCAACATTCTCACCATTAACCTGGCTATTTTATGTAGCAGTGTAGTAGAAATTAATGTCAGCATATATAGTTATAAATTACGTTGGTTCAAATACAATATTTATAGATTACCTTCTTGGAATCATCACCACTTCGAATAGTTTTCCCAAAATAATTAGTGATACCAACATGCGTCGATACCCCTCTCACACGACCTGGATGCTCTGCTTTGCCGATTACCATAGCAAGAATGTCATCACGTCCATCGGGCTTCCATTTTCCTTCATGTACCTCCTTCTCACAGATCCTCTACACACACATAAAACCATTAAGCAACTCACAATTATATAACTCCGACCACCAGCGGTAGGGGTGACATATTTATTCAAATTTACAATTTTCTCTTTGATGTCCTTATCATATTCAGTTTCCGTCTTTCCATTCTTAGGAGTGTGACCTTCTACCCAAGCGTCGTGACGACTGAATTTTCCAAGCTTTGCCTACAATTCATTCATCACATTGATATCCTCTCAAAATATGTATGATTACTATGAACATATATAACATTCATCACCTAATAGTCAAATACTATAAGAATTATGTACTTACAAGTTTCTTCTTAATCAATCTATAACCACCTCGGGAGCCGTAAAAGACGGTCTTTTTCTTTGAAATGTTCGCCTTATTCCTCTCACTCATAGCCTTCATCAAATAAATTGTATCAAGAAACGTAAGCATGACCAAACACTAAACTAAGTATACTTCTTTACTTATTATTAAGTTACCTTAAACTTGCCAGACTGCCTATAAGCCATATAGCTATCTCAATGGTCTTGACTGATATACGGATACTTCTTTGTTGGTGGATTCTTGTTCATCTCCCCGGTTTCCTTGTTGAACAAGTGCTTCTTAGCAATCTTTAACTTCCAAGAACTGAGGGCTTCCCCTGTCTTTTTTTAGGTACTTATCATACATTTCGGGGACAACGTAAGCTAACTGCATATATGATGAGCATAGTTGGTACAAGTGTTTCGGCTAAAACACATATCAAGTAGTACCTTAATTTCAGCTAAAACATTTATTATTGTATATACATACCTTTATTCTGTTTATTAGCATGGTGTTCCGTATTTTACTCAGTTCACTGATACGCGGCGTACCGAGAGGCACATACAGTCTTACACAACAACCAATCCAACTCGCAAAATACCCGATATACTCACCATTTGGCAGCCCCGTATCTTTATCTCACTGTAAAAGACTAGGTATCTTTGAATTTATTGCTTCTAGGGAAATCCTATGGCGCATTCGACCCGCAGTGTGTTGCAAATATGTCTCATCACCTGAGTCGTCGCCTGGCGCATTTCCATCATTTCTTTTCTGCTTTTGGACCATATCTAAAGCAGAAATTAATAAACAAATAATAACAATGCATATACTTATAATAACAAACAAATCGCTATAGAGGAGGGTTTATTACTTCTTTAAAGAGGAGAATCCGGATTGATTTGGCGGCGGCAATGGCGATGATGACGATGACTGCGACGACGATGGGGTAGGCTGGTGGTTGAGGGGAAGCTCAATGTTTGAGGATATTATGTGGGGGAGGGGAAGCTCAGAGTATATATGTGTGAATAATACAACACATGCAAGACCTTGTTTATTGGACATTAATAAACACGGTATAAGAAGAACCGTTGTATTTTGTTCCCAAACAGACAACGGTTTTGTTTGAAACCGTAATTGATTAATACTATCTACAACGGGTTATAAATAACCGTTTTCTGTAATATTTTCATGTTGTTTGATTTTCCCGCCAATAAATAAAGCATCATTTTTATATACATAACAACGGCTTGAACCGTTATAATTGTATATGTCCTGAACAACGGTTTGGGTATAACCGTTTTATTTTATATTTCATTGTGTTTGATTTTACCGCCAAGAAATAAAGCATGATTTGGTATATGCCAGCTAATTACAATATGTTTCTTAGAAAATCTTGCTTATTTCCATTAATTTAAAGGATAACAAGTTTACACATAAAGAGTACAAACTACCACCATACATAATAAACTAGGTAAATAACAATTAGAAGAAGAAATTTGACAATTAACTTAAGCCATGCCACATTATTTTTGAGTTCTACGATATGCATGGTTAACTTCTTGCATTCTTATTTTGCCTTCAATATTTCACTGTCATTTCCCCGATTCGATTCTTCAAGTTGATATAGTATACTTCTCACTTGAGTAATCTCGATATCCATGCTATTTTTCTCATTCACTAACCTGTTTATAACCTTCCTCTGCCACTCAGTCATTGGTTCATCAACCCACTTGAAGTAATTGCATCCACGTATTTTAGTCTCGGGATTATAGAATTTGCAAGTAAGAAACTTTCTTCCTGGATTTTGCAAAGTCCAAGAAGTCCGCAATGATGCCGGAATTGAGCAATTACATGTCCCTGTTGAAATAGAGGAAGAAGAAGAGCTACCACTTGACATAATTTAAGTAATAAGAGAGAGAGAGAGAGAGAGAGAGAGAGAGAGAGAGAAATGAAGAAATAAAGAAAGAAAGAAGGTTTTTTAAAATAATGTTATGCAGCAATTGCATAATTTAACAGGGTTCTTATAAGAACCGTTGTAATTATCTTATTAATATCTTCCAATTTCCATTTATTTTTAGAGGTGTTTATATTCTAACACGGTTCTTATGCACTACCGTTGTCATTATATTATATGTTATTGTTTCATTCATTTGTCTGTTCGCAAGTTATTTAAAATCTATGTTAATAAGCATTTGCATGTAATAAAGAGTAGAACTATATATTAAAACGAGCATCTTATACAATGGCGCAAAAAAAACAGTACAACAAGTGGGAAAAAAGGAAACACAATAAAAAATAAAAAAACAACAAAAACAAACAGGTAACTAATTAGTACATTAATCAAACACCCTAACAGGAATTTGACTAGGAGGTGGGTACTGAGGATAAACTTGATTATAAATCAAGCGTACTACATCGACATCAAGACGGTGATCAAAATGAGGCACTTCTTCGTCTTCTCATGATTTCGGTACATTAATAAACCTGTATGGAATGAACCTCCTCATCAGATGAGCGTCCTCAGCGGTGGCAAACCATAAGTAAGGCCCAGCGTGTACATAACGATCCTTAGCGTCATCGCCATAAAAGTCACTTTTGCCCCATTGATGGTCACGTGATGCATACCTTGCAACGAGTTGTTTTGCTTGGCGAAAATCGTCAAGAGCATTCCCTCGAAACACGATCAGAGCAAATCCAAGAAACCCACGACCAAAAATCCAAGCCAGGTGGATTGCTCTAACATTTGAAAACCCATTCTCAATGAGGATGTCCCTCAATGGGTTAAGAGACTTAGAAGCTGGCTTCCCAGCAGCATCGCGTATGACTGGGAGATTGTGAATTATGCACGTAATCGGGTTGATATAGCGGGTTACCGATTGCTGAGGAGGTGCGACTGCGGATGATGAAGAAGAAGACACTCTTTTAATTATGATATATAAGTATATGTAGATTATTTAAAAAGTGAAGTGGAAAGGTTAGTAATAATAAAATGATTCTTATTGTTACTGGAAATGTGATGCTATTTGTAGTATAATAAAGCTATTATTAATTAGATTAATTTCATCCATACGTTAAATTTAATCTTGTATTAATTGTGCATGCATGCATGAGGTGAATAATGGTCAAACAAACAATAATAATAGGACATGCATTGGTAAAACCACAAACTTTTTAGTATTCACAGTGGAGCTGTATTTACAACGGTTATAAGAAAAACCGTTGCTTATTGGTGTAATATGCCAACAGATTTACAATAACCGTTGTTGATATTTGAAATATGATAACGGGTTAACAAAAAACCGTTATCATTTTATGTTATACATACGGTCAAACAATCAATACTGCAACTTTGAATCAGAAAAAATAAAAATATTAGGGCATGCATTAGTCAAATCACAAACACTAGAAAATCACAGATAATTAAAAAAAAAATTTAAAACGGATTCTGTCCAACCGTTGTTGATATATGAAATATAATAACGGCTTAACAAAGAACCGTTATCATTTTATGATATACATATGGTCAAACACGCAATACTGCAACTTTGAATCAGCAAAAGTAAAAATTACAAGGCATGCATTAGTCAAATCAATACCGTTGTGTTTTTAGTCATTGGACAACGGTTTTTTGATAACCGTTTTGTTGTTACTAATTGGACAACGGTTTTTTGATAAGCGTTGTGTTTTTACTAATTGGACAACGGTTTTTTGATAACCGTTGTAAGCTAATATGTTTAACATGGTAGAGTTGACCGATTCTTATTTAACTTGTACCGTTTCCACTTTCTAATTCTTAATTTGTTAAGTTTCCAATTCTTATCTTATTATTATACCGGTTCCAATTCTTACTATCTTATTATACCGTTTCCAATACAACCCAAACTCATTATAAGTATAATTATAATTTTCACAATCTTAACTTATACCGTTAGCACTTTCCAATTCTTAACTTGTTAAGTCCTCCATTAATTTTCCACATCGATTATGTCGTCAAGTTCATCAACTTATAGTGGTTCATATTATTCATCCGCTAATATTGATGATGATGAAGCATCATATGAACCTCCTGCGGGACCCTCAAGTAGATTTATGTACGCTAAACCCTTTTACGTGCATCATTCACAATCTTCCGTATACAGAGGACGGGCATGGAAAGGCTATACTCTCGTATAGCCTTGAGTAGTTAATAGGTTTGATCCAGTTAGCCAAATTGAATTTGGTTCAAACTATCTACCCGGACAATGATGCGTATGATGGCTTCGGGCGGTGCGCCCTCATCGAGTTTGGCGGGGGTGAGGAGCGGGAATGCTTTCGTCAGGCTCGCAAACCTGACCGGGCATTCTATAACAATGACTCTTCGAGACTCTGGTTTTATCACGATGATCAGTGGGTAGGCCCATATTTATGGGTTGCGGATAAAGCTGACCGTCTCTTACTACTTCCGATTCTGCACCGCCAAGGTCGCATTGCTGAGCAGGGGACAGTGCCGTTGGAATAGGAAAACGACTATGTGGATTGGGCTGAAGGTGAAAGAGACATATATGGTGATATTGTCTCTGAATTCCAGAGAATGGGGTAACAAAAAAACATATTCCCTCCATTCAACTCCACACTATACATTTGCTTTTTCACGTTTGTCAACGCTTGTTTTACACGATTTTTTTTCTTTCGCTTGATATTTTAATGTACTCCTAAAAACATAAGTCATTATAATAAAAGTTTGATATTTTTCTGGTGATATTGTCGCTGAATTCCAAAGGATGGGGTAACAAAAAACATAAATAATTAAACTTTAATTCAAACCACCACCATAATCCAAATACAACTTACAATGCCAGGTAATAATTAAAGACTTAATTATTAGAATCTGATGAAGTATTAGGATACTCATTATGAATTTCGGTATAGATCAAGTCGTAGATCGGCCCTTCATTATCACCGGGAAGCACGGTGGCAAGAATGTGATGCTTCCTGCAATGTTTCAGCAGATGATGATCAAGATGGGTCGCAACCCATAGATAAGGGCCTTGTTGTTTATCATCCGAATAGAAGTCCTCTTTCCCTGCATCTTCCCCCGCAATTCTAACCCCTAATTTTATTGCCTGACGAAAACTATCATGGCAGTTGGCTTCGTAAAACACGATAAAAGCGAAGCCTACAAAACCTTGCTTGTTTGTAGACACAGGGTACACTTTTTTAACCGCAGTGAAACCAGAGTCATGAAGCATTTGCGTCAACCACACAAAATTAGGGTTTAAACCCTTTTCATTCACACCATAATGAACCGGGAGATTATGAAGAATGTAAGTAAAAGGCTGTGCGTAACGAGAATGTGATTGTAGCTCCGATACACCAGTCATATTTTTTAGAGAGAAATTTAGAAAGAAATTAAAGAGTAAATGTTTGATAATATAGAATTTGACCTAAAACGTTATGAAGACATATTTATAGAATTATTTTGGTCAAATTGAATATTATTGGTCAAATTGAATATTTATTAAAGTTTTGATAAAGTTTTGAATGCAGTAGTCAAACTGAAAAATCTAATCAAATACTGACAACGGTTGAATTGAAAAACCGTTATTTCATAATAGAAAATAATAACGGTTACAAAAAATCCGTAGCTATAACATAACAACGGGTAACAAAAACCGTTGCTGGTGTTAATTTAGTAACGGTTTTCAAAATGACGATATCTTAAACTGGTAACGGTTTTCTAACAACCGTTGATAAGAGTGATTCTATAACGAGTTTTTGGAAACCGTTAAAAGTTTTTGACAACGGTTTGTTAAGAAGCTGTTGTCAAATTACAATAACAACGGTTTTCAAGGGAAACCGTTATTCCTATTAGCGCGGTCTAGTTTTCCGCCAATATTTGGAAAACGGTAATCTAAGTGTCGTTATTAAATGCATTAAACCATTGTGATACGCTCCTTATTGATTGCCAGATTTGGCGTAGTGCGACTACTCTTTACTAGTTGAGAATTTATTTGATCGGGTACAACGACCTCTACCCGCATATCAATTACATGAGGTATTTATATTAAGTACACGGTCCCTTAAGAAATTCCTTTGCCTTAAGAAATAAATACATTCATGAGATGTTAGAGATAGAGTGAGAAAGAGAGAAAACCCCTAAATCCCTAAAAAAACTCCAAACACTCAAATAAAAAATCTTAAAAATGTCAATCGATTGTTCAAATGTTGAACAATTTCCTCCTCTTGTCTCTAGTTTAACAAATCAACAAACAAAAACTACATCTAATAATGTTGCATCGTCTTCTATGGGTGCAAATGTTGTAGCCGAAGGCCCAGGAAGTGTTGATGTGGAGAAAACAAAAAATGTATGAATTGATTGGGGGAGGGGGGGGGGGTCCAACCTTATGACCTTGAGGTGATTGTTCCGGAGGAACAGGAACAGGTCGTGCAACGTAGGCATAAGGGTAAACAACCATTGACTGTGATTGAAGAAGAACCTAATGAGTTGTTGCGTTTTACTGAGGATGATGTGAAGGATGAACTGGAGTATTGGAAAAACTCGGTATATTGATTCATTCTTGGTGCCAATCCTCCTGTTGAAGTGGTGGATGGGTTCATAAAGCGTATTTGGGCTTACCTTCCAATAGATAAGGTTTCTTTTATTCCTAATGGCGTTTTTCTGGTTAGATTCACCACTAGTGCAGCTAAAGATCGTGTCTTGCAGCAAGGACACTTCTTGTTTGACTATAAGCCGCTTATTGTTAGACCTTGGAGTGCGGATGTAGAGTTGGTGAAGGCAGAAGTTAAGGAAGTACCAGTTTGGGTCAGGTTATTTCACCTCCTACTGAAATTTTGGGGTAAGTGCTTACCAAAACTTGCTGGTTTGTTAGGAACATATATCCAATGTGATACTGCGACAAAAGATAAAACTAGGCTCGGGTTTGCTCGTATCATGGTGGAAATCCATTTGGTAAAGCAATACCTGAGTCTATTAAGTTTCTGGATGAGGATGGTATAGTAGTTAATGTTAAGGTGGAGTTTGAATGGAAACCAATTATGTGCAAACACTGCAAAGGACTTGGGCATGAATCTGCTAAGTGTAGGAAACCTCAACAACCACAGAACCAAAAAGGAGAATAGGCCAAAAGAACAAAAGCAATGGAGACCAAAGGCACAGCAGAGGCAACCTACTGTGACTGTTGCAGACCCTACTGTGGTTACTGGGGTGTCTACTCCTTCTGCTGAAGTTCTTTGTACATTAGTGGAGAAGCCTAATCAGTTTCAGGTTTCTTGGACTAAAAATGGTAAATATCATGTTGTTAATACTCCTGTAAGGAATATTGACACGTCTGTCGCGTACCTGTCAAAAATACCAACTGACTCTAACTAATATAGCTAGGGAAGTCGGGTCGAATCCACAGAGAGGTAGGAATTTGTCAGCTTATTCTAAGTTCGTCAAGGTAACCAAATGGGGGGTTTTTAAATGTGATGTTCTAAACTAAGAAGAATAAGGAAGAGAAAATAAAAGGAAGGAATTAATCAGATAAGGAGAAACAGCTAAGACAGACGGTTCACCATAATCATTCGGTCAAGTAATCTAGGTCTCAAATTAATGCAAATACGATCTAAGGGGTAGCGAATGTCACCTTTCGGTCCTTAATTCACCCTAAAGTGTAAACAGCTTAACTTTCGCCCTCACTGCAATACCCTATTGTTCGCTACTAGTCTCGCCTTTTCCAACCTTTTGGTCCAGGTCAAGGATCACTAAGAAATAAATGTCTAATTGCGTCGACTCAATTAGACGGATACAGTTAATTGTAGCATTTAACCAACAAAGACCTTACTAGCATTAACCCAATAAATCGATTACCATTCCCTCATAATTATGGATCCCCTATAGTCTTAGCATAAGAAAATTAGCTACTCATGATCATTGAATTATCAATAACAATAAATAGATAATTAAAACTTGACATGATGATAAAACTAATAAGGATTCAATTATAGCAACTATGATAACAATTAAGAGAGGGAAAGAATTAGAGCAATAAATAAGATTAAGAATAAAAGTAGAATGATAATACCAATTGCAAAAATCCAAATCCGAGTAGCAAAGTGTAAAGGAAGAGTAAAATCCAAAGAACAGTGACAAAGTGTATGTTCCAAATCAACGAACGAGAGAAGAGAGAGGAGTAACGTAGTTCACTCCTTCAGTCTTATACTAGAAATCCATCCTAAAACCTAATCTATGGACTAATTACAAAAGCCCATAAAATAATTAGGCGGAAAAGGCTGTAGAAGGGTAAACCACTCGATCGAGTGGAAATAAACCACTCGATCGAGCAACTGTGCATCAATCTCCTCGATCGAGTAGAAATAAACTACTCGATCGAGTATTCCTTGCTTTGCTTCCTCTTGCGTGTTCTCAAAAGTGGTCGATCGAGGAACTTAGGCAAATAAAAGCATTCGATCGAGCAATAAATCACTCGATCGAGCTGTTTAAGCTCGTTAGACCTGAAATACTTCCCGAACCCAGCTCACGCGTCTTCCGAGTGTTAGATTTCCAAGCTCCGGCTCCTTATTCTCCATGAATGCATGCAATTGGGACAAATTAGGCTCGATTTAGCTCCTCTTCGGTTAATTCCTGCAAATTACATAAAACGAACCAAAGTAGGATATTCGGGGGTATTTGTAGCCGGATGCTACACATATAGTACAGAAATGCGTGTAAAAAATGAGGTATAAACCTTATATAAAAGACACGCATCAAATATTACTAGGCTCAATAGGCAGGAGTTGTTGGATCATGGACACAGCTCAGTTAAGTTTGGTAATGCTACCTTTCTCGAGTCTCTGAATATTGCGACTCCTTCTGTAGGAATTGGTGTAATTGGTAGTGTATTACCTCCCTCTGGGGTAATGCATAACTTTGGATTCTGGAATGTTAGGGGACTGAATAGCCAATCAAAACAGAATAGTATTAAATTGTTTTTGCATCATCACCAGATTGGTTTATTTGGTCTCCTTGAGACAAAAGTAAAACCTTTGTCTCTAAATAGTTTGAGAAACAACCTCTGTGCAAGTTGGTGTATATAAACTAATACTAATTATCATAAGGGGGGCAGAATTTCGGTGTTATGGAACCCCTCTTTTTATAGTATACGTCTTATTTATTATAGTGCTCAGGCTATTCATATGGAGGTGAAAGATATTGTGTCAGGCTATGTTTTTTTGGTTACTATGGTGTATGCTTTCAATGATGTCAAGGATAGGAAATTGACGTGGACAACTTTGTGTGCTTACAGTAAGTATATTAAGGGGCCTTGAGTCATTTGTGGTGATTTTAATACAGTATTACTGCCTTCAGAAAGGTTGGGAGGTAGTTCTACTTTTGAGGAGATTGATGAATTTCAACAATGTATTACTGAATGTGGAGTTACTGACTGTCCTGCTGTTGGTTCATTATACACCTGGACTAAGAAGCAGGAACCTGCCTCAAGAGTATTTAGTAGATTATATAGAATGCTAGTGAATGATGATTGGCTAAAGGATAATGGGTCTGTTTATGCTCACTTCTATACTAAAGGATTTTTTTTTATCATACTCCCTGTGTAGTTCAGGAACAATATGATGTGGGGAAGCCAAGTGTGGACATAGGACATACGCAACGCTAATCCAATCTGTGGACGTGCAGCGGTCGGAAAGCCAAGCTCGGTGGCGTATTAAATACTTTCGATAGGTTCATTTTAGATCGGTCGGTTTCGTCTCGGCAAGGGTCTCGAAACGATGTTAGAGATGTTCCGAGTCGCCACCAAGCAATTCTGGGATGCTTGGAAACCGTTCGAATCCACTTTATACCTAGGTCAATCAAGGCAAAAAGCGGTGTTTGACATAGGTACTAAAGATAAGAAGTCGTCCCTATTTAGCATCCTATCTCTAGAATGACTCTCGTTCGCCCTGGATAAGGTTGTCCACTATCCTAAGTTTCTGAGTAAGAGGTGAAGGTACGTATTGGGAAGCCCTTTATTCGGACACCCAATCCCGGACGCGGTAGCGGCCTCTACTGATCGATCTTGGTTGGTTGAATGCAAAAGTTGATAAAACGGGTAAATGCATGAATGCGCATCCACAATTTTAAACCTAACATATGAATTTGACTATGTCGGTTGTTTATCCAAATATCAAGTAATTGATGTAAAGTTGGCTTTTGTATTGATTTGCATGCAAGATGAAAATTAAACATCCATTTATCGAGTTAGGTTTGTGGTGGATAACGTGATCCATTTGTCTTAGAAAGGCGTTTTGAAAATACAAAGTAAAATGCGGACTTTATCAATCTGATCCATCCTGTATTCGGGTTAAACAAAGTCGGGATCGTCCTAGATAAGTGCTAGAAAGGAAACAGGACTTGCATCAGGCATCTTATTGAGGCGCGAGCCTTAGGGCGATGCAAAGAAGCCTGTCCAGGTTTGAAAACTGGAAATCAGTGGGTCTGTTTAGGCGTGAGGCAGCAGACGACCCAAAGGGGTGTCTCCTGGTTGTTGAAAATGTTTATGAAATGGTTTATAAAAGGGTATTTGAGCCCATCTTTGTTGAAAAGGTCGTTTAGACCGCTTTTGTGCAAATATGAAGAACGAGACTTGAATAATCATCATTGTATTGACAATATTCGATGTCGGGTTGGGTTTGCAAGCTTGACATGAATAGTTCTACGCCATCGACTAATTTACTCTTTAATACTTGCACGCAATAACACTCTCCATGATTCACGCACTTATCTTGACCACATATCACACGACCAAAAATTCTTACGTACTAAAGAAATCCTCAAAAATTCCCTTTAATTGTTAACATACTCGTTCATACAGTAACATTGTACTCACCCCTTACATTGCATCACGCTGCACCAACAAAAGATTATGAACTACTTACATCCTCTAGCTCAATAAGACCCATATTCCCCTAACTACTTGTCACGACAATGTCAACAAATTATTCATGCATCCAACTCAATTCCCGAAAGTACTCCAACAATTATGCCTCATTAACGAAATGTCTATGAAAAGACGACAACACAACTGAAAGATCATAGATCCTAATTAGACTCTCTAATTAAAAATAAATTATCTCATAATATGTTATTTTAGTGATCTATGTAACATGCATGCTAATATAAAAGCATAATAATAAAGATTAAGGAAAAACAATTTCCTTACATTGATTTTGATGGTAATAAGGGCACAATCAAGATCTCATATCTTGATTGTTCTTCAGCTTAAAACAAAGGATGATCCTCCTTACCAAATCTTCAAAGAGAAGATCTCCTAACAATGTACACCCAAGAACAAATACCCAATATCCTACAAATATTAACTAGATATTTGATAAGATATACCCTTGATAATATGTGTAATATTACTAACAATCTTAGTAATTATTTTGTTTACTAACAACTTAGTAAATTATTTTCATTAGTTTTTAGAGAGATAAAACCAACAACTTCATTCACATGCAAAAGATGTACAAGTGAGTAAGTGAGAAAATAGACAATTCTTGGTCTATATGGAGGGAGTGGCCGGGTGGTATGGGTGGAGTGAGGGAGTGGAATTTGCTTTTTCTTATGTCCAATTGTTCATCACATGCAAAAGACAAAAGATAACTTATGGAAGAAAATAAAGCAAAGTGAAATGATTATGTTTATAATCATCCACTACACTCTATTTTACACGGTCCATAGCCCATTTACGGGTCCATATTGGCTCTTATATTTGTCGCACAAATACGTGTAAATTTTACTTTAAACATCGATTTATGTTTAAATGCTTCCCAATAAATTTTGTCCAAATCACTCCGTAAATATACGTGTACCGCTACACATATTATTTATGTACTAATATTAATCACATTAATCAATTAATACGATTTTAGTGAATTAAGAATTAATTAACTAAAATCCGTCTCATAAAATTTATTATTTAATTATCGCATAATTAAATAATAACTGCCGCGCCACAAGTTCGCAACTCGAAATCTCTCTAAAAATAATCGACTAACCTTTTAGTATATAAATCAAAGGACTAAATAAATTGTATCTCATACAATTAATTAGTTGTCAATTGGGGTTCGTTCCTTTAGGTGTGACCGGAAGGGGTCATTTGATCACCGTCGTCTCACGACAATAACGTCAAACTCTAGTTAGCCAACCGTTATTGATTTACGTTAATCAACTGACGAGGATCAAATTATAGTACTCTACACCATCATGATTCCTTATATTCATGTCCCATAACTCCTGTCAACCTTCACTAAACTTACTTCCACCCTTATGTTCCCATTACACTCAACAACACCCATTAACAACTCAGGTCTTTACTTCGACCACCTAGTTCTTCAGTACTATCGTTATTTTCTCATTGCTTAAAAACTCCAATCCCATTCATTCTTATCAATAACTTCTTATTCACTCTTGATAATGTCTCTAAACATGCCACTCACTCTCACTCACCACCAATAAGTCCAAACACTCAATGATTACTCTTTAGTTATTTACACTCTTCCTCAACATCTCTGGAAACCAATATTTACTTCATACTGCTACCTTCCAAAAGAATCAGATCCAAATTTCTAAACTCAACGACTATATACCAATCCACATTGCGGCATGAACTGATCTAAGCTCGCTAGACATTACCCCTTCCGTACTACTATAACGTCTATTTATCACATCTATCCTTAGCCAACATAAGCGTTCTTATTCCCTTCCGTCGATTCATGAAAATCCCAAATTGCATCGACTCATATATCTAATATATCCTCTATTCTTACATTTCTCAAACTCACATTACCACTTGACCACATATGCTCATCATTGTATTCCTCAAGATCACACCCACAACACCTCACAAAACTTGCTCCTTGACCCAAATAAACTCATCAACTTCTCTTCTATCCGCCACACTCTCATATGATGCTCACCGATCATGATAATTGCAATATGATGCTCCCCACATTATAAGATCCGGCTAACTCATGCAATAAAACCAATACATATATAAAACAATGCGTAAAGAAGCAAAAGAAAATATTTGAAATAAATATGACATGCAAAGGGGTCAAAATATAAGCATAAGACCATAACATGGGTTACTAGGTCGAGTGCTCAGTCTACTCGACCGAGTATGGAAGATCAGAAGCATGTAAAGTAGATATTAGGGTTACTCGGTCGAGTAAAAAGGTCCTCTCGACCGAGCAGAGGTCACTCGGTCGAGTGTGGTTATCTACTTGATCGAGTACGGGGTACTCGGTCGAGTACAAAGGTTCCCTCGATCGAGTGCCTTACGCAGTTCTCAGCAATGTCCAGTTTTTGTAAAACGGTCATATCTCACTCGTTTCCGGGCCATTTTGAGCGTGTGACCAACCGTTAGAATCGTAAGAGAATAAGATATCACCTCCAATTAGAATCACATTAATATCATTGCTATAACTCGAGCTATGACAATTTTAAGACAGCCCTTCCATAATCGGACTTCATACAGATCAAATTTCTTTAACAAAACAACTTAAACATTTACAATGCAAACAATAGCAACTCAACACTCTTAAAATCAGTAGCCAAGGTGAACTTTTACCATACGAACATATAAATGAAATACAACATTCAATATGTATGACAAAAGACGCCTTTCTTCACATATTCGATTCTTCTACAACTCGCATCACCACTTTGACCAATGCATGCTCATACTTCCTTACCAATAATACACATCACATCTCGCCAACTTGAAGCACATACAAAACACATTATAACTGATACCATTCGCCATATTCATCACATATTCATACAAACCACATTGCTCATCAAAATCATCACATTACTCATATATCCACATCAATACACATCTAACTACCACAATTACACATCATTCACATTACGCATCATATAGCATCCATTTCATCCCACTTCATTAATTCCTCCGTAGTTACCGGTTTGATATCGCAAGGGCAATAGTGCAATTTTGGCACGTTTCCCAAATCTTTGCGGTAGCTCCTAACAATCTCTACCCGGTTCATTATATTAGACACCCTACGTTCATTTGGTTCATTGGTTTTAGGTTCTAAAATTGTCGCTTTGATATCACTTTGTAACACCCCCATCTACCAATGAGCCTTACCAAGGCCTACCTTACCAAATGGAAGCATTACCATCTCGGTTAGCCGAAGGCCGAAGCATTAAATATCATTAGACAATTAAAGAACAAATTAAATAACTTTATTAACTTCTTTATAAAATACCGATTACAACTCGATACAAAACTAATAACCTAACTGCGGAAGAGTACAAACTAATCAACCTACTGTCATCTAAACTAAGTGAGCTCAGCGGTGACTCGCTTCCTCCAAGGATCCCAGCCAAAGCCCAACAATCATCAACACTTAATAAGACTACCTGCTCACCAGTTGCTGACAATATAATATAGATTACCGCAGTCCGCATACATGTACCAGAAAAGAAAACACAGACACATCATACAAGGTCAGTATACTATCCAACACAATAAACCATCACAATGGAATCACAACATAACCAAACCAATATCACACATCTCCGAACTCCGAAAACCCGTGTCCGAACCGCAACCCGGACACGACTACACACCATAGTGAGTAGTCCTTCCAGGTTACCAATCGCAATAGGTAACCCATCTCTGCCAGTGGTAGACCGCAACCTAGCCACCAAAAGCCCCGCTCATCGCAATGAGGGAATCTAGATCATTAATATGCACATCCACCTTGTGACGGGAGCCACAAGAGTTGAATCATGGAGGTTGGAATAAAACTCTAAGGACACGAAAATGGACAGAAAAACAAGCTTAAAACCGTGACTCAAATGCTAAGGATCGAGTGAATTGGATATGAAATAAACCAAGCACAAAGCCAAGGTTTAAGACTAAGAGCTTGTTCAAGCACCTAGCAAAGAACTCACTCAACCCCTAGCACTAAGCATAGGAGGGTCTTCTAGCACAAAGCAAAGAATTTAAGAGGAAAAACTAGGTTTTCACTTGTATTAATGTTCATTCAAATCTGAAGTTCTCAAGTGCTTAGCTTGGTTTATATAGACCAAGGCTTACAATCTTGACCCTTGATTACTAAGTACATCTAAAGGTCACAAAAATAGCAGCTAACAACCAAGAAAAACGGCAGCCAAGGCTATGACAAAGCTGAAATGAAAAGGACATAAAGCAAAGAAAGTAAACTAATAGTCCAATCTTCCTTGTTTGTAGCTCAACTTCTTATTTATGATTATATGGACTGAAATGGGGCTTGAGGAAACCGTGTAAGAGTCCTTGCTGCAGCCATAAAGTCCCTTGAGCTTTGTTGGAACAAAAGAGGAAGGTTGATAGCGACATAATGCACAAAAAACTAAGCATGCTCCAGCCATGGTCCTGATTGCGCACGGTTTTTAAAGCTTGGCAAACTCTATGATAGGAACGGCTTTGGGATATAAGTTCCTACACAAAAACGTCCCAAACTCACCAAAGATTAATCCCATGCTGGAAAAAGGCACGACTTCTTAGACGGAATTCATGTTAGACCTCAATCTTGTGCAAGGTCCAAAACCGGGTGAAATGTGGCCTTTCTCGGTTTGATTTGTTTCAATCTCCCCTTCTTGAAAAGGATTTGCCCTCAAATCCTCGAGCTTATCCTCCTCAATCTCTTCATGATAATGACTTAAATCCCCAACATTGAAAGTTCCATGGACTCCATATTCTCCGGGAAGGTTTATCTTGTATGCATTGGACCCGAACTTCTCAAGTACTTCGAATGGACCATCAGCTCTAGGCATGAGCTTATTCTTCCTTTTTTCTGGAAATCTTTCCTTCCTCAAGTGTATCCAAACAAGATCTCCGGGTTCAAAGCTTTTGGTTCCCTTAACACCCTTGGATTTGGCCTTGTGAGCCTCATTAGCCTTCTCAATTTGCTTCTTGACTTGTTCATGGACATGGAGCATTTGTTCAACCCTTTTCTTAGCATCATAATCAATGGTATTTCTTTTGATGGGTGCCAAATCAGTAGGCATCATAGGATTCACGCCATATACCACCTCAAATAGAGACTTGCCCGTGGTTGTGGAAGGGGCTCGGTTGAAGGCAAACTCGGCTTGAGCTAGTTTGAGGTCCCAATCTTTCAATGATCTTGCAACCGTGCACCTAAGGATCCTCCCCAAGGTCTTGTTGGTAACTTCCGTTTGCCCATCAGTTTGAGGGTGATGGGAGGTGCTAAACAAGAGCCTTGTTTTGAGTAGCTTCCATAAGGTTCTCCAAAAATGACTCATGAACTTGGAATCCCTATCCGAGACAATGGACTTAGGAATACCATGTAGCTTGACCACTTCTTTGAAATAGAGCTCGGCCACACTAGTTGCATCTTCGGTTTTCTTGCAAGCAATGAAATGAGCCATTTTGCTAAATCTATCCACAACCACCATGATTGAATCCTTCCCTCTTTGAGTTCTTGGTAAAGCAACAATGAAATCCATGCTTATGTCTTCCCATGGCTGATTTGGAACCGGCAAAGGAGTCTAGGGGCCTGTTTGGAAATAGGATTTTGATTGTTGACAAGGAGCACACCTCTTGATCACATCTTGGACATCCCCAAGCATCTTAGGCCAATAGAATTGCTCTTGGAGTATGTCATAGGTCTTTTGAATGCCAAAGTGCCCGGCAAGACCATTGGAGTGAACTTCCCTTATCAATAAGTTTCTATAAGGTCCCCTAGGCACACACAACTTGTTTCCAAAGAATAAGAACCCATTTTGAACCAAGTATTTGCTCTTGAGCTTGATTTGGCCAGATTGAAGGAGCTCCCATTCTCCTTTAAAATCCGGGTCTTCCACATATAATTCTTTCATGTACTCAAACCCAAGGACCCTTTGCTCCATAAAACTCAACATAATGAACCTCCTTGACAATGCATCAGCCACTATGTTATCTTTCCCCTCTATGTACTTGCTTGAGAAGTTGAAGGATTGTAAGAACTCCACTCATTTAGCATGCCTATGATTGAGCTTGTGTTGACCATTAATGTATTTGAGAGCCTCATGATCAGAATGTAGGACGAATGGTCGTGGTTTCAAGTAGTGACTCCAATGGGTTAAGGCTCGAACAATAGCATAGAACTCCTTATCATAAGTTGAGTAATTGAGTTTGGCACCACTCAATTTCTCACTAAAGTAAGCAATTGGCTTGTGCTCTTGAACAAGGACAGCCCCAATGCCAATGCCACTAGCATCACACTCAACTTCAAACAACTTATTGAAATTTGGCAAAGTAAGAATAGGAGACTTACAAAGCTTCTCTTTGATGATATTGAAGGATGATTCAGCCTTATCTCCCCATTTGAACTCCCCTTTCTTCATACATTCGGTTATAGGAGCCATAAGTGTGCTAAAATCTTTGATGAACCTCCTATAGAATGATGCTAACCCATGGAAACTCCTTACATCCGTGATGTTCTTAGGTATAGGCCATGATTTGATTGCCTTAACCTTCTCTTGATCAACCAATATCCCTCGGTCAGAAATGATAAAGCCCAAGAATTGGACTTCATTTTGCATAAAAGAACACTTCTCTAGCTTGCCATACAACTTGTGCTCCCTAAGAGTTTCAAACAACACTTGCAAATGCTTGAGGTGCTCTTCTTTGGAAGGGCTATAGACCAAGATATCATCAAAGTAAACAACCACAAATCTGCCCAAATAAGGTCTAAGTACCTCGGTCATGAGACTCATGAAGGTACTTGGTGCATTAGAAAGACCAAATGGCATGACAAGCCATTCATACAACCCATGCTTTGTCTTGAATGCGGTTTTCCACTCATCTCCTTCTTTGATTCTTACTTGGTGATAGCCTTGCCTTAAATCAATCTTTGAAAACAATTGAGCTCCACTAAGCTCATCCAAGATGTCATCAAGCCTAGGTATGGGAAACCTATACTTGATGGTAATGTTGTTGATAGCTCTACTATCCGTACACATCCTCCAAGACCCATCTTTCTTTGGCACTAAGAGGGCCGGGACAAAGACACGGACTAAGGGACTCTCTCACAAAGCCTTTGCTCACAAGTTCTCCAATTTGTTGTTGTAATTCTTGAGTAGCTTTAGGATCACTTCTATAGGCAGCCTTGTTTGGTAATGTAGCTCCCGGAATGAAATCAATTTGATGCTCAATGCCCCTAAGAGGAGGCAAGCCACTTGGGAGCTCATTTGGGAACACATCTTCATAGGATTGGAGGAGCTCTTGGACCTCCTTAGGAAGTGAAACATTCTGCCCAAAAACCACATCTTTTGCAATAAGAGCATAGACATCTTCATCACCCTTTAACTCTTGGAGCATCTCGGCCTCATTGATCAATAATACCTCTTTTGAAGGCTCAAGCATGGATGGTGGTGTAGTATGCTTAAGGACGGGTGGAAGTGGTGTTAGAATGACCTTTCTTGAGCCAAACTTGAAGGTGTAAGTGTTGTCTCTCCCATGGTGTACCGAATCCCTATCAAACTCCCAAGGTCTCCCAAGAAGAAGATGACAAGCATCCATAGGTAGAACATCACAAAGGGCCTCATCCGAATAGTTCTTGCCAATGGAGAAGGTTACAAGGCATTGCTTGTCCACTCTAACTTCTGCCCCCTTGTTAAGCCACCTTAATTTATAAGGACTAGGATGGTCTTGTGTGGGTAAAGATAGCTTTTCAATGAGAGTACTAGAGGCTACATTGGTACAACTCCCTCCATCAATGATAAGATTGCAAACTCTTCCCTTAATGGTGCACCTAGACCTAAAGATTTGTTGTCTTTGGTCCATTTCCAAGGGTTGGGGTTGGGTATGCATCACTCTCCAAGTAACCAAGCTAAGACCCGCATCCGGCATAACCACATCATCCTCTTCATGGTCCGTTCCCTCCATTTCCTCATCACACACAAGAATCTCATCATCTCCCCAATGAACCACTTCAAAGCTACTAAGGGCTCTCTTGGTTGGGCATTCTTTGGCAAAGTGACCATAACCTTGGCATTGGTAACATTTTTTGAGAGGCATGGTCTTTTTTTGTGAGGTTTCGGCTGCTTTTCCCTTGTCAAGTATGTTGGTTTTGTTTTGAGAGGGTGGTTCATTAATTTTGAAACTGGTTGGGGGTTTAAAGGTGGCGGTTTTGGTGGTTGGTTTGGTGGTTGTAGCCTTCCCTTTACCCATTTTCTCAACCCTTAAAGCCAAATTAACGGCTTCATCAAAGGACCATACTTGTTGCATTCTAACCCTATGAGCAATCTTAGTATCTAACCCTTCAACAAATCTAGCAATTTTCTGTTCGGGCTTCTCATTGAGTTCACATTGCAAAGTAAGTTGTTCAAAGTCTCTAAGATATGACTCAAGTGGTTGTTGGTCTTGTTTAAGTTGTGTGAGCTTAATGAAAATGTCTTGAGTGTACTCTTTAGGTATAAACTTCTCATTAAGCTTCTTTTTTAGTTTTACCCAAGACTTAATAGGTTCCTTACCATCCCTTCTTCTCTGATTTTTTAAGTTCTCATACCAAAGGGAGGCATAGCCTTTGAGTTTCAAGATTGCAACTTTAAAAGCTTTGCCATCGGAATAACCTTTAAACTCAAAGACTCTTTCAATGGTCCTAAACCAATCTAACAAATCCTCGGGGTTTAAACTACCATGAAAATCAGGAATCTCTACCTTTAAGTCTTTGTTGGGCTCTCCATGAAAGGCCTCGGCCATGGATTCCTCCGAATCAGAAAGCTCCTCTTCCTCACGGCCACCATGAGCTCGTCCTCTACCCATGAAGCCACGGCCTCTACCCCTGCCTCTAGGTGGTTGTCCTCCTCTTGGTTGTGGTGTTGGAATATTAGCCATGATAACATTGAGAGATTCTAGCAACAAATCACATTTTTCAGAAAGTTGAGTAACTTGTGTTTCAATTCCAGCAATCCTTTCTTCACTCATGGTTGTTTTTTGTGTTTTTAATGTGGTTAGGGTATAATGAACTCACAAAGAAAGGATTTTTGTTGTTAACCAAAGCTCTGATAACCAATTTGGAATAAAACTCTAAGGACACGAAAATGGACAGAAAAACAAGCTTAAAACCGTGACTCAAATGCTAAGGATCGAGTGAATTGGATATGAAATAAACCAAGCACAAAGCCAAGGTTTAAGACTAAGAGCTTGTTCAAGCACATAGCAAAGAACTCACTCAACCCCTAGCACTAAGCATAGGAGGGTCTTCTAGCACAAAGCAAAGAATTTAAGAGGAAAAACTAGGTTTTCACTTGTATTAATGTTCATTCAAATCTGAAGTTCTCAAGTGCTTAGCTTGGTTTATATAGACCAAGGCTTACAATCTTGACCCTTGATTACTAAGTACATCTAAAGGTCACAAAAATAGCAGCTAACAACCAAGAAAAACGGCAGCCAAGGCTATGACAAAGCTGAAATGAAAAGGACATAAAGCAAAGAAAGTAAACTAATAGTCCAATCTTCCTTGTTTGTAGCTCAACTTCTTATTTATGATTATATGGACTGAAATGGGGCTTGAGGAAACCGTGTAAGAGTCCTTGCTGCAGCCATAAAGTCCCTTGAGCTTTGTTGGAACAAAAGAGGAAGGTTGATAGCGACATAATGCACAAAAAACTAAGCATGCTCCAGCCATGGTCCTGATTGCGCACGGTTTTTAAAGCTTGGCAAACTCTATGATAGGAACGGCTTTGGGATATAAGTTCCACACAAAAACGTCCCAAACTCACCAAAGATTAATCCCATGCTGGAAAAAGGCACGACTTCTTAGACGGAATTCATGTTAGACCTCAATCTTGTGCAAGGTCCAAAACCGGGTGAAATGTGGCCTTTCTCGGTTTGATTTGTTTCAGAGGTGAAGTCCATCTCCCGACATGGCTTCACAATCACAATACTAATATCAACATCATAACAATAATCACATTAAACAAGTACATCACATCTTCAACTATATAGCAATACTGAGTAGGGAAACCCTACCTTTTCGCAATCCAAGCACAAACAAGTAATCGCAATAACAATCCTCCTTGAAACCGTCAGCTATAAATCACAATCACATACAATTACTACTACCCCTCAATAATCAATCTAGAGCCCAATTACCAATTCCCCAAATCCCCCATAATTAGGGTTAGGTCTAGTATAAACATAACAATAAAGATCGAGACTTACAACAATGATTGACACGACGTAAGGTGAAATTCGAAGACAAAAGCTAGATCCTTGCTTTGTTGATGATTAGAGTGATTGGGGAGAGTTTAGAGAAATGTTTTAGGGTTAGAAATAATTAACGAAAACTGATTATGTGATTATATAACTCCCAAATCATTCTAGTCAAACCACACAAAACACGACCCAGACCGGGTACTCGGCCGAGCACCAGAAGCACTCGACCGAGTGCGCTCTACTCGACCAAGTGTCCCACCAACTCGGTCGAGGGACACCTAGGCAGAAGCCTGACAGAAACACACTAGCCATCTACTTGGTCGAGTAAAACCCACTAGACCGAGTACCCAAGGTCCTGAAATGCGTAGTATTACAATTTGTCACATACCAAGAGTCTTCAAAACAATAACATGGATAATGATTGACGAACATTTTATTATTCTACTCAATACAGTGGAATAACAAACAAGATATGCACTTATCACTGGAATTTAATAACCCATAAAAATGCAATCAAAACAAAAATAAATTAGCAAAAAAAAAAAATTATAATCAAACAAGAACTTTTCAAAGGAATTGAGTAACAAGTAGTCTTATGAGTTTGTTTTTGAATCTACAGTTAACCAAAGTTTTGGAGAGCAAACCTAATTATCTACTTTCATTTTGTTTATAGATGAATGCATAGACATCAATCAACTAAATCCTACAAAACCGCTTGACAACAAATGAAAAAATTAGATGATTCTTTACAAATAACAACTAAACACAAATTATTAAATCAATAATTATGAAAGATACCTGATTTTATTACAATGTGGAACAATCACTTAATTCGGTCACCATCGGACTCACCGTTATAAACAGCTTTGAATTGCAAAATTGAAAATTTAGTGCAATAATTCGATTTAAAATCTGATTATTCATTTGTGCTCAATATTCGATCGACACTTTTTAAAAACGTAGAAATTCCAGAATTTGTAGGGGATGGAGAGAAAGGGAAGAGGAGGAGAGAGAAAAAAGCGATAGAACTGGACCTTGTTTGGTAATTGGCAGATTAGGATTAGTGGATTGTTAATTTTCTTTGTAAAATGGAGAAAACTTTCCTATTTTACAATATGAAAACAAATATGCTAGGGTAAACAGCATATTGTAAAACAACATATTGACCCCAAATATGCTGTTTTAATATGCTCATTACCAAACACTAAAATTAGCATATTGATTGGTCAAATATGCTAAAACCCTTGAATATTCTACAAAACGGCATATCCAATATGCCGTTTACCAAACACCCCAAACATATTTCTTGGTCCAAAAAGTATAAACTATTGACATAAATCGAGGCGAAATACATTTTATTAATTTTCATGCACCTGCTACTCAATTTCATGTATCTAACAATTTTAATGCACCTAGAACTCGTTTTCGTGCATCTAGAGCTTGTTATTTTCATGCACTTAGTAAGAATTTTCATGTATGTAACAATTTTCATGCACCTAGTATTCGTTTTGATGCATCTATAGCCGTTTTAGTATACCTAATTGTATTTTTGTAAATTAAGTTTATATTTTTTAATAAAATATATATATTTTGTTTTGCTATACAAAACAATGTGTTTAAATAAACTAAACTAAGGGTAAATGATCTATCAAAACTTCCGAAACAAGATTTGGTGAAGATTTACTAAGGGTTTTCCCGGTTCTCACTATGATGGTTGTTCTCACCGGACCCTGACCTCTGCAAGATTTACATCGCAACACGAATCCCTCCTCCTCAGATCATTAATGTGCATGTCCTCCTTGAAGTGAGAAACTTTAAGAAGGGACCCAGGCGTGAGACAGTCTCCCGAACTGCCTCACTCTCCACACCACAACAACACCACCACAACTCCGCCAACATCCACATGTAACACAATACGCAACACAATATGTCAAGTATACCACTTTCACATTTATCATGAATCTCAAGTATGCCATGACTCCCTGTACCAATAATTACCACCATTATTAAGACACAAATGCTAACTCTCATGATATGGTGCAGTCCCAACATTTATTATGAGTCTAACAACAATAATAACATATGCAAGCATTCATACTATTAAGAACTGAGTGGAGAAACTTTACCTCTTGGGAAATCTCCACAAGCGCAAAGCAAGTACTAGAAATCCTCTTCTATGAAGTTTTCTCCTATAATTAATCAACTAACTACTATCACAACAAAGTTCTACAAAATCCTAGTTGATAGATTACACTAATTGAGTCACTCAATTACCCAAATCCCTAATTACAACACTCAGTTAACAATTCCCTCAATTTCTCCCAAATTCTAGGGTTACAACAACACTTAATTGAATTAAAAGCATAAAAAGTAACTTACAAAGGAAAATTGATAAGAAAGGATTAAACTTGGTGTAGAAATCCCCAAATATTAGCTTAGACTTTTTAATTACGGTTTTGAGGAAAGTTCTATAGAGTTTTTGAGAGGTTTAAGGTTCAATTAGAGAGACAAAGCATTGTTCACGGGTTTATATAGCACTCACCCAAAACACGAACCGGATCCTGTATTTCCTGGGCCTTAACTGGAGTACTCGGTCGAGTACTCGGGAGCACTCAGTCAAGTACACTGCACTCAGTCGAGTACAAAAGTTCCTCGGCTTAGTGCCACCTATTCAGAAACTGGGTTAAACCAAGAACACACTCGGTTAACTCTGCTCGATCGAGTAATCGCTACTCGGTCGAGTATTCTGCTTTACTCTGTCGAGTGCGCTACTTAGAAATCAAGAGTATTACAGTCTTCCTCCCTTAAAACTAACTTTGACCCTGAATCACACCCGACCTAAACAAAACACCGTTAACACCACTCTCTATGACACAACAACATCCCTACAGAAGGGTCTCTACAACACATGGCACTCACATGCCCGTACACACCGAGATAACTGAAAGAAGGTAAGTTTACAAAAGACAACTAATGACCAACGTGACCGAAACGATGACTAAAAAGGTGAAGTAGACTCATCTTGGAAGAGAAACTTGCACTTCGCGCACACGCTCTATGTAATACCTGTCATTTCCGAGAGGTGCAGTCGATCGAGTGTGAGGGAGAACTAGACCGAGTGCCTTCTTGCTCGATCGAGTGAAGAAGATTGAGTGTGTTGGAGTGGCCAGGGTCTGACAAGACCACACTCGGCCAAGTGGCTTATGCACTCGACCGAGTGTGTGGTCCACTCGATCGAGTGCCTAGTGCACTTGACCGAGTGAACCGGGTTCGGGCCCATTTTTACGCGAACCAATTCCTGTGTGTTGGGATTTAGTATATAAGGTTATAATCAATTTTTCTTCATTCAAAACCCTAAAAATCTCTCTCTAAAACCCTCATGCGCCTCTCTACAACAATTCCTATCATTTATTCAAGATCTACTCTTTGTTTTAAGGAATTTGCAAGATTCATTCACATTTTCTTGTTCCCTTTCACCTTATGAGTAACATACTATCTTTACTCTTTTAATTTTGACTCTTTCAACTTTGACCCAAACCCTAGAATTTGGGGGTTTTCTTATTTGAGTATATTAATTAAGGCTTGGAGTAATTAGATAGTAATAAAAATTAATTAGACGTATTATATTGTTGTAGGATATGTTTTTGGTAGAAAATTCTCAATTAATTGTAGGATGTGGCTTCTTAAAGGAGGATTAGTGTGCTTGCTTGTGCTAATTGGAGGATTATTGTAATGGTTGAGTTGCATCTTAGTGGCTTTTTAGTGGTTAGTTGCATCTTAAAGGATTATTGTAATGGTTGGGTTTGCATTATAACATGTAATTAGAAATTCTTTTGGTCTCATGTTGTTGGTGCAATTGTATCATATCATGATAATGGGTAATGGACGGATAGTCTGATATTGTGAATGGAAATGCATTATAACATGAGAATAAGCAATTGTTAATACAAGTATATGTGGCATGTTGAGATTCATAATCTTTGAGATGATTACATAATTGGCATATCATGTTGCATATTGTGATATATGTGATTGTGGTGGATGATGGAGGTGGTTAGTGGAGTTGCGGTTGTGGTATATGGTTGTTGAGGAGACGTAAGACGGTTGGGAGATTGTCTTACGCTTGGGTCGCCTCTTGGAGCTTCCCACTCCAAAAGGGACGTGCACGTTAATGTCTTGAGTTGTGGAGGGACTCGTGCGGTGTCATGACGTCTAGCAGGGGTCTGCTTTGCGCTCGCGCTCGATACCACGGGTGTGTCCCAAGTTCCTATTTTACGGACTGCGGTCCGATTGTTTGGTGGGGGTGCTGCGGTGCGGTCACCGGGTTGTTTGGTATGTCTGGGTGTGTCCAGGTACCGGTGTGATGGTTGTTGAGATCATGTATTTATTCATGCATTGCATTTCATTCATTTAGGGGTCATCTTGTGAATATGGTATTATTCAAACTGACGTGTTGGTTGTCTGTAAATTGTCATTTATTTCCGGGTGGCCTGTGTTTATCCATATTATATTTCCGATCATATGAGGAGCAATTTGTGTACAAGTTTGGCTTTGTTATCACGCGGGAGACTGGACGAGCTTTGGGCCATGGAATCGAGTTGCATAGTTAAATGATAGACGACATATTTAGTAGTTGAGTTGTGTAATTTATAGTTGACACTTGTCATTCACTTAATTATGTATGGAATTCTTTAAACATATCATATATATATATATATATATATATATATATATATATATACATACATATATATATATATATATATATATATATATATATATATATATATATATATATATATATATATATATATATATATATGTATATATATATATATATGTATATATATATATGTATATATATATATATATGTATATATATATATATATATATATATATATATACATACATATAGAGAAGGGTTCTCATAAGGCCCTTACATATTATGAGTCCCTAAGTCCTTATAAGGACCTTAGGATGGAAGGGATGGAGGGATGAGATTACATCTCATTCAAAGGTCACAAATGAACCTCCCTAATCTCCCTCCCTAATTCTGTATAACTCCACCTAATTTTGTATAACTCTTGCACCATTCTAATCTCCCAACTCACTTCCTCATTCACTCATCCTCTCTCATTTCTCACATTCACTCTTTCTCTCTCATTTTCTTCCCACCCTCTCTAAACAAAAAAAAAAACCAAGCTGATACAAAAAACCCAAATTAAAACAAAACAAAAAAAAAAACCAAAAAAACTTCCATCCCTTCCATCTCGGTCAGCCGCCCCCACCACCCCCACACAACCACCCACAACCGACAACTTCCCCCCACGACCCCCACACCACCCCCGCATAACCCCGCACCAACCCACACGACCCTGCACCACCCCCTAGCACCCAACAACAACAACAAGACGCCGACACCCTTTCCAACCCCCACTCGCAACCAGCCCACAACCGCACTGTGCCACCCTCACAACCCCGACACCACACACCTGCCGGCCTTCTCTCCACCACCAATTCACCACCATGAACCGCCTCCTCGCGCCACACGACAGCAACAACCCAACCACCGAACCAATAAAACATTTAAACGTGGTGGGTTGCCTCCTCGTTTCAGATTTGTTTTTCTTTTGATTTTTTTTTAAATTAAGATGTTGGTGGTGGTGCTTTTTATGTCGATTGGGTTTCTCCCATTTCAGTTTTTTTTTTTTTTTTTAGATTTGTTTATTTCGTTTTTTTTATTTAAATCTAGTTTCTATATATTTAGATTTGTTTTGTTTTTTTCGTATTTTTTTTTCATATCTATTGGGTTTCTTGTTGTGGATGTGGTGGTCATATTTTTGATTTAGGTTGTTATTTAATTTTTTCAGATTTAATATTTGTTGAGTAATTTTTCATTTTTATTTGGTTTTTATAAAATTTATACTATTTACGACTGCAGTTATACACTTAAACCATTAAAGTTGTACTATTTACGACTAAAATTATACACTTAAAACATTAAAGTTATACTATTTACGTCTAAAGTTATACCCTTAAAGCATTAAAATTACACTATTTACAACTAAAGTTATACCCTTCAAACATTAAAGTTATACTATTTACGACAAAAGTGATTGTTGTTTTTTTGTGGGTGTTGTTTTTTTTATTGTTATTTGGTTTTTTGTTTTGTTATTGTTATTATTGTTATTTGGTTTTTATTATTGGTATTTGGAATTTGGAATTTGGTATTTGGTTATTGTTATTATTGTTATTTTTTTTTTTCAGATCTACTTTTTTCAGTCCACTATATTTTTTTGTTAGATTATTTATTATTGTATTGTATTTTCTAATTTTTGATCTTTGTTGTTTTTAATTTCTAATTTATTATTTTTCAAGTTTCATATTTTGGGCTGAAGTTATACAATAATCAACATAAAGTTATACTATTAACTACTAAAGTTATACATTGTATAAATTGAAGTTACACAAATTTTGGACTAAAGTTCTATATCTTGTCTATTAAAGTTATACACTGCGTGCATTAAAGTTATACATCTTGTCTATTAAAGGTATACACTGCGTGCATTAAAGTTATACTTCTTTTCTTTTTTTAAAGTTATACACACGATATATATCTTGTTTATTTTTTCAGATTTGTTGCTTTTTCTTTTTTAGATCTAGATGGTTTTTATTTTTTATATCTATTTGGTTTTTATTTTTTCAGTTTTGTTGGTTTTTATTTTTGGACTAAAGTTATACAATTTTGGACTAAAGTTATACAATTTTGAACTAAAGTTATACGTTTGGACAAAAGTTATAAGTTTGTTGGATTAAAGTTGTAGGATTTTGGACTAAAGTTACACGCTTTTGGACTAAAGTTATACATATGAAGGACTAAAGTTATACAAATAAGGACTAGAGTTATACAAAAATTGACTAAAGTTATACAAATATGGACTAAACTTATACAAAAATGGACTAAAGTTATACAAATATGGACTAAAGTTATACAAAAATGGGCTAAAGTTATTTAAATAAGGAGTAAAGTTATACAAAAATGGGCTAAGGTTATACAAAAATTGACTAAAGATATACAAAAATTGACTAAAGTCATTGAAATTATACACACTTCTACTGGAGTTATACATTCGTTGAGTAGAAGTTATTCATATCGTTACTAGAGTTATACATTCATTGAGTAGAAGTTCAACACATTCCTAATGTATTTGTATATCTTTGGTCCATTTTTGTATAACTTTAGTCCATTTTTGTGTAACTTTAGTCCTTATTTGTATAACTTTAGTCCATATTCGTATAACTTTAGTCAGTTTTTTTATAACTTTAGTCCTTATTTGTATAACTTCAGTCCATATTTGTATAACTTTAGGCAATTTTTGTATAACTTTAGTCTATTTTTGTATAACTTTAGTACATAACAGTATAACTTTTGCCCATAACTGAAAAATTTATAATAACTTTAAAAAAACGACATTTGTAAAAATAAAAAAAACAAGACGAATTTTAAAGAAACGACATTTGTAAAAATAAAAAACAAGACGATATTTGAAATGTCAAAATATGCATTATAATAACTTTAATATGTCTAAGATTAATACTAACAAATAGAAAAAAATCAACTACAACCAAAAGTTATACAAAAGTTGTACCGTTAAAACATTAAAGTTATACAATTTACGACTAAAGTTATACTCGTAAAACATTAAAGTTATACAATTTACAATTAAGGTTACACTTTTTATATTTTTTTTTTGGGAGTGTTATTGTTTGTGTTATTTCAAATCTGAGTTTTTATTTATAAAAAAGCGAGAATTGAGAAAATAAGTAAAAAATAACGAATGAAAAATAAATAAATAAAATAAAAGATAACAAAAATAACGAATGGAAAAAAACAACTCAAAACATAAAAAATAACACGAAAAAAAAAACGTCGCCGGCGGTGGGGTTGGCGGCGGCGGCGGGTGGTGGGGTGGTGTCGGGTAGGGTGGTGGTGGGTGGTGGTGAATGGGGAAGAGATGAATGAATGATTTTTTTGGGTTTTTGATTTATTTGGATTTTTTGGGTTTTTTGATTTATTTGGATTTTTAGGGTTTTTTTCTTTATTTGGATTTTTTGGGTTTATTGAGGTTTTGAGAGAAGAGAAGAGTGAAATGTGTGAGATGAGAGAGAAATGGGTGGGTGGAAAACAAATATATAGTAAATTAGTGGTTAATTAGGCTGGATTAGTAAGGTGTGTTAATTAGCCTTTAGAATGACTTTGGGTGGGTTCATCTCATCCCTCCATTTCCCTCCATCCAATGGCTCATAATAGAACTTATGGACTCAATACATATACTTGGCCTTACATGATCTCTTCTCTATACATATATACATATATACATATATATATATATATATACATATATACATATATATATATACATATACATATATATATATATATACATATATATATATATATATACATATATATATATATATATATATATATATATATATATATATATTTCACTTAGTTGTATTTCTGATTCATTGCCTCGAGAAACCGAGATGGAGACATCTCCCGATTACCTTGGCTGGGAAATAAAGGGTTGTTACACTCTACCCTCTAAAGACTAGGTTACAGCCTCTTAACCGAACTCATACCTGATCAAAGAGAAGAGGATAGTGCTTCTTCATGGTTTCCTCATCTTCCCGCGTTGCATCTTCTACTTCATTGTTGGACCAAAGCACCTTCACTAACAACGTTTCTCCAAGTCTTGTTTTGCTCACTTTATGGTCCAAGATCCTTTTTAAAGTTTCTACATTGGTCAAAGCATCATCCAACTCGATATTCTTCGCTTCAAGCACATGAGTCAGCTCACTCACATATTTCCTTAATTGCGACACATGGAAGTAGTATGGAACACGTTCAAGCGCCGGTGAAAGTGCCAAACCATAGGCTGCTTCCCCGACTTTATCCAAGATTTCATAAAGTCCAATAAAATTTTGACTCAACTTGCCCTGCTTACCAAATCTCATCACTCCCCGCATAGGTGATATTTTTAACAAAGCCTTATCAACCACTTCAAACTCAACATCCCGAAGATGTAAATCCGCATAACTCTTTTGCCGATTTTATGCCGCTTTCATTCTTTGTCGAATAACATGAACTTGGTCAATCATATCTTGGATCATTTGCGGTCCTAATGCTACTACCTCGGTACAATCATCCTAACATACTGGACTCTGGCAATATCTCCCATACAAAGCCTCAAATGGCGTCATCCCAATACTTACATGGTAGCTATTATTATAAGAAAACTCAATCAAGTCCAACTGGTCCTCCCAAGTGTTGGAGCTGTGTCCTCCAGTTCGTGCGGATAACGTCATTGCACATACACTTGTACGGACAAGTGGGAGCTTGTTGGGGCTGGTGTCCTTTACAGTTAGTGCAAGGACTTATAAATCTCTAAAAGGATCAAAGGGTATACTTTTGTATTATAATCAGTTGATCCACGTTTATCAATAACGGTTGGCTTTCTAGATAAGTTTGACGTTATTGTCATACAGATGGCGGTGATCAACTGGTCCCTAAAAGTCACACCTATAGGATACGTTTGAGAGATGTGACGGTATGAAAATACAGTCATGTTGATGCCAAAATTGACTAAGCAGTTAGTCGGAATTATTGACTAATAATTAGTCAAATCGCGATGTTGAGATATTTTATTTAATACGGATTAAATAAAATTGGCTAAGGCGAATTAAACAGTTAATTCGTAAATTAAATATAAACGGTTATATTTAATTAATGTATATTGAATTAATTATACAATATCGTCTTTGTCGGACATGTATTAATATTTCAACTAATCCGAGTTATTAGTTGATGTTATAATAACCGATAACCGATGACGATTTATAATAAAACCGCGTCATATGCATTTAGCGAAAATCGAGTTGGACTACGAGTTAAAATGAAAGAGGAAATGAAAGCCCATTTCCCCTATGGCACTCGGTTTGGCCGAACCAAGAGGACAAAAGAGAGGCTCTTGTTGGGGCTGGTGTCCTTTACAGTTAGTGCAAGGACTTATAAATCTCTAAAAGGATCAAAGGGTATACTTTTGTATTATAATCAGTTGATCCATGTTTATCAATAACGGCTGGCTTGCTAGATAAGTTTGACGTTATTGTCATACAGATGGCGGTGATCAACTGGTCCCTAAAAGTCACACCTATAGGATACGTTTGAGAGATGTGACGGTATGAAAATACAGTCATGTTGATGCCAAAATTGACTAAGCAGTTAGTCGGAATTATTGACTAATAATTAGTCAAATCGCGATGTTGAGATATTTTATTTAATACGGATTAAATAAAATTGGCTAAGCGAATTAAACATTAATTAAGTAAATTAAATATAAACGGTTATATTTAATTAATGTATATTGAATTAATTATACAATATCGTCTTTGTCGGACATGTATTAATATTTCAACTAATCCGAGTTATTAGTTGATGTTATAATAACCGATAACCGATGACGATTTATAATAAAACCGCGTCATATACATTTATCGAAAATCGAGTTAGACTACGAGTTAAAATGAAAGAGGAAATGAAAGCCCATTTCCCCTATGGCACTCGGTTTGGCCGAACCAAGAGGACAAAAGAGAGGCTCTCTCTCTTTTGTAACCTAATGATTTTCATTTGCAAAACAATTAGGGTTTTGGAGGCATTTTTCCTCTGAAATTTCTAGATCTCACATCGTAAAAATTCACAACAATTCTCTCAATATTGCAAGGCAATTAGAGAATACATTTCTAGCACAAGGGCATAGTCTCAGACGGTCTTGGGTGTATCGATTAGGAGGAAATCTACTTTGATTTCTGTTCTTAGGCCACATCTCAAAGGACCCGAGGTTATTTCTAATGCTTTATCGTTTTTCTCATGTTTTTCGTTTTATGTCAATAATCACATATAAAATTTGCGTTATAGTCCTAATTTTATAGGGTATTATACGGATATTACCCCACAAGTGGTATCAGAGCGAGGCCACGTAAATTTCTCTATGTGTTTTTCATCAAACGAATTTGAATCGATAAATTTTGGCATAAAAATTGTAAACCGTGTGGTTTTTGGTCTCGGCATTTTTTTTTGTTTGCCGGCCTGTTTTTTTTTTTTATGCTTTGGAAATCGTGCTTTTTGGTTTCCGTCTGATCAGACGATGTTTTGTTTTCAATCGTTCTTTGCATATTGTTATTGTAATCGATATTCATAGCAATATGTTAAAGATTCACCAATTGTAGTTTCAATTTTATACGGTTTAGATTAAATTGCAATTGGGTTTTAACAAATCGTTTTGTCTTGTTAATTGATGCTCACGTTTTTTTTTGAGCCGAGAATTTTTTTTTTTGTTTTGTTCTTTTGTTGCTCTCGGCATTCAGCAGCAGAAATAAAAAAAAAAAATTTTTTGGTACTGTTCACGCTCAGCCGTGAAGAAAAAAAAAATTTGTTTTGTTTTTTTTTTCGGCCAAAATGTGTACAATACGGATTTTGTGCATTCGCTTGATAGTGAAACGGTTCACTCACGTACCATTTAGTTATTTTAAAACGATTTGAAGTAACGGATTATCACGGATTAAAATTAAGTTGATTAAAGCGGTTTTGTCACATAATTTTAATCATTAAAGGTGGTTTGGATAAATTTAACATAATTACGGAATTATGTCACGAATTAATTTGTTTTAGTTGATGCATTTTATTTATCGTTATTTTTGAATGTTTTGAATGCTTTTATTACGTATTTATTTATTTTTACAAACGGTTGTAACTTAGTGTGGCCTTAGTAGAACGTGTTACCGTAATGATGGAACACGGTCTTGGTTGTATTTTGAGATCTCGTATCTCCCTTTTATTTTTTATTTTGTAATTACAGTTTTTATTTAGAATGTAAATAGGTTTATATTTTGTAAATTTTAATTGTAATTTTGAGAAGACTAAAGATGGAGATCGGATGCTCACTCCCGCTGCATGGAAAAGATGGAACATCAAGACAAGCTTCTCGGGTCCAACGGTGGATTCCAAAGTTGTATTATGTTCTTTTTACTAGGATAGGCCACACTAGGAATTTTTATTTACGTATTGCATTCTTTTATTTATTTTATCGTAACGATAGATTGCATCATATTCCGCCTAAAACCAAACCACCTAATAATTGCATGAAAACTGACTCATATAGAGGTCACGCGTTAGTTTTCTATGACATTCTCATGTCACACGATCAATTTAAGCCATCACCTAAGTTAATTCATTCACGTAATGCTAGTTATTCGTTCACTTAAAATGAATTAAAACTAAGTTGATGGGATCTTCCTCGTATAAACAAAAATTGAGAAGAGTCTTTATAGGTCAAACTCCAATGAATCCCTTCTTCGTCGGTAGGCATAATATGACCCCTTCTACGTCGGGTAAGTTGGAACTGATTGACTTATTTTATCTCATCACTATGGTCACTCGTACGATCCTGTGATTATGGTGGACTATAGATAGGATTTACGGAAATCTATCGACCAAGAGTTCTTACGGAAGAACTAGCTAAACAGTTGGCTTATCAATTTACGAAAATTGAGTCTTGGGATCACTTGTATTATTCTTGAGGAAGATCAATTATGCAAGTGCAATGAGTCTACACGATTAAAATGAATTTTAAATAGACTTAAATCACCTCGATGAGTTGCTTATTTCGTTTTTGTTTTTCTTTCTTTTTCAGCGTAGATCACGATTTTTAAACTGCTAATAACTTAATGGCTGGCATCCTCGATGATCCAATGCCAAGTGCCACATTGGACCGTGAGTCCTGGCTTCGGATCTTCATGAATCAGATGAATCAGTCTACTAGACTAAATAATGATGGATCAAACTTCGCGGAATGGGAGGCGGCATTACGGAATGCTGCCACTGCTGACGGGAAGCTCAAGTATTTGACTGAGCCACTCCCGCCAGCCCCAGGTCCCACGGCTCGAGTTAACGAGGTCTCCACGTATAGAGACTTCGTCATGGAAGCGGGTGCGATTAAAAACGTACTCATTTTTGCAATGGAATCCAATTTGCAGAAACGCTTCATAGCCCAAGGTGCAAACAAGATTTTCACCACGCTCACTAAGGAATTCTCGAAAGCACCGAGAATCGTGACCTATGAGCATACCACTCGCTTCTTTGATGCGAGACTCCAGAAGGGCCAACCGGTTAGCCCACACATTCTCAGCATGATTGAGAATGTCGAGAGACTGGAGGCGCTTGATTGTAAAATCAGCGAGAACATTGTGATTGACCGCATGCTTCATTCACTCCACGATGGTTTTGCGCTCTTTAGGGCCAATTACTATATGAATGATTTGAAGAAAAGTCCCCATGAACTGCACTCCCTTCTCGTACAGACCGAGAAGGACATGAAGTTCAGTGGGAGCATGAAACAAGATGTTCTCGTTGTGACAAACAAGGGCAAGGGTAAGGGCAAAGCTCAAGCAGACCTAGCAGTAGGCAAACCGAAGTTCAAGAATTCAGGGTCAGATAAGAGTGGGCCTGGTGAGGCAAGTAACTCATCAGGCACGACAAAGAGCAAGACCGAAAACATGGAATGCCATCATTGCCACAAGACTGGGCATTGGAGGCGTACATGTCCTGTTTATCATGAGGACATAAAAGCAGGTCGCGTTAAACCTGTTGGTATGTCTTATTCCTCTTCTACTTTTATTCATATGATTGAGATTAACCACGCATGTTACGGAACTTGGGTACTAGATACTGGTTGTGGTTCTCATCTGTGTAATCATGTGCAGGGGCTCTGAAACATCGAACCCCTCGTAAAGGGTGAGGTGGACCTGCGTGTTGGGAATGGAGCACGAGTGGCTGCCGTCTCAAGGGGAACATATGTGATCCAGCTTCCTAGCGGATTTGAGTTATTTTTATATAACTACTATTATGTACCAGTCTTTCTAAAAACATTATTTCGGTTTACGCACTTGACAAACTTGGTTTTCATTTGTAATAGAGAATAATTCTTGCATTTTCTCATTACACGATATGATTTATGGCAAGGCGGTCTCCATGAACGGAATTTATGTTTTAGATCGGACCACCGAAATATTACACGTAATGAATAAAAAGTTAAAGGTTGGTGACAAAGATCAAACGTATCTATGGCACCGCCGTATGGGACACATTAATGAGAAACGCGTAAAACAGCTCATAAAGAATGGAGCTATCTCGGCCTTTGATTTTCAATCATTTGGCACGTGTGAATCATGTCTCATCGGTAAGATGACTCGAATTTCCTTCAAAGGTGTTGGAATGCGCGGCTGCGACCTATTAGGACTCATACATACGGATGTATGTGGGCCTATGTCAATCACCGCACGAGAAGGCTATAGGTATTTCATCACTTTCACGGACGATTTAAGTAGATATGGCTATGTCTACTTAATGAAGCACAAAAGTGAATCCTTTGAGAAATTCAAAGAATACCGAGAATAGGGTACGAACCTCTTTGGGTAGAAAGATTAAAACACTACGTTCGGATCGTGGTGGCGAGTATCTTTCTCACGAGTTTGATCAACACCTTAAGGACTTTGTGGGATTGCCCTACGATTAACTCCACCTGGAACACCTCGGTTGAATGGTGTGTCCGAACGGAGAAATCGAACACTACTTGATATGGTTCGATCCATGATGAGTCACACCGTGTTGCCGACTCATTGTGGGGTTATGCTCTTACTCATCACCGCTGCTCTAATACTTAACCGAAGTCCGTCTAAAGCTGTTGACAAGACTCCATATGAACTATGGAAGGGAACGGTCCCTAACTTGTCCTTTATACGGGTTTGGGGCTGCGAGGCTTATGTCAAGTGGAGACACGAGGATAAGCTCGGCCCGCGATCGATCAAGACATACTTTATAGGTTATCCTAAAGGAACACTTGGTCATTACTTCTATTCGCCAACCGAACAACGTGTTTTTGTTGCGGCTAGTGCGACATTCTTAGAGAAGGAATTTCTCGAGAATGCAAAGAGTGATAGAACCTTCGACCTGTCGGAGATTCCAGAACCAAATACCGAGCAACCATTGGAGGAACCAATTCCTTCAATCCCGGCTGCGGTGAATATTCCTGAGGAACCTAGGAGGTCGGGAAGAGTCTCTATTCCTCCGGACAGATACATTGGTATGGTCGAGGAACATGACATAGATGACATTCTACTCTTAACGAGTAGTGAACCCGCAACCTATAAAGGTGCCATGACTAGTTCTGACTCAAAGCTATGGCTTGAGGCCATGCAATCCGAGATGGACTCCATGTATGAGAACAACGTATGGGATCTTGTTGACTTACCTGCTAAGGTTCGTCCCCTTCAATGCAAATGGCTTTACAAGATAAAGCATTCTGTGGAAGGTCAACAAGATATCTATAAAGCACGACTAGTTGCTAAAGGTTTCACCCAAGTGCCAGGTTTGCACTACGATGAAATTTTGCACCCGTAGTCATCTTTGCGTTCCATTCGAATTATCTTAGCAATCGCCGCTTTTCATGACTATGAAATTTGGCAGATGGATGTGAAAACCGCCTTCTTAAACGGCTTTTTGGAGGAAGAGTTTTACATGGTACAACCCGAAGGTTTCATTGATCCTGAACATCCTAAGAAAGTGTGCAAGCTTAAGCGTTCCATTTATGGACTTAAGCAAGCATCTCGGAGTTGGAATCATCGCTTCGACCAAGTGATTAAAGAAAATGGATTTACTCGATCGGTCGAGGAACCATGTCTTTATATCAAGTCGAGTGGGAGCAAGATTGTCTTCCTAATATTGTATGTCGATGACATACTCCCGATTGGGAATGATATACCTCTCTTAACCCGGTGAAAGTATGGTTGAAAAACCATTTCCGGATGAAAGATCTGGGTGAGGCACAAAGAATTGCAGGCATCCGTATCTATCGAGATAGATCACGTCGGATGTTATCTCTCGATCAGAGTCTTACATAGACAAGATCCTAGAGAGATTCAAAGATGACTAACTCCAAAAAGGGGTTTCTTCCTATGGCTCCAGGGGTGCATTTGAGCAAGTCTCGGGCACCAGAGACACCGGAAGAGAAAGAGCGCATGACACGGATTCCTTATGCCTCGGCTATAGGATCAATCATGTATGCCATGATATGCACACGTCTGGACGTGGCATATGCATTGAGTATGACAAGTCGATTCCAATAGCATCCAGGTGATGAATCACATTGGATGGCTGTCAAGAACATTCTTAAGTACCTACGGAGGACTAAAGATTGGGCATTGACTTATGGAGGCGATCAAAAGCTATGCGCAACCGGTTACGCAGATGCTAGCTTCCAAACGGATCGAGATGACTCAAAATCTCGATCGGATTCGTTTTTACTCTTAATGGCGCTAAGATCAGTGGAAGAGTTCCAAACAAAGTGTAACAGCAAAGAGATTCTACGACGAGTCCGAGTACTATGCCGCGTCTCGAAGGCTGCAAAGGAAGCGATATGGATGCGTCAATTCTTACAAGGACTATCTGTAGTGCCTAGTTCGAATGACCCGATCACCATCTATTGCGACAATAGAGGTGCCATCTTCCAAGCTAAGGAGCCAAAGTCTAGCAACAAGTCTAGACATGTACAACGGAAAGCTCATCTAATCCGAGATTACGTGGAGAAAAAGGAAGTAGTGATAGAAAAGATTGCTACAGATGATAACATAGCAGATCCTCTCACTAAACCATTACGATAAGATAAGCATGAAGGGCACGTTAATTCCATGGGAATTAAACGTGTTCCTAAGTTGTAGTACTCTTTTATGGATTAGATTCATTCCCTTATGTACTCTATACGACATCATCGTTTTGATATTTATATATTTTGTTTTTCATGTGGATTTGTACGACAATTTTGAACACCACAAAGTGAACTGAACAAACATTATATTTTTGGTCCTTAATTGCCCACGTGAGCTGATAACTCAAGGTAATTATTTTGTGACGTTGGTTGATGGTGGGTTCAACGAGCCATAAGTCAAAAGGTTGACTGACCAATCACAGAGGCGATTTATACGGATATCTCGTAGGACACAATTGTGACATCGACGTGGAGTCCTAAATGTTTTACAACATTCGGTGCCCGGTCGTGGATAGGACCTCCATGGTGATCCTAAGAGTCGATTCTTTTGACTATCGACTGTCTCTTGAGACTAAGGCAGATTTTGGGTGACTTTGGTTTTTTTCTCACGGTCATCCGTAATAGGGGGCCAAGTAGATTTTTTCTGGGTCATTTCATGCTGTGCTTAGATCGGAAGGAGTCGAGTTGAAGGAAATATTCAGCCTTTATCGGTACTCGATATTTCTCGGGGCCACTCGAGGAGTCAGAATCGAAATGCATGGCCATGCTCGAATACGAATTCGTTTTATCAGTTGAGTTACTCTCTAGTCGGGGAAACCACTCTTGATACAGATCGATTGTAAAATACGACCTTTGCGGATCCGGATCTGCAAATTGTTTTACATTGAGTGGGAGAAATTTTAAATGAATATGAGAATCGGTTATCGCACATACACTTGTACGGACAAGTGGGAGTTTGTTGGAGCTGTGTCCTCCAGTTCGTGTGGATAACGTCATTGCACATACACTTGTACGGACAAGTGGGAGCTTGTTGGGGCTGGTGTCCTTTACAGTTAGTGCAAGGACTTATAAATCTCTAAAAGGATCAAAGGGTATACTTTTGTATTATAATCAGTTGATCCACGTTTATCAATAACGGTTGGCTTGCTAGATAAGTTTGACGTTATTGTCATACAGATGGCGGTGATCAACTGGTCCCTAAAAGTCACACCTATAGGATACGTTTGAGAGATGTGACGGTATGAAAATACAGTCATGTTGATGCCAAAATTGACTAAGCAGTTAGTCGGAATTATTGACTAATAATTAGTCAAATCGCGATGTTGAGATATTTTATTTAATACGGATTAAATAAAATTGGCTAAGGCGAATTAAACAGTTAATTCGTAAATTAAATATAAACGGTTATATTTAATTAATGTATATTGAATTAATTATACAATATCGTCTTTGTCGGACATGTATTAATATTTCAACTAATCCGAGTTATTAGTTGATGTTATAATAACCGATAACCGATGACGATTTATAATAAAACCGCGTCATATACATTTAGCGAAAATCGAGTTGGACTACGAGTTAAAATGAAAGAGGAAATGAAAGCCCATTTCCCCTATGGCACTCGGTTTGGCCGAACCAAGAGGACAAAAGAGAGGCTCTCTCTCTTTTATAACCTAATGATTTTCATTTGCAAAACAATTAGGGTTTTGGAGGCATTTTTCCTCTGAAATTTCTAGATCTCACATCGTAAAAATTCACAACAATTCTCTCAATATTGCAAGGCAATTAGAGAATACATTTCTAGCACAAGGGCATAGTCTCAGACGGTCTTGGGTGTATCGATTAGGAGGAAATCTACTTTGATTTCTGTTCTTAGGCCACATCTCAAAGGACCCGAGGTTATTTCTAATGCTTTATCGTTTTTCTCATGTTTTTCGTTTTATGACAATAATCACATATAAAATTTGCGTTATAGTCCTAATTTTATAGGGTATTATACGGATATTACCCCACACCAAGTACCTCCAAGATCCATGACAAAAACTCTCAACATGTCTTTCAAGGTTTGAATAGTCCTCTCCATTTACCCATCCGTTGCCGAATGAAACGTGGTACTCATCTTTAATGTAGTCCCCAACGAGCTTTGCAACTCTTGCCAAAACCTTGATAAGAATCTTAGGCACACTATATAGCTTCACCACGCTTCTTATAAACATTGAACAACTCCACTTTGCTCCATATGCCCTTCATCGGTATGAAATTAGCTGATTTAGTTAGTCGGTCCACAATCACCCATATCATATTGTTACCTTTTCGAGTCCTTGATAGACCCACAATAAAGTCTATGGATATCAATTCCCACTTTCATTTCGGTAGTTCCAAAGATTGCACTCTGCCTTATAGTCTCCTATGTTCCCCTTTAACTCTTTGACACGTCAAACACCTTACCACAAATTCCGCTACCTCTTTCTTCATACCCGGCCACCAAAACGTCTTCTTTAGATATTTATATAACTTGTCACCACCCGGATGCACCACGTAAGGTGTACTATGTGCCTCATCCATAATCTTATTCTTAAGCTCCTAATTGTTAGGAACACATACACCACATACCCTTAAATCTAAGGCTACAATCCGAATGTAACCCAATCTTGATTCCTCGTTCCTTCCTAAGGCTTTTTTCCACTCTTGGATCTTAAGGTCGTCCATTTTCTTCTCCCGAATTTCATCGTACAACTCGGGTTCTGCTCGGTCGAGTAAGCGCTACTCGGTCAAGTACTCTGCTTTACTAGGCCGAGTCTGTAACACCCCCTTCTTACCCGGCCAAGGTAATTAAGAAATGTTATCGTCTCGGTTTCCCGAGCCAGTGAAATCGGAATTACAATTAAGAAACTTTATTAAATAAATAACAAATTTAGTTATTACAAACGTAAACTAATGAATAAATGAAATACAACTCGTCCATAACTATGTCATCTACCTAGTGACTATGTACTCGACTCCAAAGTCCGTAGCGCGGCCCGAATCCCGATCATGTCAACAAGCAACCCTGTACTTAACCTGCTCCCCATATGATCGGAAATATCATATGGATCGACACAGGCCACCCCGGAAATAGGTGACAATTACACAGACAGACAAACGTTAGTTTAATAAATAAAGTGTGACTCAACTCAAAGTGTGTGAGTATGAAACATGACTATAACATGAATGAACCGCTATCAAACAACCACCACTCCGGTACCAGGACACGCCTACACGTACCTACAATCATCACGATACCGGGACACGCCCAGACATACCGACAACCACACTGGTACCGGGACACGCCCAAACATACCAACAACCACAAACAGGTATCGGGACACACCCAGACGTACCAGGTCCGGAAGCCAACCGGATCCCCTGCCAGACGTCGTGTCTCAACCACACACGTCCCTCCAAACTACAACCATTAATGTACACATCCCTCTTAGAGTGGGAAGCTCCAAGATGTGACTCAAGCGTAAGACGGTCTCCCAACCATCTTACGTCTCCAAACACAATCAACAACAACAACAACAACATATCCTCCACACACACAAATACAAACAATACATGAATTATAACCCAACATATCATAATCAACCACTTAATGATGCAATTAACTACTAAACATATTGTAATGCAAATGCCCTAATTTATATGAGACTAATTACAATATAAACAACACCACATTATTAAAACCGAGTAGGATTAGCCTCCCTTTTAGCATTCTTCATGAATTACTCGAATCCCATACAATTCCGTCTCGCAAGACCGTCTTAATCCTATACAATTCATATAATATCATCACAAATACATCCTATGCAATTATATAATACAAGCCCCTCATTATTACCCATTAATTATCCATATTACATATACTAATTACTAATTAATTAACCAAATTGAAAACCCCCAAAAGTTAGGGTTTATAAGACTAGAAAAAGGGGTAGATTTTGACTTACAAGATGAATGGATGAAGGAGGAGGTGAGCAATACTCTAATCCAAGCTTGAATTAACTAAAATAGTGTTTGTGAGGGTTTTAGAGAGAAGGAGAGAGTTTGGAGAGATAAGGAAGAAGATAGAATGAATGGAGATAAGGGGATAAGATTTCCTTATCCCGTATTCTGATTCAGCGCCACTCGGTCGAGTGGCGAGTCCACTCGGTCGAGTGAACCTCACTCGGTCGAGTGCGACACAATTCTCAGCAATGACTAGTTTTCGTAAAACAGTCATATCTCACTCGTTTCTTGGTCATTTTAGGCGTGTGACCGACCTTTGGAATCATAAGAGAACAAGCTATCACCTCCAATTGGAATCACATCAATATCGTATTTAGATCTCAATTTATGACAGTTTTAAGACGATTCTTCTATAGACGGACATTATAACAACTTCACTAAGTCTAGTATAGGTTATACTTGGTCAACTTTATAGTTATACCTCATTCGCAAGTCACCTTTAGTCTAGTGTAAGGTCTCCTCACGCATCCCAAGGTTCCTTTCCGGGTCCCACAATATCCGGGTATTACAATCTTCCCCCCTTAAAATGAACTTCGTCCCCGAAGTTCGCCTCACTCTCTCTTTTCACAATTATTCCTCAATCTTCTCTCAAGTCTCATTCCCGGTTCTCATGTACTCTCTCGCCATTTTACTCTATCATAAATTCCGTCAAGATTCTTATTGTCATTATCACTCTTATTAACCACACATATCTATCGTACTTATCCCAAGGTTTTTTGCTCAATTCTCATTGCTTCCCCTCATTCCGTACTTTCTCTTTCCTTAATTTTCGCGTTATTACATCCTCTCCCCCTAAAAGAGAACTTCGCCCTGAAGTTCAATTGTCAAGCCTCATAATGGGTTATCATAATGTTCATTATACCAAATTCCACAAATGTTCCAGGTTCAACACTCTCTCTTGTTTATTACAAATCCGTAATCAAATTTCATATAGTTATAATTCCATTGATATAAACCCCCATCTACAAGCCTCCCAAAGTCAAGTGTGAGGTCAAACCCACAGTTCCAATCTATAATCCTATAAACAACTCTCCATAGAAGTTGGTTATGTATACTTATCAATCGCGCGGTATAACTCGATTATTACTATGTATCTATATCACGTCAAATCTCATACACTAACATGTATGCACATCAATCACCAATATGAAGATTCCATGGACAATTAAATAATGCAAAATTCCGATCCTCGTTATGTGACTCAACCATGACAACACTTCTATTTCCGGACATCATGCAACGCATATACTGCATCAAATCCACCACATGATCACACATGTGTTTCCATATCCATTCCCATCCATCATCAACACTTCCGCTCAAACGGAAAACCATAATCACGATCATACAAATGACCACTATGTGACACAAATTTTCATTTTGTTTATCTTACTTTTACACAACAAAATAAAAATCACGTCGATTTCCGCACATAAAAAAAGATTATCATATCATTTCTATCATCAGTCAACTCATGTCGAATCAACTATTTCCATTACTTGCAAAATGCCATGCCACATAATCAAATGTAAACAATTCACAAAATATCACCCATGTAAGGTCAACACGCTCATATAACCACAAGTCAACTAATATAAACCGCGAAATAGGGGTACATGCTCAATAGTTGGTTGAATATCAACAAAATAAGGGTCAGAACAGACCACTCGGTCAAGCGTAGGAGGCCACTCGGCCGAGTAGGCGGCCACTCGGTCGAGTGCATGGTGCACTCGGTCGAGTGTCACCTGGGGCAGAATGTTTTCATTCTCGACTTGGTTCCAGACTTCCCATTTCATCACATAAATGCTAATAGACCCCTATAGTGGCTAACATACCATTAAATAGTTATTTCGCAACAGTTCTATTTTCTCTCCATACCGGGTAACGATATCACCATACCGTCATCCACTACTACAATAGTCACATCGGTAGCCAGAACACTTATACTATCTCATGGACACGGCCCTACCCACTCATTACTCTCAAGGAATACTGACAACATCATCGCCCAAATGAACACTACAACAAGGTCACGATGTATACCACAGACGCTTCACCTGGCGATAGGGAGGCAACTTTACGACAACATCTATACTACCACTCCCAGAGTGAAAGTCTCACATAACCATTCTCATACTCATACACACCTACTCAAATTAAACGGTCATACGATATAACACAAGTAATCAAAATAATCTAACCACACAATTGGCTCATATGCATCACATATCGTACTTTAAGGTTCATAACCATGGGGACCGATATGGTAGTGCCACATCTACAACTTTATCTCGCCAAAAAACATTCCCCGAAAAGCCGACTCTCAATGGACAACCTCATTTTTATTTCACAAAATAAAACTCCCCGAAAAACCGACGTCGGTATAATAGTATAACAATCAATTACCATATCACACGCGTATAATAACTTCCAAATACTTTCACCATTCATTTCTTACTACGAGTTTTACTAGACATCTTTCACCGTCAGATCTTATTGATTACCTCAAGTTCCACCTAGTACTCTCTTACATTCTTATTTCACAAGTTCTTTTTGCCATCTTTCAATTCTCATAAATCCTTAAATTCCATTTACACATTCCTACAACTATGAACAACCCAAGTTATCATCCTATTTCACCCTTAGGTACCTCAATGACTTTCTCATTGTTCCATCAAAATTTCAAAGTCATGCTCAAGAATAATATTCTTTAATATGTAACTCATCCCTCATTCACTATCTGTGGACATGGGCCACAAGCCGACCTGTGGGCACAATGCCGCCTACCGGTCCGTAGTCACGGGCCACCTACAGGACAAGCTAATCTGTGGACATGCAGCGGTCTTTTGAAAGCCACGCTCGGTGACGTAAAAATGCTTTCGACCGGATCGCTTTAGATCGGTCGGTTTCGTCACGGTAAAGGTCTCGAAATGATGATGAGATGTTCGGAGTCGCCACCAAGCATTTGTGGGAAGCTTGGAACCCGTCCGAATCCACTTTATACCTAGGTCAATCAAGGCAAAAAGCGGTGCTTCACATAGGTACTAAAGATAAGGACTCGTCCCCCTTTTAGCATTCTATGCCTAAAATAACTCTTTTACGCCCTGGATAAGGCCATCCACTATCCAAAGGTTCTGAGTAAGGGGTGAGGGTACATATTGGGAAGCTCTTTAATTGGATACCCAATCTCGCCCGCGTTAGCGGCCTCTAATGATCGATCGTGGTTGTTTAAGTGCAAAAGTTGATAAAACGGTTTAAATGCATGAATGCGCATCCAAAAGTTTAACCTAACATGTGAAAGTTTTCTAAGTCGGTTTGTTTATCCACATAGCATGAAATTGATGTCAAAGTTGGATTTTGATTGATTTGCATGTGAAAACGGAAATTAAACATCCATTTACCAAATTCGGGTTATGATGCTTAACACGATCCATTTAATTGAAAAAGGGTGTCAAATGACAAAGTGTAAAAACGTAAACTTGTCAATATGATCCGTCATGTATTCGAATTAACCGTAATCCGGATCGTCCTAGACAACTGCTAAAACGAAACAGAACAGTGCCAGGCAGCCCCGTTGGGGCGCGAGCCTATTGGCGAGGGAAGGGGCTCTGCCCTAGTTTTAAAATATGAATACAGGAGCTGCCTTGGGGCGCGAGCCATAAGCCGACCCAAGGGGCGTCTCCTGGTTGTCAAAAAGGTTGTTTAAAACCGTTTTTTGTGATTAATGATTGCAAGTATGATTTGCATGACTCGGAATAATTACTATTATGTTAGTAATATTCGTTGTCGGATTTGCAAGTTTGAAAAGCGTAGTTTACAAATAAAAATGTAAAATGTGTGTGCTTAACCGCTTTGCCACCGCACTCGAATTAAATCGACATGGCATATATATTAGTCAACGATGACATATGATGTGGTCAAGACAAAGATGAAATAAAATGAAATAAAAGTGAAATGAAAATGTTTGATTTGAACTAATTATGTTAAGTTCATTTCTTTGTAATTAGTCAAGTTTGTCATCGTACTCAGATTAAACCGACATTGTATAAAGAACCAAGGATGATTATGAATTATGACTAATATGTTTGCAAATGTAAATAAATGAGAAAGATGCTAAGTAAAACAAAAGGGGGTTAAAATACCCTTTAATTTGTAATTAACCAGTAATATCATCGAGTCACGGAATAAACCGTCATGGTATAAGGAACCAAGGATGATTTTTGTAATGGTCAAAATATTTGTCATAAAAATGAATTAAAATGGTAAAAACCGTAAAAGGAAAGAAGTAAAAATAAAAGAAAGTGTCGAAGGAAAGACGAACTCAAACACATTTGAGTCTGACCTGGACACCCTCAAGAGGAACGAGCTTCCCTGCATGGCAAGGAGCTTCTGTCTCAGGCCAAAACTCGGTTTTGGCTCGTCTAACCTATGTTTGAATCGTGTGATGAATTTTTCATGCTTATGAACTTATAAAAACAGTAAAGACATGAAATAAGTGTGTTATTTACACCCTCAAACTTACGTGTATTGATGTTTGCAAAGTAGACGACTTTAGAGACGGTTTTCTCGTAGCGACTACTCACGATCAAAGAAGTTTAAAAGAGTGCCTTAAAAAAGGATTTTGTTTTGAAAATATGTTGAAAATATGTTGTTGAAAAACATGTTGATTAATGTTGAGTTGGTCGAATGGGTCGATCGAATGCACGGCGACAGTACCAAACAAAATGTGTAAGGCCTGTGTTTACGATCGGTAGGTCGTAAACACGTGTCGATTTTGTGACTTAGGAAGTCGGGTCTAGAAGTTTAAGGGAGATGTGAGGGGGTGGACACTCCCGTAAGGATTATGGTGTGTGATGGTGGGTATTTATTGAGAAATATAGGATGGTAGGTCGGTTGAGTTTGCTTAGAGGCTAAGCAGACACCCTAAAGAGGTGCGAGCTACCTTGTTATACAAATGGGTGTAGTGTCCTTTTCAATTTGGACGTGGCCTTTGCTCTATCCCTTTTTTGGTTGGTTTGATATGTGGTATTCATATAAGATGTCGTGTAACAATATGGGCATCTAATAAGATGATTTTGGGTGTTACTTGAGGTGGGTGTTTTGTGTGCTTGACTCGGGTTTGACCCGTGTGAGTCGGGATTTGAATTTGGAGTCAGTTTTTGGCCCGGTGTCAGTTTTGACTCTAATTAGGGTCATTTTAATGGAAATGACATGATAAAGACATTCATGGCATTATTTTTGACATTAAGGATTTGGGTTGACTCGAGTTGCAGGTTTTTGAGTCGGTTTTGGGTCTGAAGACGGTTTTAACTCTAAATAGTGTTATTTTAATGCAAATGAAGTTAGAAAACCATTTATGAAATCATTTTTCATATCCGAGTAGTGCATTAATCCGTCTCATGCATAGCCAATCCACGCACGCATATCAATAATACGTTACAGTTCGATCATCATCGGGTGGTTTTTGGAAGGTGCAGATACTGGGTATCTACAGAGCCCCCACTTTGACTGAGGCTTGGACGGGGCGAAAGTAAAAGTATGATCTCCAGGTCAATCAAAGATTACAACCTGAAGACCATTGCGAAGTCCAGGTGACTCAAAAAGGTTTGAGCCAAGGACCTGCCGTCGGGAAGGGCGACGTCGAGGCGACTCGGGGATTCGAGTCAAGGACCTACCGTCGGGAACAGTTTAAAGTCTTTCGACTTTCGGTTCAGGTCGTTTAAAGTCCATTAGACTACGTATAAAGGCTCGCCAGCCATAACAAGGAGTCATACCTGAGGCATCTTTGGGATATGTCCTTTAATTGCTTCTCGTGTGCGTGCAAAGGCTAGCCAGCTATGTTGAAGGTGCTTATTGAGGCTCGCCAGCCATGTTGAATGTGATGCGTTTTGAGGCTCGCCAGCCATCGACGGTCGAATGATCGACTGTGGGAAATAGCCTGAAACATCGGGCTTATTTCAAGATATTGTCTGGTAATGAACTCTGTGGGGATAAATCATCTGAGCAAGGCTCTCTGTATGACTTCCATTTGAAAATTGGCACTCGCTGGGTAGTTAGAAACTTCTCAGAACTCGTCGGGGATATGAGTTGCTGCTCGTTGGAAGGTAGCGTACGCCATGTAATCGACACGGTTAAAGCCCTTGGACTTGATAGGTCGGCGTTTGTTGGGAAGAACCCAATACTTAGCTGGAGTGTGTTTGTCTTCTCAAGATTACCTACATGATTAGTGACCACACAAATCCGCAGTCACATAGACAAGCACGTAGCATGAAAGAATATAAGCACATAAGCACATAAGCATGTGAGCAGTTAGCATATACGTAACCAGCATGTAATATCTCACGCGAGGGGAGATAAAGGTTTCGAAAGTTGTGAAGCTTAAAATCTGTTAAGAGTTGGAATTTGTTGCTCGTAGATCCGTGATTTGATAGATTAGAGACACATGCCCGTTGCGACATTGACTCACACAGACGCATACTGACAGACTGACAAATGGGCAGTCGTGAATGTGATACAAACCCAGTATCGACACGACACAGGGGTGACTCTGACAGAATTTGCTTATGTGTGTGCAACTCCTTAGCCAATAAAGGGTGACAACGTGTATCAAATCCCTGAGGTAGAAGGCCCGCTTAGCTGGGGAACACGAATTGATTATCTTCTCCAGGTGATCGGCCCGTTTCGTGTTCACAAATAGATAGATGTGGTCGTTGGGTCACGTCCGAATCAAAACACAATTTATAGCTTCACAAACAACTCTACAATTAGTAAAGAGGCAAGTAAAGGTCGGATCCTAAGGGACGGGAATTGAGATGAGATTTCTATTGAAACTAGTGGTGTCTTAGGGGTGTCACAATTTGGGTTGATGTACAAGGTCTTCTTTGGGGTTGAATGGTAGGTCTATGGTATTCCTCTAGATGAATTCTATGCATGCAAAAGTTGGGACTTATCCCCTTAAGGTCATCTAGACTATAACCTATAGCCTTCTCATGTTGTTTCAACACATCAAGCAATTTTCCCAATTGGTCATCACCAAGTCTATCATTAACAATCACGGGTTTGGTCTTTGATTCATCAAGGTAAGCATATTTCAAATTTGGGGGAAGGGGTTTTAAAGTAGGAGTTTGTACCTCACTTTCCTCCTTTGGAGTTTCATTGAGAATTTGCTCCATCTCTATTAGACATTGCATTCTCATAGCATATTCAACTTGTTCTTCATTCTCATCAACCTCATCACATTCGAATTCCATGATAGGTTCTTCTTGCTCTTGAGCTTGTAAAATATCTTCTAGGATGGATTGCTCATCCTCTATGGGTTGACATGCTTCTACTAGAATGTTATGCACTAATTCGGATTGTGCATGAGTAAGTTCTTTGTTAGCTAGAGCGGCCTCAAAAAGATCCACCTCCAATTCCCAATACATATTTTTAGCCTCACTTGATTCCAAGGCTTCCAATGCTTGCATGGGATCTTTGAAGAAAGGTATACTTAAGTGGTCCTCTACAAAACAATCTATAAAGTCCATCTTGCAAAATATCGAACAACTTGAAAACGATTAGAACAAACCTTGAGGAGTTTTACTTCCCCAAGGCAAAGAAAAGACACAACTAATAACAATGTAAAGAAATCTAAATCAAGTTAACACCGTCCCCGGCAACGGCGCCATTTTTGATCGGTCCGTTTCATGTTCACAAATAGATAGATGTGGTCGTTGGGTCACGTCCGAATCAAAACACAATTTGTAGCTTCACAAACAACTCTACAATTAGTAAAGAGGCAAGTAAAGGTCGGATCCCAAGGGACGGGAATTAAGATGAGATTTCTATTGAAACTAGTGGTGTCTTAGGGGTGTCACAATTTGGGTTGATGTAGAAGGTCACTAACTAAAATAGCAATGAAAGTAAACAAGCAAGATGAATTAAAAGAGTTGTAAACAATCGATAAAAAGCACTAGGGTGTCATGGGGTCATAGGGGAATCATGGGAATTGATCATACAAACATGTTCTCAAATTATAAGCAAGCAATTATTGTTGTGATGGATTGAGTTGGGTTATATCTTACAATCCTAGGAAAGTTTGGGTCCCGGAGCCGAATCGATTAGATTGTACAACACCTACAAGTCGACTTAATCTTCCCTACTCAACAACATGCATGGTCTAATGAGACTCGAGTTGGTTTATGTCTTACAAGTCTCATTGAAAAGATAGGTGATGGGTAAAAAATGCAAGGATTCATAGGCTCGCATTTCATCAAACATAACATGTGCATGAGTTGAGATCAAAACAAGCAAGCAAACAAACCATGAAAGCATATTAATTTAAGCATGAATCATTCCCCATGTTGGTTTCCCCTAATCACCCATTAACCCTAGCTAAGAGACTACTCACTCATTATCATGTTGATCATGCTAGCAAGGTTGTCAATCATACCAACAAAATGAAACATGATGAATAAATGAAAGTAATTAACAATAATTAAAAAGGGATTAAGAGAATTATACCTACTAATGATTCCAATAATAAAGCAAAGATAAAAGAAGTACTAGATGCTTGATTGAGAGGTTGTCAATCTCCCAATAATAACCCAAATAATCTTCAATTACCCAAAATAAAAGATGAACAAAAGAGAGATTAAGGAAATTAAACTTGTATTAGAACTTGATTAATTGTTGATTACAAAACTAAAGAGAGATTTGATTGATATTAACTACTATAATTATTGATAAGAAGAACATGCCCTTCTAATTAGACTAATGGGGTATTTATAGTGGAAATTAGGGGGATGCATTAGGGTTAACTAAGGGCTAAACTAGTAATTACACTTTTTAGATTGAGCAAGGAGGAGCCGGTATTTTTCGAAGGAAGGGCTTCTTTCTTTGTAGCCTGGAGAAGACGAAATTGCGCTGTAGAGGAATCCGAGCGGTTTTGAGTCGGGACGGGCGGATTCTGGCGGTGGAACACGAGCGGCTTTGAAGGAATCCGGGCGGATTGTGGTGGCTAAACCCGAGCGTCTTGGGATGAAACCGCACGGATTGTGCAGATGGTGGACGGCCGGATTGTAGACAATCCGCACGGATTGTGCCTCAGCAACATTTCTTCTTCTTTTCTTCCCTTTTCTTCATAAATTCCTTTGGGATTTCCTTGGGGACTCAAGGATCCTTTCTCAACATTGCTCATCTACTATCATATGTACAAAGGCCTTCTAATCTTGTCTCTCCTTGATGTTTGGTCATTGGATTCGATTAATTTAGTCTCGTTTTGCCATGAAAATGCAAGATTCTTACTCTTTTCCTACCAAGGGATCAAAATCTCAAAGAATATGCAAAACAAAGAACTAAAGATAATAAATGACCCAAATATGCATTAAAAAGCATGGGAACAAGGCTAATTCGGGGGCTAAATATGCGCTAATTATGGTCACATCAAATATCCCCAAACCGAACCTTTGCTCGTCCCGAGTAAAGAGGTGACAAAGACCAGGACCATTATTTAAACTAACCTAATAACATAGCCGATATGAGACAATTAGCGGGTCTCACTCCGCCCCTTCAACTCACAACAAGACAACCATGAGGTAGGATGCTTTCTTGCAAGGCAAGGTGGGTCTTGCCAAAATGGCGACACATCCAAACATTAAGCACGCAAAATCACATAATGGATGCATCTACAAAAGGAATAGCCACTTCCTCATCAAGTGGCGGAGGCACTAAAGAGGAACAAATTTAAGAGCATGTAATCCTTCACAAATCCTAGTTCAACAAATTACTAAGGCTAAGAGGATGGCACTAAAATACCTCCAAATGGTGTTAAACTAGACTACTTTCGTCCTCAATTTCCAAATGCTTTCGTCAAGAGCGATCGGATGGTGGTGGAATGATGATCCCTATGATGCTAGTACCATATGACATGACAAGTCTCGAATTCTCTACAAAAGTAAAGGTCATGGATCGTCCCAAGCTCGACAAAGTGGCTTGACAAAAAGGCTTTTTGGGAATGAAATGCTCAAATCTTTATACACAACGGGTGGATATGACTAGTATTCAAAATTGTCCTCATTTCACTTTCACATTTCAAAAATTTAAGATGGGGTTTGTCCCTTCCGGGCAAGTGTCCTTTGCTTTCGCCAATAGCTTATTAGGCAACCGGTTAACCTCTAGACAATAGCTTTTCGGGGTGATAGTCACTCTGTCTCTGGGCGGCCGAATTCACAACCGTGTGGGGGCCCAATTCAATGGATCCCGCTCCAAAGCACATCGAAGTGGTACGCCTCCATCAAAACAATTTAAATTTCTCAACATTCAACAATTCATAACTTTTGAGGTTTCCTTGGCATTAAATTACTTCCATATGACAAAACTTTAGAAATGAGCACTTCAAACTTATTGATAGAAAATATTTTTGGGTTGCCTTACCACAAGGTCAATCAAGGTCACCTAGACAAGTTAACCAAGTCCACATCGCATCACGGGGTTGGATAGGTGACTCACATGCAAACCCTTGACTAGGCTTTGGGTCATGGGTCAAAAGACACTACTATGACACTATCTAGGGTGTTTTACAACCATTCTAGTAGACAAAGTCTTAAGTTGAACAAGTATTTGTAATGGCTTAGTTGCTCTTGTCAAAGTTCCCAATTAGGCATTTTTCAAAACATTTCTAACATGCAACTACATGCTATGATGCAACTAATATAAACATCCTAATGCAAGTGATTCTATCAACTAATATGACATATAAACTAAATGCAAGTCCTAAGTTCACATTGTTATACCGCATCAAACAAAATAAAGCTACATAGTCATTAACATAAAGAGGAAAAAGGAGATTGGAAAGATCATACCATGCGGTCTTCATGATCCTCATGTCTCGGATGTGGCGTAGTCGATCAATGTGAACAAGGATAAAACAAACACAATATATACAAGACAATATATACACAAGACTATAAAAGGAAATAAACATGTTTTTGGGTTTTCAATTTTTCAAATTTTTATGATTTTCGAAATTTTTCAATTGTTTTTGGATTTTTGAATAAGAGTTAAGTGTTAGAATTTTCATCCCCACACTAATATGGCCATTGTCCTCAATGGCCAAAATGTGGAAATTATGCAAAGATGATGCATGATTTCTACACTAAATGCAATCTACACTAGTCTACACTAAATGATGCATGGTTTTTGTTATGACGGAGAGGATAATTTAGATTACCTCCCGTTGTGTATGCATTAACTTCCCCAAACCGAGTGAGACACTATTGCTAATGTCTTAAGGATGGGTGTAGTTCATGCACACACTATGCAATGCATAAAACTAATTTGTCATTTTGGATTTTGAAAGTGGGAACAATAAAATGAGAACACCTCAATGGTACCGAGGTGTTAGTCCTCTATGGTGCTAGGACTACTCCAACAATGATCAAAATTAAATAAAAATACAAGGTAACAAGACACAAACTTCTTTTCATGAAACTTTGAAAAATAAAGAGGAGAGATGAGAAAACTTCACTTAAACTTAGGTGGGTGCCTCTCGCCCGCTCCACCTAGCTATGAAGTAGTCTTCTAGACATCGGCATCATCTCCCTCTACATCGCTATCCCAAATCTCTTTTGAAGCATCACTCAAACTTGGGTCCATGAATTCGTCTTCCTCACTCTCAAGCTCCACCGTGTCACCTCCACAAGAATTGTCACTCCCCTCCTCTTGTCTCCCGTTCGCTCCTTCATTAGCTCTCTCCGAATTGGGGAAGAGCAAATCCATTTGAGCCCATGAGGGGAAATCTCCTTCCTCACTAATCCGTCCTCTTCGAACCATCTCGTGATATTGAGGATAGAGTGCATAGTACGTGTTCACGGAGGTTTCGTATTGACGGTAGTGTAGATCTTGCAAGATTCACGTGACAAAGTCGTCACAGGGGAGGATGAAGGGGTTTGGATGGTTATACGGTTGGTAGGGAAAAGGGTAGGGAGGCATTTTGATCTTCTCGTCTTGAGTTTGTTGTTCTTGTTGTTGTTGTGGTGGATTTGGAGGTGGTGGTGCTTGCCTTGTTTGACTCGGGATGAGGTAGGATGGCATTGGAGACAAGTTTCCTCTTCTTGGGGAGATACGTGGTAGGTCGGCCATTGGAATAAATCGGGTCGCTTCCTTTTGTTAACCACTTTATCCGCTTATCAACCCCCTCAAGGGTTATCCAATGGTGGTGGACAAGAAGAAGATCTTCGTTTATCCTAGTGTTTCCCAAGAGAGGAGTATACTCATTGTTCTAATTAAATCTCGGGTTGAAGTGCTTTGCAAGCCTAGTAATGAGTCCTCCATTCACTATGTGCTTCATTCCATCATCGTCCCCATTTCTAAACTTTGCCCATTTCTCTAGCAATACTAGAGGTGCATTGAAGTGATACACACCTCTCCCTTGAATGTTGAGGTAGGATTCCATAAACACAAGGTCTAATTGGTTCACGATGGCCGGATCTCGGCGGGCAAGTAGAGTGCCCGAAAGAAATCGATATATAAGCCTCAAGATCGGGTTTTGGATATGAAAAGCAAGACATTCCTTGGTATGAATGAAATCCCGGCCCATCATGGCCCTCCACAAAGGTTCAACACTATACTTCTTGGGTTTCGATGTTCGGGTAGGCGAAACATCGAGCCCGAATACATTTGCGAATTCTACAAGGGTCATCATCCTAGAAACATTCTCCAACCTAAACTCTATGCATATTGTTTTGTTCAAGGTTGTAATCCTCAAAAAGCTCAAAAATTCAAGCACAAGAGACCGATAAGTTGGTTCATACATGCGAAAAAGAGTTGAGAGACCAAATACTTCAAAGAGAACTTCTACTTGGTGATAAATCCCAAGTTTCCTCAAGGTATCATGACATAAAAACTTAGTGGGAAGAATATTCTTACTTAGAAGCCGGTGGAAGACTATTCTTTGCACATCATTGATAAATTCCACATTTGAGAAGTCATCAAGCCTTGTGAGATCTACAATCTCTTCATGCTCCCTTCTTAATGTGTTGACATGGGAGGTAGAAGAACTTCCCCTCATCCTTGGTCTTCTTGCATTCCTAAAAGAGGATCTCCTTGGTGCCATTCTTGATTCTTAAGCTGGATTCTTTTTATTTGTGAAAGGGTAAGGATGTTCCTTGTTGATTGAGTGTTGCCTTTGGAAACCCTAGAAAATTGGGGCTTTTTGATTTTGTGGGTTAAGAGAGTGATTTGGATGTGTATGGGAGTCATAAGGAGGTGTGTTTTATAGTGCAAGTGGAAGGAGTAGTGATGTGTCACTATATGTGTGGTGGGGTGTAATTTAATTAGGGAAAAGTCAGGTCAAAACACCGTGGGAGGACGAGCGGATTCAGTAGAAAACGCTCGGATTTAGGCTCCTCGGGACGGGCGGATTCTGGGCAATACGCCCGGATTCTGTCACAGCGAAAATTTCCAAAATTTGACACCTCAATGGGACGGGCGTCCCGAGCATGAGACGCTCAGATTCTTTTTCAACGGGACGGGCGTCTTCTTTTGAAGACGGACGGATTCCTTTACAGGGATTTTCCTTGAAATGCACAGGTAGAAAGACGGGCGTCTTTCTGCAAAACCGGCCGGATTCTTTAGGACGGGCGTTTTTTCCCTCTGGGACGCTCGGATTCAACCTCAGTCCAAAAAGCTTCAAATTCTCAGCGTAGCGGGAAGGACGGATTGTCGTCAGAACACTCGGATTCCAGCAAGACGGCCGGATTCTAGGGAACACGCACGTGTTCAGCTGTGAGTTCATCCTTTGACTTTCCTTCCTCTCTTAGATGCGCCTCCACACTTGGAAATTGGTTCCTTCCTTCATTCAAAACTCATTAGTAACCCACCTCACTTACGCTCATGAAAAGAGTTCATGCTATTTATTGAAAGAAATGCAATAAAAAATACAAGTTAGAGGGTTAGTATATTTACAAGTGGTGGTTTAGGGAGGACTCCACCAAACTCTCCCTTTGATGGTTCCTTCAATGGGGAGGAGGCCCGAGGTACGTGACCTCGACCTCTCCAACAAACGCTCCTTCATAGTATGGCTTCAACCTTTGACCATTTACCTTGAACTTGCTTCCATCTTCCGCCTTGAGTTCGAAATCTCCATATTTTCCAACTTCGGTTATCACATAGGGACCCATCCATCTAGAGTTCAATTTTCCCGGAAAGAGTCGGTACCGAGAATTGAATAGAAGGACTTTGTCTCCCTTGTGCAAGGCCTTTTGTCTAATTCTCTTATCATGAAGCAATTTCGTTCTTTCTTTGTAAATCTTTGCATTCTCATAGGATTGTAGTCGGAACTCCTCCAACTCTTGGATTTGAATCATCCTCCTTTGACCGCTCAATTTGAGATCAAGATTAAGTGCTCGGATTGCCCAATAAGCTTTGTACTCCAATTCAATTGGCAAATGACATGCTTTTCCATAGACAAGCTTGTAAGGGGAGGCTCCTATGGGAGTCTTGTAGGCCGTCCTATAAGCCCAAAGAGCATCATCAAGCTTTGTGCTCCAATCTTTCCGAGTCTTGTTCACAACTTTCTCAAGGATTTGCTTGATCTCTCTATTTGAAATCTCAACTTGACCGCTTGTTTGAGGATGATATCCCAAGCCGGTTCTATGTTGGACGCCATATTTGGTCAAAAGGGATGCAAGCTTCTTCTCATGGAAATGCGTTCTTCCATCACTAATGATCGCTCTAGGAACTCCAAATCTTGGGAAAATTATCTTCTTGAAAAGCTTGGTGACCGTTTTTGCATCATCATTTGGGGTGAAAATTGCCTCCACCCACTTTGAGACGTAGTCTACGGCCACAAGGATGTACTTATTCCCATTGGATGTCACAAAGGGCCCTTGGTAGTCGATTCCCCAAACATCGAAGATCTACACCTCTAGAATGCCTCTTTGTGGCATTTTGTTCCTACAAGAGGTATTCCCCGTTCTTTGACAAGCATCGCAATGAATGATGAATTCTCTTGTATCTTGAAACATTGTAGGCCAATAGAAGCCCGATTGGAGAATCTTTGCAACGGTCCTCCTTGCTCCATGGTGCCCACCGTAGGGTGATGAATGACATCCTTCCAAGATTCCTTGGATTTCCCATTGAGGGATACATCTCCGGTAGAGCCCATCACTACACTCCTTGTAGAGGTTTGGATCGTCCCAAAAGTACCTCTTTACTTCGAATAGGAATCTCTTTCTTTGGTTGTGGTTCAAATTTGGAGGGAGTACTTTTCCAACAATATAGTTAGCATAATTGGCAAACCATGGGGTGATGTGCCTTTCAAGTTGTGTTTGAATAGCCATCAAAATATCGTCGGGGAATGAGTCATTGATCGGGGTTTCTCCATTTTCATCATGAAACCGGATCCTTGACAAGTGATCCGCCACTACATTCTCGGCTCCTTTCTTGTCTCTTATTTCCAAGTCAAATTCTTGAAGAAGCAAAATCCATCTCAACAATCTTGGTTTTGCCTCCTTCTTTATCAAGAGATGTCGGAGAGCACGATGATCTGAAAATACAATCACCTTGGATCCAAGCAAGTAGGAACGAAATTTATCCAAAGCATAGACAATGGCAAGAAGCTCCTTTTCGGTTGTGTCATAATTCACTTGGGAAGGGTCGAGGGTCTTGCTTATATAATAGATGGCGTGAAGAGCTCTCCCTACCCGTTGGCCAAGAACCGCTCCAACGGCGTAGTTGCTAGCGTCACACATAATCTCGAAAGGCAATTCCCAATTTGGAGGTTGGATGATCGGTGCCGAGATTAGTGCTTCCTTGATTCTATTAAAGGCTTCAACACACTCATCAGTGAAAAGGAATTGGGCATCTTTAAGCAATAGTTGAGTGAGGAGTTTCCCTATTTTTGAAAAATCCTTTATGAAACGGCGATAAAAACCCGTGTGACCGAGAAAACTTCTCACCCCTCTAACGTTCACGGGAGGTGGGAGTTTCTCTATCACCTCAACTTTAGCTTTATCGACCTCGATGCCCTTTTCCGAAATCAAATGACCCAAAACAATCCCTTCATTGACCATGAAGTGACACTTTTCCCAATTTAAAACAAGACTAACATCTTCACATTTTTGCAACACAAGAGAAAGATTATGCAAACATGAGTCAAAGTCCTTTCCATAAACACTAAAATCATCCATAAAAACCTCCATTATGGTCTCTAAGTAATCGGAAGAGACACTCATCATGCATCTTTGGAAAGTGGCGGGGGCATTACATAAACCAAAAGGCATCCTCCTATATGCAAAAGTGCCATAAGGGCATGTGAAGGTGGTCTTATGTTGGTCATCCGGGTGTATAGGGATTTGGAAGAATCCCGAATACCCGTCAAGGTAACAAAAGAATTTGTTGGAGGCTAACCTCTCAAGCATTTGGTCAATGAAGGGTAAGGGGAAGTGATCCTTTCTTGTTGCGGAGTTTAATTTTCGATAGTCAATGCACATACGCCAACCGGTTATCATTCTTGTGGGTATTAGTTCATTCTTTTCATTTGTCACTACCGTGGTACCTCCTTTCTTGGGTACCACTTGGACGGGGCTAACACACAAAGAATCCGATATGGGATATATGATTCCCGCATCAAGTAATTTCATGACTTCTCCTTTGACAACTTCTTGCATGTGGGGGTTCAATCTTCTTTGGGGTTTAATGGTAGGTCTATGGTCTTCCTCTAGATGAATTCTATGCAGGCAAAAGTTGGGACTTATCCCCTTAAGGTCATCTAGACTATAACCTATAGCCTTCTCATGTTGTTTCAACACATCAAGCAATTTTCCCAATTGGTCATCATCAAGTCTATCATTAACAATCACGGGTTTGGTCTTTGATTCATCAAGGTAAGCATATTTCAAATTTAGGGGAAGGCGTTTTAAAGTAGGAGTTTGTACCTCACTTTCCTCCTTTGGAGTTTCATTGAGAATTTGCTCCATCTCCATTAGACATTCCATTCTCATAGCATATTCAACTTGTTCTTCATTCTCATCAACCTCATCACATTCGAATTCCATGATAGGTTCTTCTTGCTCTTGAGCTTGTAAAATATCTTCTAGGATGGATTGCTCATCCTCTATGGGTTGACATGCTTCTACTAGAATGTTATGCACCAATTCGGATTGTGCATGAGTAAGTTCTTTGTTAGCTAGAGCGGCCTCAAAAAGATCCACCTCCAATTCCCAATACATATTTTTAGCCTCACTTGCTTCCAAGGCTTCCAATGCTTGCATGGGATCTTTGAAGAAAGGTATACTTAAGTGGTCCTCTACAAAACAATCTATAAAGTCCATCTTGCAAAATATCGAACAACTTGAAAACGATTAGAACAAACCTTGAGGAGTTTTACTTCCCCAAGGCAAAGAAAAGACACAACTAATAACAATGTAAATAAATCTAAATCAAGTTAACACCGTCCCTGGACGGCGCCATTTTTTATCGGTCCGTTTCATGTTCACAAATAGATAGATGTGGTCGTTGGGTCACGTCCGAATCAAAACACAATTTATAGCTTCACAAACAACTCTACAATTAGTAAAGAGGCAAGTAAAGGTCGGATCCCAAGGGACGGGAATTGAGATAAGATTTCTATTGAAACTAGTGGTGTCTTAGGGGTGTCACAATTTGGGTTGATGTAGAAGGTCACTAACTAAAATAGCAATGAAAGTAAACAAGCAAGATGAATTAAAAGAGTTGTAAACAATCGATAAAAAGCACTAGGGTGTCATGGGGTCATAGGGGAATCATGGAAATTGATCATACAAACATGTTCTCAAATTATAAGCAAGCAATTATTGTTGTGATAGATTGAGTTGGGTTATATCTTGCAATCCTAGGAAAGTTTGGGTCCCGGAGCCGAATCGATTAGATTGTACAACACCTACAAGTCGACTTAATCTTCCCTACTCAACAACATGCATGGTCTAATGAGACTCGAGTTGGTTTATGTCTTACAAGTCACATTGAAAAGATAGGTGATGGGTAAAAAATGAAAGGATTCATAGGCTCGCATTTCATCAAACATAACATGTGCATGAGTTGAGATCAAAACAAGCAAGCAAACAAACCATGAAAGCATATTAATTTAAGCATGAATCATTCCCCATGTTGGTTTCCCCTAATCACCCATTAACCCTAGCTAAGAGACTACTCACTCATTATCATGTTGATCATGCTAGCAAGGTTGTCAATCATACCAACAAAATGAAACATGATGAATAAATGAAAGTAATTAACAATAATTAAAAAGGGATTAAGAGAATTATACCTACTAATGATTCCAATAATAAAGCAAAGATAAAAGAAGTACTTGATGCTTGATTGAGAGGTTGTCAATCTCCCAATAATAACCCAAATAATCTTCAATTACCCAAAATAAAAGATGAACAAAAGAGAGATTAAGGAAATAAAACTTGTATTAGAACTTGATTAATTGTTGATTACAAAACTAAAGAGAGATTTGATTGATATTAACTACTCTAATTATTGATAAGAAGAACATGCCCTTCTAATTAGACTAATGGGGTATTTATAGTGGAAATTAGGGGGATGCATTAGGGTTAACTAAGGGCTAAACTAGTAATTACACTTTTAAGATTGAGCAAGGAGGAGCCTGTATTTTTCGAAGGAAGGGCTTCCTTCTTTGTAACTTGGAGAAGACGAAATTGCGCTGTAGAGGAATCCGAGCAGTTTTGAGTCGGGACGGGCGGATTCTGGCGGTGGAACACGAGCGGCTTTGAAGGAATCCGGGCGGATTGTGGTGGCTAAACCCGAGCGTCTTGGGATGAAACCGCACGGATTGTGCAGATGATGGACGGCCGGATTGTAGACAATCCGCACGGATTGTGCCTCAGCAATATTTCTTCTTCTTTTCTTCCCTTTTCTTCATAAATTCCTTGGGGATTTCCTTGGGGACTCAAGGATCCTTTCTCAACATTGCTCATCTACTATCATATGTACAAAGGCCTTCTAATCTTGTCTCTCCTTGATGCTTGGTCATTGGATTCGATCAATTTAGTCTCGTTTTGCCATGAAAATGCAAGATTCTTACTCCTTTCCTACCAAGGGATCAAAATCTCAAAGAATATGCAAAACAAAGAACTAAAGATAATAAATGACTTAAATATACACTAAAAAGCATGGGAACAAGGCTAATTCGGGGGCTAAATATGCGCTAATTATGGTCACATCACCAGACATCCTTGTCACCATTTGCTCGTTTGAGATCCCTTCTCGAGGTATGATGATTCGGAGAGCGGAACCAAGACCTTGTCATCGTCCGAACCGAGCACTAGGCTATGGGCGGTTTTATTTGGACTATAGTCGAGACTTAAAAGATATTTGAGGATAAAGGACGGGTGGCGTCTTGAAAGAGAAGCCCCCAGAGTGAGAAAGTGGGAATTTGACAAAACAAGGAATAGGCGACGTCCTAAGAAAGAAGCCCCCAATAAAGAGGTATAAGATTAATTTTTGCAGTCAGGTGGGCTGCTTTCGAGGATTGATGTTGATGGTTCAGATTGAAATGGGTGTGCGGTTGTGTCCTTGTTGGGGAACTGCCTACGTATTCGCGTGTTTGCAAAATCAAACCAGATCGTAGTTCTGAGTGTGTGTGCAATGGGTTGCAAATTGAAGGTTTGAAAATTGAATGTGTGTGGGGGTGTGGTTGTGTCCTCGTAATAGGACTCCCTACGTATTCGCGTATTTTGCGAAATCAAACCAGATCGTAGTTTCGAATGTGTGTTGATAATTGATTTTGAGGTGTATGGTTGTGTCCTTGAAGGACTGCCTACGTATTCACGTGGTGTGAAATCAAACCAGATCGTAGTTCTGAATGTGTGTGCCTAAGCAAGTTGTTAGGACCTTAAAGTGATTTTGAGATGTATGGTTGTGTCCTTGAAGGACTGCCTACGTATTCACGTGGAGTAAAATTAAACCAGATCGTAGTTCTGAATGTGTGTGCCTAAGCGAGTTGTTATGACCTTAAAGTGATTTTGAGGTGTATGGTTGTGTCCTTGAAGGACTGCCTACGTATTCACGTGGTGTGAAATCAAACCAGATCGTAGTTCTGAATGTGTGCCTAAGCGAGTTGTTAGGACCTTAAAGTGTGAGGGTCACGACGGTAAACTCCGTTTAGTGACTCGAAAATTGATTTAAGAGAATTCCTCCTTGATCATAAATCGAAGAGGTCTAATTTGTGAAAATGTTCCTTATCATGTAAGCACACTAAAAAGTGGACCCTAAGGGTAGAATGGGTATGTCCCGTTCTCGGTAGCTAAGCATTCGAGGACTCCATACCTGGGCCAGGGTGAAAATGGCTTCGACATTATAGAATGTGGAGCTTGGTAATAATAGGTTTATTTGACAGATAAAAATCTGGAGTTGAGGGTCACGACGGTGAGTTCCGTTTGGTGACTCGAAAGTTGATTGGAGAGAATTACCTCTTGATCATGAATCAAAGAGGCACAGTTTGTGGAAATGTTTCTTGTTATGTGAGCACACTAAAAAGTGGATTCTAAGAATGAAATATGCATGTCCCGTTCCAGGGAGCAATGTTTTTTTTTTGAAGACTCCGTATCTGGGTCATGGTGAAAATGGCTTCGACATTATGGAATGTGGAGCCTGGTAATAAGAGGTTTGTTTGACAGATAAAGATCTGGAGCTGGTATTTGTGGTGTTTAAGCATATGGGTTACGACTTGTAATGTGGTGCGAAATGGGGTCTCAGGCATGATGTGGCCTGAGCACGCAATGGTTGGTTGGTAAACAATGTGGGATCAGAATCCCATGTCTGGACCTTAAAGGTTAAGGTGTGATATTTTGATTTTAAGGGGTCCTCAGAAGCCTATATAGTTCTCCCTATAACAATTTCTAGAAGGACTTAGGGGAGAAGCAGTTTTGGTTACGATCTTAAGGGAAATCCCCAGGATCCTAGATAGGTCTCCCTGTAGCAGTCTCTGGAAGGACTTAAGGGTGAAGAAAGGTTGGGTTTGTTGTTAGTTGACGAGTCTTGAGCTATCATTTTAGCTCTTTGACATCAGGTTTTGGTATTTATGTTTTGTACTTGTTGATCCCGGAGTTTGGAGGGAAGAAACATTGGTCATGGGCTTTGGACTTGTTGGTCCTGGACTTGGTGTTTTGGACTGACTTGTTTGGTGTTTTGGACTTGTCAGTCTAGGATTTGGTGTGTTGGACTCGTTGGTCCTGGGATTTGGACTTGTTAGTCCTGGACTTGGTATTTTGTACTCACTTGTCTAGGATTTTGTGTGTTGGATGCTTTCTTTGGATTTTGGCCTTTTTTAGAAAAGGGTTTCAATCTTGTTTTGTTTTGATTTTGGCTTGGGTCTTAGGTCTTGGCCTTGAAGTTGGGTGAGTAGCCTTTGGCTTTTGCTTTGACTTTGGTTTTTGCTTTGACTTTGACTTTGGCTTTGGCCTTGAGTGAATTGCTTTTGGCTTTTGTTTTTGCTTTGGCCTTGAGCTTTGGCTTTCGGTGAATGGATATTGGCTTGGGCCTTTGATTTTGGCCTTTCGCATTGGCTTTTGGTGAATGGCTATTGGCTTGGGCCTTTGATTTTGGCCTTGGCTCTGGTTTTGCTTTGGTTTTGGTTTTTGATTTATTGGTTCTTTGCCATCCTTCGTTCGAGGCAGGTAAAGGTGAAGACGGGGATGTACCCATTGGTGAGAGGTTGATATTTGGTGATGGGATGTTTTTGTGAGGAATGGGCTTGCCTTCCGTCATTGACCATGAACATGGAGAGGTTCTGGTTTGTTATCTAGATTCGTCGTAGGATCCCTTTGATTAAGAGCTCGTTCTAGATCGGGTGCTAATGAAAGGTTTCTATTGCCAGACATGGAATAGGTAAAGAGAATGGACACGGAGTTTCGAGTCCTCCGCTTACTCGGTACGGAACGTCATTCGAGTGTACTCACATTGAATTGGAACATATTGTTTGTTTTAAATCAATTCTCAAATCAATTCTCGTTGTCAACGGGAAATGGTAAAGGGGAGAACATATGATAGTTGGAAATCGTGCATTGATTTAGATAAATAAGAGGTTAGCACAGACTCGATGAATACGTGTGACTCATGGGGGCAGCCCCCAGTTTGGCACTTAGGAATAAAAGGACAGACACTAGGATAAATATGAGAAAGCCTAAGACTCGGACTCGGACTCAGACTCAATCGCAGATACGGACTCCTAATCATCACTTTCCTCTTCGAAGACTTCTTTCGCAGCATCCAGAAGCTTGATTGTTTGGTTTTGAGCATTGACCCACTTGAGCACTTCACTCTCGTTCTTGGGGATGATACGAGGACAAAAGTCCATGAGATGTCCATTAGAATTGTTTTCATGACTTGGTTGGCCTAGGGATGAGGCTACCAGTTCATGGTTGTCGATCATATTTTGAATAACATGTTTCAGTTTGAAGCATGTTTCAGTGTCGTGACCCTTTCCTTGATGATATTGTCAATAGGCACTGTCGTCCCAAAAACGGGTTCTTTTGTGTTCAGGTTTGTCCGGAGTCGGACCAATGGGTTGGTGCATTCCTTCTGAAGCAAGTATCCCCAGAGCAATGCCATATGCTATTCCCAGATCTGTGAAAACCCTTTGATGTTTTCCCATGGTTCCAACATTGGTGTTTTTTGGGATGTTTTTGTGAGTTTTGTTTTTGTCAACCCTGAGCGGAAACAGGATTTAGTTGTTGTCAATGGGAAGTTTTCGGGATGTTGATTGATATTTTGAAAGGGATTTTGGTGAGGCCATTTCATGTTCTTTGTTAGTGGGTTCATGGGTGTGTGAACCATTAGATGACTCCTCATTTTCAACAGCTGTTGGTTGGTGAATGGAGGGTTGGTCTTCTCCTTGATGGTTAGGTTCATTTTCAGTACTACCAAACCTCGTCTCCAAATTAGCTACCCGAGTGTTCAAATCATTGATAGCCACTTGCAGCTTTGAGAATATGTTGTTGATGGAGACGGAGAGCATCATTATAGCACTTTGTATGCCATCTTCGTCAATTGCATGAATTTTCTCATCATCAGGAGAGAGGAGGTGAGAGCAGTCTAGGAAGGATTCTTGACTGTGTCCAATTGGGTTTTCTGGAGGTTTTTTTTTTGTTGAGGCAGGTTGTGGTAATTCACCCTATTCAATCATATCAAGTATGGCACCTTTTAGAGGGAGACACATTTCAGTGTCATGTCCGCGACCTTGGTGATATTGACAAAACAGTTTTCCGTCCCATCTACGTCCTCGCTTGTTTGGTAGAGGGTCTGGATTTGGACCAATTGGTTTGAGCTTTCCTTTGGAGATTAGCCTTTCCAAGGCTGTGGCATAAGGCATACCCAAATAAGGGAAGGACCTATAAGGTCGTCTAGTTTGTTTGGTGAAGATCCTAGAGGATTTGCTTCAGTGGTTTTGGTAGCTCTCCAACTAGGGTTGGTTTTGTCGTTGGCAAGTAGCCAGCTTTCAAGGAGCTTAACCCTTTGCTCAATGTCAGAAGAGGAAAAATTCCCGGTTATTATTTTTTCTTAACTTGAGAGAGACGAGTGCTCAAGTTTTCCACGGTAGCTAGGAGTCGAAGAACAATGTTGTTGGTTTCGGCAGAAGTCATGGCGGGTGCAGATTGATCAGCTTCTTGAGTTTCTGGTTGGCGATTGATGGCACCCAAGGGATTCCTATTTGACATAGCGATAAGCGTTATAACTTGTCTTGGCAAGGGATTGCACAAATAAAGGTGTTAGGCCTGGAAATACGCAGACGTCCATGATCAGTATCTCATCTTGACCTGACTATCAGGCTGTCAGGATGTCAGGGTATCAGGACACATGAAGACAGGCGCCAGGCCATGGAGAGGACAACGGTCAAAATATCAGGACGATATCAGACCAGGAGCTCATATTATAAACGGAATATATGCGCAGCATTGAATGAAAAGATCTCGCAGTAAATGCAGTAATTAAGGGAGAAATATTGACAATTATTATGGACAATTATGGAGAATAATCCGCTTTAATTCTAGCATCAGGCAGCCGTTCAAGTGAAGCTTATATAAGGAATACTTTGAAGACATTTGCAACACATCGTCTACACAAGAAGAAGCATACATCCACATACACAATACTTAGAGAAATATAAACATTGTCGTTATCACATAATTATTCTCCCAATTACATAGTGAAATCCTCTCCTGGCTTGGTGCCCGTGGTTTTTTCCCATTTAAGGGTTTTCCACGTATAAAATTCTTTGTCTCATTATTGTTGTTATTATACTTTTAGCTTTATATTTTAACCCTGACGACCTGACCAATAGACCACTTAGAGCTAGTTAACCGCACACGACTCTATCCTGACCTGATTTTGCCTTGCGCAAAATACACCCAAAACAATTGGCGCCCACCGTGGGGCATCTAGCTCTTTAAATCCTTTTTTCTTATCTTACAAAAATTGAAAAATTTTACAAAAATGGCCAAGCCCACCGTTGAAGAAAAATTGAACGCAGCTCTCCAGCAAATCGCTGAGTTGGAAAGCTTGAAAGAAAAAGTAGCCCAAACTGAAGCAGAAATCCTGCAATTAAGAGAATCTGAGCCAGCCCTGAAACAAAAATTAGAAAAAACTCAAGGAGCAGGCACTAGATTCCAACCAGGAACCCCATTTGCATCAATCATCAAAAATATCGATTTTTCCAGTTTTGGGAGCCCAAGTGGTTCTAAATCTATTGATGGTTATGGTGATGGTGAACCAAAGAATGACAAGGAAAAACCCGATGAATCTGCAGCAGCCATCATGATGGCAGTGGTTCAGGAGACAAGAAACTCAATGAAAAATTTGATAAGATACCTGGAGTACCTGCCAGCATGGAAGAAGCTGCCCCTGACATCTATGCTGATTCGCCTTTCATAGACGAAATAGCAAAAGTAGATCTACCAAAGAAGTTTGTAGTTCCATCCATGAGGGTCTATGATGGAACCACAGATCCACAAAATCATGTGGCTCTTTATAAACAAAAAATTATGGCTGCATCTATCCCCGGCAAATTTAGACAAGTCTGCATGTGTAAGGGATTTAGAACGACCCTGACCGGCCCTGCTCTGCAATGGTACATCAACCTGCCAACTGGGAGCATCCATTCTTTCGCCAACCTGATCAACAGTTTCAACCAGCAGTTTGCGAGTAGCAGGGAGTTGGAGAAACGATCCAGTGACCTTTACCGAGTTACACAGAAGCCTGATGAAACTCTCAGGACATTCCTTGCAAGATTCAACAAGGAAAAAGTATCTATACCCAGGTGTGACGTTGGAGCAGCAGTGGAGGCATTCAGGCAGGGGTTACTACCATATAGTGACTTGTACAGTGAGCTCACTAAGTATCCCTGCCACACCTTCGAGGACGTTCAGGCCAAGACTCTTGCCTTCATCAGACTAGAGGAAGATAAAAGCTATAAACTTGAATCACCCAGTAGACCAAAGGATCATGAAAGGAGCAGTAGGAAGAGCAACAAAGGAAATAACTATAGGCCTACTCCATATTCCAGGCCAGATCAATCAGAAGTTAACCTGGCTCATGAGTATCAAGGTAAGGTTAAAGTTTATCCACCTATTTCCGAACATAACTTCAGTGTTGATATTGCAGGATTAATCCAGAGACTTGACAACATAGGGACAGCTGTCAGATGGCCCAGGAAGTTAGAAAATCCCAACCCCAGCAGGGACAATTCTAAATGGTGCGAATTCCACATGGATATTGGACACACCACGGATGATTGTTTCAACCTGAGGAAAGAAGTAGCTTACCTGCTGAAATCTGGATACTTGAAAGACTTGATCAAGACGAAAGGTAGGAACGCAAACCAGGATAAAGAGAATTAGGAGCATAAGTAGGATTGTAGTCTCCCTCCACCACCACCAATCTATGAAGTAAAATTCATATCTGGCGGATCAGAAATTTGCGGCCTGACAAGTTCAGCAGCAAAGAAGATAGCCAGGACGCCAAGGACCGTATCACCCTGCAAGCCGGATCATATCCCAACAATCACTTTCAATGATTGTGACTTGGTGGGCATCCCTGATGTTCATCATGATGGCCTGGTAATTTCTATGCAGATCGGAACTGCCACAGTAAGAAGGATCCTGGTAGACGGATGCAGCTCAGTGAACCTGATCATGCTTGACGTACTGAAAGCCATGAAGATCAACGAGGACTAAACCACCAAAAAAATCCAGTGTCCTAGTAGGATTCAGTGGCGAAACCAGGAGCACCCTAGGAGAAATCCACCTCCCAACCAACGTGGAAGGAGTCTCATCTTATCAGAAATTTGGAGTCCTTGACTGCCTGTCATCTTACAACGCGATCTTGGGTAGGCCTTGGATTCATAATGTCAAGGCCGTACCATCAACCTATCACCAGTGTATCAAGATACCAACAGACTGGGGCATAGCCACAATCAAACGGGATCACAAGACAGCTCAGGAATGCTACACAACAGCCTTGAAGCCTTCCAAGGCAGGTAAGTCCCTTGCATAGCAATTACAGTACCCTGTCAGGAGCACTTATGTAGCACCTCCCAGAATGGAAACAAATCAGGTAATCCTAGACCCTGAGTACCCTGACAGGTATGTTTTAGTAGGATATGATGCCCCAGATAGCGTCAGACCTGAACTGGTAAAGTTCCTTAAAAATAAATCATCTTGGTTTGCTTGGTCACATTTTGATATGACTGGAATTAGCGCTGATATAATTACGCATAAACTCAATGTTGACCCATCTTTTAAGCATGTACAACAGAAAAGGCGGAAATTTGCAGCTGAAAGAAATATCATAATTAACGAGGAAGTAGAGAAACTCTTTGATATGGGAATTATCAGGGAAGTAATGTACCCTGAGTGGCTGGCTAACGTAGTTGTTGTGCAGAAAAAGAATATAAAATGGAGAGTCTGTGTAAACTACACTGACCTGAACAAAGCCTGTCCCAAAGATCCATTCCCCTTGCCACATATTGATGCCATGGTAGATGCCACAGCTGGCCATGAGATGCTGACATTCATGGATGCTTCCAGTGGATTCAATCAAATAAAGATGCACCCTGTTAACCAGGAGCGTACTGCATTCATTACAGACCGAGGCATATACTGTTACACTGCCATGCCTTTCGGCCTGAAGAATGCAGGGGCAACGTACCAGCGCCTGGTTAACATGATGTTTAAAGACCAAATAGGTGACACCATGGAGGTGTACATTGACGACATGGTGGTGAAATCCAAAAATGCAGAAGATCATGTAAAACATCTCGAAATAGCGTTCGAGATATTGGAAAAATACAATATGAAACTCAACCCCGCAAAATGCCACTTTGGAGTTTCTGCAGGCAAATTTCTTGGATATATGGTCACAAAGAGAGGCATAGAAGCCAGCCCTGAACAGATAAAAGCTATCCTGGAACTACAGTCACCAAAATCTATCAAGGATATCCAAAAATTGACAGGACGAGTAGCTGCCCTGAACCGTTTCATATCAAGATCCTCCGAGAGGTACAAAACATTTTACAACCTCCTCAGAAAGAATAAAAAGTTTCAGTGGACGGATGAACACGAGACAGCCTTTAGGGATCTTAAATCCTACTTATCATCTCCACCCTTACTGGCTAAGCCAGAGAAGGGAGAACCCTTGTCAGTATACTTGTCTGTCACTGACACAGCGGTCAGCGCAGTCCTAGTGAAAGAACAGGATGGTCAGCAACATCCAGTCTACTATGTAAGTAAAAGCCTGCTAGATGCTGAGTTGAGGTATGGTTTGCTCGAAAAATATATTTTAGCTTTGATTATGTCATGTACTAAACTGCAACCTTATTTTGAAAGTTACCCCAATATAGTCACGACCAATTTACCCATAAAGTCTGTCCTATGTAAGCCTGAACTATCAGGCAGGATGGCCAAGTGGTCGGTACAGATTAACACATACGATATCTCCTTTGAACCCAGGGCAGCGATTAAATCGCAGGCCCTAGCAGACTTTGTGGCTGACTTCAGCCCTAACCTGGAACCGGACCTGATAAAAGAGGTCAACCAACTAGAAAATAAAACCCCAGACCAAGAATGGACCATATTCATAGAAGGGGCATCCAACGCCAGGGGGACAGGGTTAGGATTAGTGCTCAAATCACCACATGGAGATATGATAGCACAGGCTGTAAGCTGTGAGTTCAAAGCTACGAACAACGAAGCAGAATATGAAGCCTTGATAGCAGGCTTAAAGGTATGTTTAGACCTTGGTGTTCAAAACCTAAAGGTAAAAACTGATTCACTCCTAATTGCTAATCAAATAAAGGGAATTTATACGGCTAAGGAAGCAAAAATGATTTCGTATTTAGAATATGCAAAAAACCTTACCGCTAAATTTTCTTTATTTGACATAGAGCAAATATCAAGAGACCTGAACACCCAGGCTGATGCTTTGGCCAGCCTAGGTTCAAATTTTACCCCTACAGTCTTCGACAAAATACCAATTGTTCATTTATTAGAGCCAGCCATCAGCAAACCTGAACAAGTCAATCCTGTCAATCATGATAATAACTCTTGGACTAAACCCTATTATGATTGGTTTCTCTGAGGATAATGCCTCAGGGCAGACATGAGGCAAGGGCCTTTAAAATTAGAGCTTCAACTTATGCTATCATCAATAACACTTTGTTCAAGAGATCGCAGGCTGGACCCTACCTGAGATGCTTGGAGCCTGACGAAGCCAAACTAGTACTTCAAGAAATACACGATGGACACTGTGGCAACCACAAAGGAGGAAAGAGCCTGGCAAGTAAAGTTCTCAAGGCAGGCTACTACTAGCCTACACTGAGCGCTGACTGCCTGGAATACTCTTCAAAATGCAAAGCCTGCCAAATTCATGCACCAATCATACATCATCCATCTGAACTTCTCCATTCAATTTTTGTACCCTGGCCGTTCATAAAGTGGGGCATGGATATTGTGGGAAAACTGCCCGTAGCTCCAGGACAAAAAGTATTCATGTTGGCTATGACTGATTACTTCTCCAAATGGATTGAGGCTGACTCTTTCAGGCAAGTAACTGAAAAAGAAGTAATATCCTTCATCAGGACAAACATCATTTGCAGATATGGAGTCCCATCAGCAATAGTATGTGATAATGGAACTCAATTTGTGGGGAAAATGACCCAAGCATTTTGCCAAGAATGGAATATCAACCTGGTAACGTCAACCCCTGGATATCCAAAAGCCAATGGACAGGCTGAATCAAGCAATAAGGTAGTCATAAGCTGCCTAAAAAAGAAGCTAAAAAGAAGACGAGGCAGATGGGCTGAAGAACTTCCATTAGTACTATGGGCAGACATGACAACTCCAAAGACATCAACAAGCCAAACACCTTACTCTCTGGTGTACGGCTGTGAAGTTGTCATTCCCGCAGAAGTACTAGTACCAACATCTAGATACAGCCTGAATAACGTTGAGGCAAATAGAGACCTAATGCAAGATAACCTGGTTCTAACAGAGGAGTTAAGAGACGCTGCCAAGATTAAGATGGCATCATACCAACAAGCAGTTGCCAGGACTTACAACAAAAACGTCAAAATTAGAGTCTTTAAAGAAGGAGACCTCGTTTTACGAAAAGTTTTTCCAAATAAAAAAGAAAAATCAGCAGGCAAGCTGGCCCCCACATGGGAAGGCCCTTACCTAATTGACTCAATTGTTGGACAAGGAGCCTACAGGCTCCAAACACTAGAAGGAGAGATGATCCCCATATCCTGGAATGTAACCCATTTAAAATTATTCCATATGTAAAGATCAGATCAGGCCACGATCAGGTATAAATTCAATCACTACTCAACCTGACATGCTACCTGAGAAACTACGTGTTTTACATGCTTTGTATGCAACTCATATCTATATATTTAACTAGCCCATTTATTTTACTTCTTCAATCCTGAACAATTATACATGATAAATGATTATATGCATAAATATTCAGGATTGAGGGCTACTCTATTATATATTTCTGAAACAAAATTTTGTACTTGACTGTGCCTGACGAGTTGGTAACCACCACCAGATACAGTAAATGTCAGGACCAATCAGGCATGAAATAATTGCCTGACGTGACTAGGTTTACTGCCACGGATTACAACTGGCTGGACGAAGAAAGACAGGTGCAAGGGTGTTCTCTCCCAACCACTTAGTCTAAATGCCCTCCTGACAGGCCAAATACCAAGCCCTCCAGCTAGGCAGGGGACATAAGCCCTCCTGACAGGCCGGTTTTCCCACCCCTTCAACCATTATAGCAAAAAAAACTATACTTGGTTGAATTACTCATGAAATAACAAGATAAAACAAAAATGATGTGCATGATGTCTAAACAGGCCCAACAAGATGAAAGTCACAGACCCAAGCAAAGTCAAAAGCAAAATCAGCCAAAAAAAAGGCCAGCATGCCTACATTAATAAAGCCTTTACCCCTTGGGGCAAAGGCACCAAAATATTCATAAAGGCCAGGGATAGTCTCCCTGACCTGGATATGAAAGATCATAGATCCATATTAGACTCTCTAATAAAATAAATTTATCTCATAAATTGTTATTTAGGTGATCTATGTAACATGCATGCTAATATGAAAGCATAAAAATAAAGTATAAGGAAAACAATTTACTTACATTGTATTTGTGGTAAAAAGGGCACAAACTAGTTCTCCTTACTAGTTTGTTCTTGAGCTAAAATGATATGGATGATCCTCCTTGAAAAACCTTCAACTAGAAAGTCTCCTTCAAGTTGCACCCAAGAACTAACCCAAAAATATTAATAAGTATAGATCTAGAACTTATTAATATTGTACCCTTGATTATTATTCGAAATATTACTAACTAATCTTAGTAATATTATTTTGTATACTAACAACTTAGTAGAGATGATTATTTTAGAGAGATGAAGGAGAATAGTTCACATGCAAAATGGTAGAGTAAAGAAGTGAGGTAGTGTAAAAATGTGAACAAATGATGGAGTATATGGGGCAAAAGTGGCGGGTGGGTGGAGTGCTCAAGTGGACAATTTTTGTCTTATAATTTTATCTTACCTCACATGAAAAATCTAGTATAAGATATATATTATGGTAGTATACAAAATAAGGTAAAATGATTATGTGAGTAATCATCTACTACACTTATTTTACACGGTCCACTTGACCATATACGGGTCCATGTTGGTTTTTATATTTGTCGCACAAATCCGTGTAATTTTTATTTTAAACATCGTATCATGTTTAAATACTTTCATAATTAATTCCTGTAATTCACTCCGTAAATATACGTGTACCACTACACATATTATTTACGTACTAATATTAATCACATTAATCAATTAGTACAATTTTAGTAAATTAACAGTTAATTAACTAAAACCCGTTTCCCAAAACTTATTATTTAATTATCGCATAATTAAATAATAACTGCTGCTCCTCGAGTTCGCAACTCGAAATATCTCTAAAAATAATCGACTAACCTCTTAGTTTATAAATCAAGCGACTAAACAAATTGTATCTCATACAATTAATTAGTTATCAATTGGGGTTCGTTCCTTTAGGTGTGACCGAAAGGGGCCAGTTGATTACCGCCGTCTCACGACAATAACTTCAAACTCTAGTCAGCCAACCGTTATCGATTTACATTAATCGACTGACGAGGATCAAATAATTAAATATCTGATGATATTCCATTAATGAGATTTATTATGTTAACGCACTATTGTGGAGGACACTAACTTCAACAATCTCCCACTTGTCCGACACAAGGTGTGCGCTACCAATTCTCTTGTCCGTTTTAATCTCCCACTCAATGCAAGGTCTTTCAGGTCGTACTTGCACATGAACACATCGCGAGTGGTTTTCTCGATCGGGAGTGTGACTACCTGACCGGAAAAATCTCTCATAGATTACTTCCGAGCGTGGCCACGCATTTGTAGTCATTAACTCCTCGAGTGGCCTTGAGATATAGTTACCCAACGTGGGTGGACAATTCCTGTATGCCCTATCTACCCTTTTGCACAATACAGCTCACCATGACCTAGTAAATGCCCTTTTGGCCTCCTTTCACGGCACGACCTAGGACAAAAACCAAAGTCACTCGGAAACTACACCTGCTCAGATAATAGTCTCCAGTCAAAAGAATCGACTCATTAGAACATCTTAGAGATCCCCGCCACGACCAGGCGTCTATAATAGAACTTAGGGACTCTCTAAATGGTCACTGTCCGGCAAAGTGTCACACACTCTGCCTATGTAATCGACCAGTCATCACATATGACCTTATGGTGTTGAACAACCATCAATCGACTTACAATCTAGTCACTCCGAGACGTCACCTCATTAAGTGACTAGGGACAAAATACAATGTTCATCTTATTCACTTGAATAGTGTTCAACATTGTCTCCACAACTTATTCAGATAAACAAGGTATTCAATGTTTTCAGTTAAACTGAATAATTGAGTTCTTAAAGAAACTCTAACAATGAATGCGATCATCACTTATGTAAATATCAATACTCTATCCAATATTTACATAACGATCTTTAGCAATTAAGGTATACTGCTCAATCACATTGAGATGACATAACCATCATGTCTACCTTAAGCCAACGGCTTTGGTTAGAGGATTAGCAACAGTTGCATCACTCTAATTTCCATTGCAATTTTCCTTTGTTCTATGCAATCTTTTCATCACATAGAGCCCTTTTAAGTACATGTCTAAAAAAAGTTTTTAGACTCTGGTTCTAAAGCCAGTCAAACACTCCCACTGTTTTCACAGTTTCTCGGGAGACGATATTCGGCTAACGGAAATACTCTAGTTCCATTAAATTCCGGTTATCAACTATATCTTTTACAACATCGGATGATGTAATGCACTTAGCTTTTCGTTCATGATTTGTACGCATAACACTTATACATACACATTCTTCATATGACATCTTTTATGTATGACTCCTCATACATATCTTCTTTATACATGTATAACTTCTTATACATATATGTATAACTTCTTATACATATTATTCTGTATGCACATAACACTCTTACATGCTAACCATTCCTTAACGAGGCCCATAACATCTTATAAGCATAGGAATGTTTCCGTGTAATCCTTTTACACAAAATTCATAAATTCCTCCAAACTATAAGAGTAAATCCTCAGTGCTTCTCAAGTACTCAAGGATGCTCTTGATAATTATCTAGTGACACTCACTAGAAAATGATTGGTAATGACTTCTCATATTCTCAACATGATAAGTCCCGATGAGAGAAGCTTTTACCATATTTAATAGATCCTGCAGCGGAAGCACAAGAGATCATATTTATTGTTCAACAACTTGAACGAGTCAAGAATCTTATCACATAAGTCTCTTGACTATAATGCTAATATCCATGGAGATCTATCTCATTAGATCTGGATATTTAATATGCGCCATGCTAGTCTCAAGTATTCACCCGAGAATATTTTTAGTCACTAATATGTCAAACACATATTTAGACTAAGAAACATCACCTTAGCTACATTTCTAGTCACTAATATGTCAAGCAAATATTTAGACTAAGAAACTAACTTTAGCTCCCACTAAACTCCATGTATCATAATGGTACCTCAACACTCGAATAATACAGTTTTAATAGACTACATGATTGAACCCAAATTTCCAACTCTTTGACGTATATAGATCACTTAGCATTGACAACATCAACAAAACTTCTCCCAAGGAGAAAGTTTCATTGTTTATTTGCCGAATCTCATCCTCATGAGAAGCTATATTGCTAAGAACATACGAATTGATAAAGGCATTTGGGTTGTCATAAACTCTCTATAACAAGCCCAAATTTTAAACATCTTATGTAACCTTTACGACAAGATCAAGGTAACCAACCAAAGTATTCACCTTAAATCAAGTCTCAAAAACATCTCGTGTTTCATTCCTTATCGCATCGTGTGCCAGGAGATCAATTCGAATTGCATGGTGACACGCCATCACATAGAGTTCATACTATAGAAAAGCCTTTGATGAGGGTTTATGATTCATCACTTTTTAAAAAAATTAACGCAATATTATCTCAAAATTATCTCCTTATAACCACTGAGCCACAATAAAGAACGTCTTCTTGTATTGTACTCACCACTGAGCCTCAATAAATAACGTCTTCTTGCATTGTACTTAGTTTGTGGGTCTTGGACTTCCGCAAGTTCAAAATTTCTCCCACTCTGTCTTCCAGAAAATGAAAATCTTTCTGGAAAGACATTATTATGAGCCACAAACTCTTTGTTCTCGTTTTGGAGGAGTAAAAACCATGTGGTTTAATTTTGGATAACCCTCACAGATACACAAATTGGTTCTGAACATAAACATTTATGATCCCAAATGTATAAAAAGACAAGTTAGGGACTCTCCCTATCCATATCTCATATGGAGTCATTAAGGCTATCATAGTCGGGTTTTAAACTTTTAGTGAGAAAATAGCTTACAAAATTGCGAAAAACCTCAAACTATATCTCATAAAGTTCGGTTTATATACTTGACTACACCATACTCTATGGTGTCCCAAGGAGAAGGTATTATGTGAACTGGTTCACAACCTTCTTAGTGATTATTAAGATCATTACTTGATATTACCCATTTGATCTTCAAAGTCATTACCTTGAAACTTCCGATCAACATCTTGATCTTGATGTGCTTTTGGTTTACTACTTCATTTTGAAAATATTCCACGTTTCAAAAATCACTTTTATGTCTTATTAAATAGATACGAGGTTTTCATATCTACTTAACATTACGGTAAAAGTAACCAAGTATGTATATTACCAACTATCAGCCTTACACATCCGTATGTATATGGTCAATCACCTCACTATTGTGTTTCTTTTCTACAAAAGAAAACATAATACATGCACACATACCATAAGCCTCACAATCAAGTGGTTATTTAATGTGCTTTTCGTTTACTCATTTGAAACAAATTTACTTGAGGTTTGATCAATTGGGTTCACCAGATTAGAGACTTTAAAATCTACAAGATAGTATAACATTTAGTTTTCGTGAAGAATGTAAAATTCCTCTAACTTAAGTGGTCTAAACCAACCACCAAGTTATCATAGGAGTAGGTACAACATTTTGTTTTAAATCACATGAGTGATGCCTTCTATGTATAAACATAGATGATTACATTCTTTTAAAACCAAATTTAGGTACATTTGTCCCCATCGAAATCATTGCTAATCTAGCACCATTTCGATACAAAAATGTTCTATGCTAGACGTCTTACGTTTTATCAATTCATGTAAACTTCTTTACAAAGAAATGACCCGTACTTGGTATCTCATACCAAGATAGTGGAACTAGCCTATCTATTGAGTAGATGTCTCTTTCAACTCTTGTTCTATCACATACATCTAGGGTTGATACTTCTTAACTCCCACTCACTTTCACATTCCTCTTTGCTTCAATCAAGCAAAAAATGAATCTCATGAAGACCTCTCTTCATGTCATTTGTGATATTTTATACACTTAGTAAGAGTGAATTACTATAAAGTGAGTGAAACATGTGATAAAATCTCAACTTCTTGCGAAATTGGACTACCTAACCGTTCAATTGTTATCATATGCCTAAACTCGTTAGCGCATAAACAATCGATTTGGCCTTTATTGAATTGAGCCATTTGACGGTATTATATTGGAGTATTATTTGTGTTTTTGAAAACTCTTTTCGCAAACTTTTGAATTACTCTTGAATAATTAAAAACTAATTTGTCATCTTCATGACGGAGGTGTCACTTCCGAAATCAAGACTCTCTTGATAAAATGTGACTTCCTTTTAAACTCGTAATATGAGTTTGCAACATGAAACCCCCTTTTAAACTCGTAATATGAGTTCGCAAAAATTGTTGTAAGCTAATGTAGGTGAATTGGTAAATCATGTTACCAATCATTAAATCCTTCCAAGAAACCGCTTCCTATGAAAGAACGGAACGAGTATAATAATAAATAGAGGATGAAAGGAGGATGAAGTGTGCGATGTCATAGTAAATACATTTAAAGAATGAAAAATAGGAAAAATTAACATTCAATGTTTTAAAAATACTTGTGAAAACATGTTTAACAAGTTTTAACATTTATATAATGATCTCCCACTAAATTATATAAATGATTCTAAGACCCAAATATTAAACAAAAATGAGCATCGCTTGGGCGAAACATCCCATAGTTGTGTAAATTCGGTAAGTCACGTTGACTAATTCTACCTCTAGAACTCTTGGTCGACGAATTTACTTAAATCCATCTACTAGCCCCGGAACACAAGACCGTCTCCTAAGGTTGGTGCTAGCTGGGCCTGGAAGAAACTGTGTGGAATTAAAGAGAAACTTAAAGAGGGATATGCAGAAGAGTGGTGGCTAAATTCAGGGAATTGTTACACTGTACAACAAGGGTACCAGTGGCTCAGAGGTCAAGGACTTAAGGTTGATTGGGTACCTTTTGTTTGGAACAATGTCAGTTTGCCTAAACATTGCTTTCTTGGATGGCTTGCTGTTCATGGTAGGTTGCTCACTAGGGATAGACTGAAAAAGATGAAGATATGTGAAGATATGGGGTGTGTAATGTGTGGACGAGCTGATGAGAACCATAAGCATTTATTTTTTGAGTGTGAGTACAGCAAAATATGCTTGGGACTGCTGAATGACCTGCTACAGGTTAGCATTCCACTGACTGAGTTTGTTCACTGGTGGATCAAGAAGCGTTTCAAAAGTTTGCTAAGGAAGAAAATGGTGGCAGCTGGAATGCAGGCTCTACTTTATCGAATCTGGGAACAAAGAAATAAATGCCGGCTGGAAGGGAGATTGGTAAGGCCTGAAGTATTACTCAGAATAGTGAAGGATGATATAATGTTACGAATGCAGGTGATACAACGACAGAGACCAACTAATGACGATTACATGGAGTGGATTAATTAGTTTACTCGTTGTATGGTAGTTGTTGTATGTTTTTTTCTGTATTTTAAAAACAGTTTATGTAATTCGGTGATGGTTCCTTTGGTATAATATTACTTACATTTTACCAAAAAAAAAAAAAAAAAAAAAAAAAAAAAAAAAAAACACAAGACCGTCTTATATCCCGTTGAGTCCAACCAACTTTGGCGCGTGATAACCGTTTACCACCCTACTTACTCAAGGTAAAAAGAGAACACCCCGCTTGGGCGAGCGTGGCTCTAATGAACAAGAGATTCATAGGTGTTACTAATTGGTAAGGCTAATCTAAATTTTAGTTATGTGAGAGATCTTGTCAATTTAGTCATAAATTCCTTATAAGTGAATTAATTCGGTGAATGTAAATGACGTGAATTGACAACCGCGAAAATAAAATGCATGTGAATGGCGATTTTGGCATGCGCGAAAATAAAACAAGCAAGCATGTAAGCATATGAATAAATCCTAGTATGGCCACCTAGTTAATAAAAACTAGTCTATTACATTTTGGAAACCAACTCCTTGGTCCCTTGCCTCTTCATTCCAAAAGTGGCTCTTGTGGGATTTGGAACACCTTCTAAAAATAGACTTTGTCTCGTTGTAATCCGTCTTTTGGAAACGCCGGTAAAAATAACTATTACAAATGAATTACATAGCTATTCCTATTATACATTAATTAATAAAATAAATAAAACTATTAATTAATTACAAACCGACGATACGAGATCGTATTTAATTACAAACAAATCGATATTCCCATTCATTTCGGGTAATAACGATTAAAATTAACTAGGTCATACTAGGTACAACAAGATAAATACTTTAAATAAATGACAATCATTCATTCAACTTAAATAAATATGCTTAAAATGCTGTAAAAATGATGCCAAAATCGCCTTATCTATCATTCATTGGTATCCATCTCGGTTTTTGTGGATTTAATCGATTTTTAACATGTAAAAATCAATAATTAACTCTTAAATCTCATTTAAGTCCAAACTATTTGTCCAAACTGTTTTGAACCTCAAAATTAGTCCTCACTAATTTTATGATAAATTATTAGTTTGATTTGGTGATATTTTGCTAATTTAATCGGTAAAATCATAATATTTAAGTAAAAATCCAAAATAATTGAAAAATTACCCGAAAAATTGAAACAAAAACTTTTAGTATTCTGGAACACTCCCAAGAACACCAAAATGTCAGAAAAATTGCCCAAAAATTCCGGATAAATTTTGTGAAGAAAAAGATCGATATTTATCAGTTTTTAACCACTAAAACCATTAAACATCAAAACAAAGTGAAAACACACATGCAAAATCATTTTTGACATTTAAATAATATTCTTAAATGTACATAAATTTATCATGGGCAGAATCAAAAGTTTCGAAATTATGATTAATTAATTTGACTTTTATCAACTTTTATCTCATAAAATCAATAAACATGCAAAAAATTCGAACCAACCTTCAACTTTTTGCATACAATTAGTAGAAAATATGCATGAAATACCATAAAAAAGCCACGCACCGAATCAACTTTTAACTAATTTTAGTCAATTTTTCACTAAAATGCGACATTTTGACTCGGTTTTCTACCAAAAAACATTAAAATTAGCAAAATAACTTCAAAAATCACCAAAAAATTCCACAAACCTTTTGAGATCAGTAGGTATGCATGTCCCAAAAATTTCGTGCTAAAATCTCTTTTAACACAATTTTTGAGTTTTTACTAATTATCTCATAATTCATTAAAATGCTTAAAATCAACATGCAAATTACAAGCCTAAGCTCTGATACCACTTGAAAGATCATAGATCCATATTAGACTCTCTAATAAAATAAATTTATCTCATAAATTGTTATTTAGGTGATCTATGTAACATGCATGCTAATATGAAAGCATAAAAAAAAAGTATAAGGAAAACAATTTCCTTACATAGTATTTGTGGTAAAAAGGGCACAAACTAGTTCTCCTTACTAGTTTGTTCTTGAGCTAAAATGATATGGATGATCCTCCTTGAAAAACCTTCAACTAGAAAGTCTCCTTCAAGTTGCACCCAAGAACTAACCCAAAAATATTAATAAGTATAGATCTAGAACTTACTAATATTGTACCCTTGATTATTATTAGAAATATTACTAACTAATCTTAGTAATATTATTTTGTATACTAACAACTTAGTAGAGATGATTATTTTAGAGAGATGAAGGAGAATAGTTCACATGCAAAATGGTAGAGTAAAGAAGTGAGGTAGTGTAAAAATGTGAACAAATAATGGAGTATATGGGGCAAAAGTGGCGGGTGGGTGGAGTGCTCAAGTGAACAATTTTGGTCTTATAATTTTATCTTACATCACATGCAAAATCTAGTATACGATATATATTATGGTAGTATACAAAATAAGGTAAAATGATTATGTGAGTAATCATCCACTACACTTATTTTACACGGTCCACTTGACCATATACGGGTCCATGTTGGTTTTTATATATGTCGCACAAATTCGTTCTTTTTGAACATCGTATCATGTTTAAATACTTCCATAATTAATTCGTCCAATTCACTCCGTAAATATACGTGTACCACTACACATATTATTTACGTACTAATATTAATCACATTAATCAATTAGTACAATTTTAGTAAATTAACAGTTAATTAACTAAAACCCGTTTCCCAAAACTTATTATTTAATTATCGCATAATTAAATAATAACTGTCGTTCCTCGAGTTCGCAAATCGAAATCTCTCTAAAAATAATCGACTAACCTCTTAGTCTATAAATCAAGGGACTAAACAAATTGTATCTCATACAATTAATTAGTTATCAATTGGGGTTCGTTCCTTTAGGTGTGGCCGAAAGGGGTCAGTTGATCACCGCCGTCTCACGACAATAACGTCAAACTCTAGTTAGCCAACCGTTATCGATTTACGTTAATCAACTGACGAGGATCAAATAATTAAATATTTGATGATATTCCATTAATGAGATTTATTATGTTAACGCACTATTGTGTAGGACACTAACTCCAACAGGATAAAGACAGAAAAAAGAAAAGTTGTTCGTCCAGGGACATCCCCCTTGGATGGGCCAAATACCAACTAAAAAATCAAATTACTGCTTCTCCTTGGAAACAGTACCACTACTTCCACCCTTAGCCAGATCAACATCAACATCCTGCTCCCCTGGAGAGTCCACCTCTTGTTCATTTCCCATATTATGCAGGTCAGGATACTTTGAAGCAGCAAAAGCCATCTCAGCCTCAGGGTTCCATTTCGCCCGGCCTCGACAGCTCGACATAGCAAAGCAGCCCTCCCTCCCCTTAATATAGAAATAGAGGGAAGCATCATCTAACTTGAACTTCAGGTCATCCCTCTCCTGGGTGAGCTCCTCATTTTTGTCCAAAGCTTCCTGCAAAAGTCGCTTGCTTGAATCTGCCTCAGCCTTAGCAGCATCTCTCTCAGCCTGCGCCCTCACCAAGTCAGCAGCTTTAGCAGCCAGGTCAGCTCGTGCAAAATCCAGCTCAGACTTCAGCCTATCATAATCTGATCTCATCAGATTAATCCTGGCTACCAAAGAAGTAGCATGATAGGCGTTATGGAGACAGGTCGTAGCACCCTGATCAAAAACAGAAAGACGAGTATGAATAATATACCCCAATAATAAAAACTACCCAAACAAAACACACATAAAAATTGTTCCAGCCTACCTCCCTTACAACAGCCAAGGCACCTGCCAAGAGGCTGACTAAATGATCCACTGAAGCAACCGCCTGAGTAGCAGTCTCAACAGGGTCAAGGGTGAGCATGACATCTGATCTGGAAGCAGCATAATCCTTGATTTTCACCCTGGCAGCCTCCATATTGTCCAACCTGGCCTTCACTTCCCTGACTGGGCAGAAATGTTAACATCTTCAATTTTCCTTTTTTGGGTTGTTGAACTTGTTTCAGCAGGGGCAACAGGTACAGCGGTGACCTTGGGAGCATCAGGCTTTTCAGTCAAATCTATAACAGGTTCAGCATCTCCGCTTCCCTGAGAACCTTCCTCCTTGATCTTAGCCAGCCTGGCTGAAAGGTCAGCCATACCAAACCTGGCAAGGCGAGTAGATGGCCTGGTGGCTACAACACGAAACACTATATTAGCAATATAAACTAAACATCACCAGGAAGCCAAAACAAGAAGAAAAAAGAAATCAAGATAGACTTACGGCCTGAGTTAGTGGCACTAACAGCCCAGAAGGTTTAGCCACCCTGGCAGCACCATCAGTCTTCAAGCAACGAGGAAGGTGGACAACCCCACAACAGAGAGGCCAAGACCTCTCCAAAGGAGGAATAGCAAGGGAAGCAGAAATATTGGCAGTGGGATACTCAGTCTCAGTAACCCAATCATCAACTGCACGCATAAAAGGTACAACTCAGGCATGAATTTCATTTTATTTTTCACTAACAAGTAAAACATGCAGGACAGAAGAAAAACTAATAAACTCACCAGCAACGCAAGCTTCATGATTTAAATACGCCAGGTCAGGACCCACAGAATTAGTTCTGACAAACATGTACCCAACAGCCCAGCCTTTATCATGGCCGCTATCCAGATTGCTCAAAAGAGGAGTAGTAGAAGCCCTGACCTTAAAACTTATACGTCCAGGACTATTGGTTTTGACTGCATAACAAGCCTTAAGATCATCAAGGGAAAAAGAAATATTGTGCTTTTTACAGAGATACTCAATGGAACACACAACCATCCATACCATAGGCATCAGCTGATAAGATGGAACGCCAATCTCCTTAATAACCTCAACCATAAGAGGAGAAAAGGGAAGCTTACAACCTGCCCTGAAAGCCCAGTCATGAATACAGAACCAACCAGGACAAGCCCAGTCGGCCCTGATAGGAGAGTTCTCGGGATCCGACTTGATGATCGGCGGGATGATTCCCTTATCCTTCAGCACCTTCTCAAACTCAGGCTTCAAACGGTTTGTAAGAGACTGATCCTCATTCAAAGCCTTCGTAGGCTTGAATTGGAAGTCACCACGAAATATTGAGATCATCTCCAATGGAGAATCACTCGGCTTGCTGATCGTGGAAGGTTGAGCAGCAGAAGAAGAAGGCAAATTCCCAGAAGAAGTTCCCTCTGGATTCTGGGAAGGAGGGGTTGCAGGAGTCGCTGCCCTGGTAGACTTCTTTTTTGCGACCATTGTTGAAAGAATTATGAAGATTAATTGAAGATTGAAGAACTGGGAATTAAGGAAACTAGAGAGAAATATTATTAAGGGGAGAATAAGAAAGATTACTTTGATGAAGTTTAACTCAATGAAGCAAGCGGGTATTTATAGTGGAGTAAATTAGGGTTTCAACCGCAAAAGAGATGGATAATCATTAAGGAAGTTGCAGTAAAGCCTACACGCGTCATAAACTGCAGTAAAATAGCCGTTACAGGAACTGACTAGGCATAACTTAACCATTGGGTAATCTTTCTGAGAATAAGGTTATCTCCTCATTTTTTCGTCCTGACACACTGAAAAAAAGGAGATAAGGGGCAATTATTAGGCTTGGAAATCCGCAGACGTCCCTGATCAGTATCTCATCTTGACCTGACTATCAGGCTGTCAGGATGTCAAGGTATTAGGACACATGAAGACATGCGCCATGCCATGGAGAGGACAACGGTCAAAATATCAGGACGATATCAGACCAGGAGCTCATATTATAAACGGAATATATGCGCAGCATTGAATGAAAAGATCTCGCAGTAAATGCAGTAATTAAGGGAGAAATATTGACAATTATTATGGACAATTATGGAGAATAATCCGCATTAATTCTAGCATCAGGCAGTCGTTCAAGTGCAGCTTATATAAGGAATACTTTGAAGACATTTGCAACACATCGTCTACACAAGAAGAAGCATACATCCACATACACAATACTTAGAGAAATATAAACATTGTCGTTATCACATAATTATTCTCCCAATTACATAGTGAAATCCTCACCTGGCTTGGTGCCCGTGGTTTTTTCCCATTTAAGGGTTTTCCACGTACAAAATTCTTTGTCTCATTGTTGTTGTTATTATACTTTCAGCTTTATATTTTAACCCTGGCGACCTGACCAACAGACCACTTAGAGCTAGTTAACCGCACACGACTCTATCCTGACCTGATTTTGCCTTGCGCAAAATACACCCAAAACAAAAGACAAGTACGACACACATGTACAAAAGGCAGTTTTGTTGTGAAGACGCGACGGTGCAACTAGATTATGAGTTCATTAAAGATCGTGAATGACCTCTTGTGTTTGAACTCTTAGTGCATGACTTGAATTTAGACTCGAGTGTCGACTTTGGCATAGTGATGCCTAGACAGACGACTTATGACGAGGTTTGGAGGTTTGTTGCTGGCGTGACGCCGTTTGGACAAGACATGTACATAAACTTGACCTTTGATCCGTAATGTAGGGGAAATGCGGGTTTAAAACCCGACAGGTTTTGACTCCGCTTACGCCATTGGAGATGTCTCGACAATTAGGCGACACGACCTAGACTAGAAGGTAGGTACTAACTTCGGCGGAGACTTGACGTGATCTAGACGACTTGACTTGAAATCGACTCGAGGCTGAATCGGAAAAGTGGACTGAAGTTTTCGAAAATAGAAATTTTCAAAATGATTAATTTGTCGTTTTATGGACGGCTTCCGAAGAGTAGGGATCTTTTGAAGGTCGGCCAGTTGAAAGGGTTGTCTTAGGTTTGTTTTCAAAAGACGGTTTAAGTTGAGATTGCGGCGGCTCTGAAAACAATGTGTTGTTTCCGAAGACGGTTTTTTGAAATTCCGAATCACGGATTTGAAAATCGAGAATTGAAGAATTTAGAATTGTCAACACAATGGCCATGAAAACGGTTAAATTTGTTTTCAAATGATTAAAAATTGGATCGAAAATTTGAAAACGGTTAAATTTGTTTTCAAAGATTGAGTTTTAGATTGAAATCTGAAAACGATTAAATTTGTTTTCAAAGATCTGATTTTGATTTGAAATTTGAAAACGGTTAAGTTGGTTTTCAAAGATTTGATTTTGAATTGAAATTTGAAAACGGTTAATTTTGTTTCCAAAGATTTGACTTTTGAATAAAATTTTAAAACGGTTAAATTTGTTTCCAAATCATTTGAAATTGGATTTGAACTTTGAAAACGGTTAAATTGGTTTTCAAAGATTTGATTTTTGATTTGAAATCTGAAAACGGTTATATTTGTTTTCAAATGATTTGAAATCGGAGTTGAAATCTGAAAACTGTTAAATTCGTTTTCAAAGATTCGATTTTGAATTGAAATTTGAAAACGGTTAAAATTGTTTTCAATGATTTGATTTTAGAAATTATGAGGATTGAATTCGTCATTACGATGGGTTAGAAAACCGTTTTAACCTTTGAAATACGGTATGCAAATCGAAAATTGTGAGAATTGAAATCGTCATTACGACGGCTTTGAAAAGTCAAATTTGATTTCGAAAACGATATTTGAAATTTGGAAAGTTGCACGGGTTGAAATCGTCATTACGACGGTTTGAAAAACGTTTTTGTTTGAGAACTGATTTCGAATTTCGAAAATTCGCGGGTACAATCCGTCATTACGACGGAGTAAAAAGGCTGTTTGAGAATGCAACGGTCGGCGACAGACCGAGGTTTGAAATGGCCATTACGACGATGTAAAAAGGGCATTTGAAATGGTTATAAAAACCGGGTTTTCAAATGGTCATTATAACGACATAAAAAGCTGTGCAACGGTCGGGAAAGACCGAGGTTTGAAACGGTTGTGAAAAACCGAGTTTGAAAATCGTCATTATGACGGCCTAAAAAGGTGCTTTTGAGAAAAACGTGTTTTAAAAATCGTCATTACGACGGCCTAATAAGGCGTGTTGAAATGGTTGTAGAAACCGGATTTGAAAATCGTCATTACGACGGCCTAAAAAGGTGTTTTTGAAACGGTTCTGAAAACCGGATTTAAAAATCGTCATTACGACGGCCTAGAATGGCGTGTTGAAATGGTTATAAAAACCGGGTTTAAAAATTGTCATTACGACGGCCTAGAAAGGCGTGTTAAAATGGTTATAAAAACCGGGTTTGAAAATTATCATTACGACGGCCTAAAAAGGCGTGTTGAAAAGCAACGGTCGGCGAAAGACCGAGTTTTGAAATGGCCATAACACATAAGCACTCGCAGTTTCATTATATTATGCATAATGCTGACACGGGTTTTGGCTTAAAGGGTGGGTTACACACCAAGCAATCAAACCCCGATTTTCGAGAGGGATACCAATCCAAACAAAATGTGTAAGGAGGGTGCCCTAGCCTCGTGCTCGAAGGTGATGAAAGCTCTTTGACGAAACAGAATTGTGTATCATCAACGGTATGCTTGACTCAATCGGGATTCGAAACGCGGGGATGAGAAAACTCACGCCGAGGAGACAAGCCAATTGGTCGATAAAGGTTAGGTTGTGGGCCCGGACAAGGAACCCGACTATGACCGTAATATCAATTAATGCACTTTAACCACGAACTCGTTCGAGTTTCACCTCTAAGGATCACAAAGACACAAGTGTCCTAGTTTTCCCCAGCGGAGTCGCCAATCTGTGGACATAGGCCATAGGCTGGCCTGCGGGCGCGATGTCGCCTGCCGGTCCATAGTCACGGACCACCTGCACGCCAAGCCAGTCTGTGGACATGCAGCGGTCTTTTGAAAGCCACGCTCGGTGACGTAAAATGCTTTTGACCGGATCGCTTTAGATAGGTCGGTTTCGTCTCGGTAAAGGTCTCGAAACGATGCAGAGATGTTCGGAGTCGCCACCAAGCATTTGTGGGATGCTTGGAACCCGTTCGAATCCACTTTATACCTAGGTCAATCAAGGCAAAAAGCGGTGCTTCACATAGGTACTAAAGATAAGGACTCGTCCCCCTTTTAGCATTCTATGCCTAAAATGACTCTCCTACGCCCTGGATAAGGCCATCCACTATCCAAAGGTTCTGAGTAAGGGATGAGGGTACGTATTGGGAAGCCCTTCAATCGGACACCCAATCCCGCCCGCATTAGCGGTCTCTACTGATCGATCGTGGTTGTTTAAGTGCAAAAGTTGATAAAACGGTTTAAATGCATGAATGCGCATCCAAAAGTTTAACCTAACATGTAAAAGTTTGCTAAGTCGGTTTGTTTATCCACATAGCATGAAATTGATGTCAAAGTTGGATTTAGATTTATTTGCATGTGAAAATGGAAATTAAACATCCATTTACCAAATTCGGGTTATGATGCTTAACACGATCCATTAATTTGAAAAAGGGTGTCAAATGACAAAGTGTAAAAACGTAAACTTATCAATCTGATCCGTCATGTATTCGGATTAACCGTAATCCGGATCGTCCTAGAAAAGTGTTAAAATGAAATAGAACAGTGCCAGGCAGCCCCGTTGGGGCGCGAGCCTATTGGCGAGGGAAGGGGCTCTGCCCGGGTTTTAAAATATGAAAACAAGAGCTGCCTTGGGGCGCGAGCCATGAGCCGACCCAAGGGGCGTCTCCTGGTTGTCAAAAAGGTTGTTTAAAACCGTTTTTTGTGATTAATGATTTGCAAGTATGATTTGCATGACTCGGAATAATTACTATTATGTTAGTAATATTCGTTGTCGAATTTGCAAGTTTGAAAAGCGTAGTTTACAAATAAAAATGTAAAATGTGTGTGCTTAACCGTTTTGCCACCGCACTCGAATTAAATCGACATGACATATATATTAGCCAAGGATGACATATGATGTGGTCAAGACAAAGATGAAATAAAATGAAATAAAAGTGAAATGAAAATGTTTGATTTGAACTCATTATGTTAAGTTCGTTTCTTTGTAATTAGTCAAGTTTGTCATCGTACTCGGATTAAACCGACATGGTATAAAGAATCAAAGATGATTATGAATTATGACTAATATGTTTTCAAATGTAAATAAATGAGAAAGATGCAAAGTAAAATAAAAGGGGGTTAAAATACCCTTTAATTTGTAATTACTAGTAATATCATCGAGTCACGGAATAAACCGTCATGGTATAAGGAACCAAGGATGATTTTTGTAATGGTCAAAATATTTGTCATAAAAATGAATTAAAATGGTAAAAACCGTAAAAGGAAAGAAGTAAAAATAAAAGAAAGTGTTGAAGGAAAGACGAACTCAAACACATTTGAGTCTGACATGGACACCCACAAGAGGCGCGAGCCTCCCTGCATGGCAAGGAGCTTCTGTCTCAGGCCAAAACTCGATTTTGGCTGGTCTAACCTATGTTTGAAACGTGTTATGCATTGTTCATGCTTATGAACTCATAAAAACAGTAAAGACATGAAATAAGTGAGTTATTTACACCCTCAAACTTACGTGTATTGATGTTTGCAAAGTAGACGACTTTAGAGACGGTTTTCTCGTAGCGAATACTCACGATCAAAGAAGTTTAAAAGAGTGCCTTAAAAAAGGATTTTGTTTTGAAAATATGTTGAAAATATGTTGTTGAAAAACATGTTGATTAATGTTGAGTTGGTCGAATGGGTCGGTCGAATGCACGGCGACGGTACCAAACAAAATGTGTACGGCTTGTGTTTACGATCGATAGGTCGTAAACACGTGTCGATTTTGTGACTTAGGAAGTCGGGTCTAGAAGTTTAAGCGAGATGTGAGGGGGCGGACACTCGCGTAAGGATTATGGTGTGTGATGGTGGGTATTTATAGAGAAATATGGGATGGTAGGTCGGTTGAGTTTGCTTAGAGGCTAAGCAGACACCCTAAAGAGGCGCGAGCTACCTTGTGATACAAATGGGTGTATTGTCCTTTTAAATTTGGACGTGGCCTTTGCTCTATCCCTTGTTTGGTTGGCCATCTTGACCAACTACACCATCACTAAACTTAAAACACTCTTTTTACATTGCTAAAACGGTTTTCAAACCTAGTTTTTCGACCAAACAAGTTGGAAAACTTTTGTCGATTTCTCGTCTCAAGCCTAGCATGTAAGTATGAGGGTGTAAAAATCCTCTTCTATCATGTCTTTCAATTTTTTTATGACTATGACATGCTAAAACATGCATAACATGATCCAAATATGGGATAAATGAGCCAAAACCGGATTTTTGGCCGAGACAGGGGCTGCTTATATAGCAGACAGGCTCGCGCCTAAAGCCCCTCTCAGGCCTTAATCCAGCCGTGTTTGGTCTCTTCATCCCCTTTATTTTCATTTCTTATTTGTAATCGATTTTTACCATTTCAAATACTTCAAATCATTTTTTTAATGATAAACTTTTAACCATAAAACATTTTTCACCTTTGGTTCTTAATACCATGACGGTTTAATCCGTGTTTTGGTGATAATATTTGGTTAATTACATTTTAAAAGGAATTTTGAAACCTTTTATTTCATTTCTTTACATTTTCAAAACAAATGCATTAGTCATAAATACAAAATCTTCCTTGGTTCTACATACCATGTCGGATTTTAACCCGAGTACGATGATGAACATTGACTAATTACAAACAAATGAACTAAAAACAATTGGTTCATAATCATTTTCAAAACTATTCATGTCAAGCTTGCAAAATCGAACCTGACATCGAATATTGTCAAAATAATGATAATTATTCAAGTCTCGTTCTTCACATCAAAAGCGGTCTAAATGACCTTTTCAAATCAAGACGGGCCTTTTTAATGGTCAGAAGACGTCCCTTCAATCGTCTGTTGACCCGCGCCTAAACAAGCCAATCATTTACCCCTTTTCAAATCTGGACAGGCCTGTTTGCATCGCCTGATGGCTCGCGCCTATATAGGTTGCCTGATGTAGACCCTGTTTCATTCCAGCATTTGTCTAGGACGATCCCGACTTTGGTTAACCCGAATACAGGACGGATCAGATGACGAATCTACCTATTTTATGTTTTATTTGCAAAATGCCTTACTAAGACAAATGGATCACGTTATGCACCATAAACCAAATTCGGTAAATGGATGTTTAATTTCCGTCTTGCATGCAAATCAACATTAAATCCAACTCGACATCAAATACTTGATACTTGGATTAAACAACCGACCTAGAAAGCTCACATGTTAGGTTCAAACTTGTGGATGCGCATTCATGCATTTACCCGTTTTATCAATTTTTGCATTTAACCAACCAAGATCGATCAGTAGAGGCCGCTACTATGGGCGGGATTGGGTGTGCGATTAAAGAGCTTCCCAATACGTACCTTCACCTCTTACTCAAAAACTTTGGATAGTGGACGGCCTTATACAGGGCGTACGAGAGTCATTCTAGAGATAGGATGCTAAAGAGGGACGATTCCTTATCTTTAGTACCTATGTCAAACACCGCTTTTTGCCTTGGTTGACCTAGGTATAAAGTGGATTCGAACGGGTTCCAAGCATCCTATAAATGCTTGGTTACGACTCCGAACATCTCTTGCATCGTTTCGAGACCCTTGCCGAGACGAAACCGACCGATCTAAAACGATCCGGTCGAAATCATTTTTACGCCGCCGAGCGTGGCTTTCAAAAGACCGCTGCATGTCCACAGATTGGCTTGGCGTGCAGGTGGCCCGTAACTACAGATCGGTAGGTGGATCGCGCCCATAGACCGGCATGTGGCCCATGTCCAAAGATTGGCGACTCCGCTGGGGATAACTAGGATACTTGTGTCTTTGTGATCCCTAGATGGTGAGACTCGAACGAGGTCTTGGTTGAAATGTATTAATTGATATTACAGTCATAGTCGGGTTCCTTGTCTGGGCCCACAACCTAACCCTTTTCGACCAATTAGCTCGTCTCGTCGGCGTGAGTTTTCTCATCCCCGCGTTTCGAATCCCGATTGAGTCAAGCATACCGTTGACGTTACACACCTCTGTTTCGTCAAAGAGTTTCATCACCTTCGAGCACTAGGCTAGGGCACCCTCCTTACACATTTTGTTTGGATTGGTATCCCTTTCGAAAATCGGGGTTTGCTAGCTTGGTGTGTAACCCACCCTTTTAAGCCAAAACCCGTGTCAGCATTATGCATAATATAATGAAACTGCGAGTGCTTATGTGTTATGTGATCATAAGTCCTTCTGTGTCATTTCAAACTTTCAAAAACACCTTTTTGCGCCGTTATAATGGTCGTTTAAAACCTCGGTCTTTCGCTGACCGTTGCATTTCAAACAACACGCCTTTCTAGGCCGTCGTAATGACGATTTTCAAACCCGGTTTTCTACAACCATTTCACCACGCCTTTCTAGGCCGTCGTAATGACAATTTTTAAACCCGGTTTTCTACAACCATTTCAACACGCCTTTCTAGGCCGCCGTAATGACGATTTTTAAACCCGGTTTAATACAACCATTTCAAACACGCCTTCGTAGGCCGTCGTAATTACGATTTTCAAACCCGGTTTTTTACAAGTATTTCAAAACACCTTTTACGTCGTTTTCAGAGCCGCATCAAATCAAACTCAAACCGTCTTTTTAAAACAAACTTAAGACAACTCTTCAACTAACCGACTTTCGGAGATTCTTATTCTTCAGGAGCCGTCCATAAAGCAACAAACGAATCTTTTTGAAAATCCCTATTTTCGAAAACTTCAGTCCACCATTCCAATTACGCCTCGTGTCTATCGACTCGAAGCAAGCGTACTTATGGGTCTTTATTTATGATTCGTCTCACCTCGAGACTCGTTCAACGGTGTCACGCCACTACGTTGGACGCGAGTTAAATTCCGGTCAACACCGTCACATTATAAATCGAGTCAGCACCGAGGTACCACACACGGTCGCCCTCGTCTATTTGAGTCTGATCTATCTTCCCATCTCTTCTCTTGTCTACGTTTAGTCGTTAAACCGTGTCGAATTGAAATGTAATGTGAGCCGTTTTTCTGCCTCGAAACCATGGCCCCGTCTTCAGCTTCGTCCAACAACAACGATGACAACAGAGATGTTACAACTGCTCAGCTAGCAAGCCTGCTCACTACTCTTAAGGTCACCCTGGACCGTGTCGAGACCCGTATCGACACCATGGAAAACAAGGAAACCGGAGTACACAACACTCCGCCTTTGACTAAAATCGAGAAAAGGCTCAAGCTTTTGGAAGAACAACTCCTAGCCCGTGGTAACAATATCGACCTTGAGAACAACCGAAGATTCGAACCCGTTGGGGATCAACTACCCGACAACTTTAACTTCACTTATGTACCCAAGTTCAAGGGAGTGGAGGACCCACTCAATCACATTCGGGTCTTCAAAGATTACATGTCTATCAAGGGGGTCAAACAAGAAGTCTGAACCCGGATCTTTCCATCATCCCTGGAACCGATTCCCCACCAGTGGTACTATTCTCTCGACCCAAAGAACCTTACTACTTGGGACAAAGTCTCCATTAAATTTGCTAAACAGTATGCCGACAACGTCAAAATCCAAGTTAACACCCGCACTCTCGAGGTCCTGACTCAGAATGATAAGGAAGGTGATACCGTCGTCAGGTACCAAAAATAAATACCTAGCTACTACTAATAGAAGTCAGCGGTAAGTGGGGTCGATCTCCACAGGGAGGCGGTCACTATCTACTTTTCTATTCGGTTTGTCTACGGTCACAAGATGGGGGGTTTTGAATGTTTTGACTAAACTAATAAGATTAAAAAGGAATAAGAGGAATTAAACAGAGAAAAAGAGAACTAGGATGTCGGGTCATCAATGAATGTCAATTAATTGCAGTTAAGGTCACAGATTAGTCGATGTGTCGGTCTAAGGGGCAACGAATATCTCCTTCCGGTCTCAATTCGCCCTAAAATGCTATTAGCTTAACTTCCGCCCTCACTAAAGCATCCTATTGCTCACTGCAGGTCTTACCCCTTCCAACCTTCCGGTCTAGGTCAAGGCTTACCAAAGTTAAATAAGCTAATTGCGTCGACTCAACTAGCAGGATACAATTATAGCAGTGATTAACAACATAGACTAAAATAACGACGACAAATCTATAACCTAATTAGCAATTAACAACAGTCCATCGAATCATCTAATCCTAGCAGATAAATTAGCTAGACATAATAAAGGGAAGAGCAAATGGTAAAAGAATAAACATTAAATAAAGAGAGGAAAAGAGAAAGGAGAATTACAGAGTAAAATCCGGAAAGCAGATAACAGTAGAAAAGTAACAGGGAAAAAGTATTGTAAAGTAGTGTATGAGATAGGTAAGAGAGTTACAAATGACGTCCCTCTTCCTATTTATAAGAAAATAGAACTTTTATTTAACCTAATGACGGATTAAAGCTAAAAAGGCTCGAGCCCAATAGAAACCACTCGATCGAGCCCTTTTAAACTACTCGATCGAGTAAAATAAAGCTTAAACCACTCGATCGAGTAAACCCTAAAATGCAACTACTCTATCGAGTAGAAAAAGGACTCGATCGAACATAATTGTACTCGATCGAGTACTTTCCAACGCACAATTCCTGCTTCGCGCACTGAACTTCAAACAGCTGCCATTTCTTCGTTACTTGGTCAAACAGGGCGATTCCGGTGGCGTTGGAAAGCTAAGAGGACACGCTTTCATATCCAATTGGAATCACCTGAATATCAGTTGTAAAACTCGAGATATGGCTCTTCAAATTAGGCACTAGCAATTTAAAGTTCTTCCTTTGCTCGCTTAGCTATCTTTCTTCTTTGCGCATCTCAAAATAGCTACATTCCCGCTCCAAATTCACTCTTCCTCCAAATGCATGCTAAACGGATGGTAAAAGGCTCGATTTCACTATTTTCTAGTCCATTTCTGCAAATAAGACAAAACAAACCAAAGTAGCATATTCGGGGCATTTCGTAGCATAAAACTACGATAATAGCATAGAGATACGTGCATAAAAAGGCCTAAAAGGATTATATAAAATGCACGTATTAAATCTCCCCAAACCAAACCTTTACTCGTCCTCGAGTAAACTAAATGCAAACTAATGGAACGGAAAAGATAACTCAGAGCTAGCTATAACTTGTCTACTTAGACCAGTTTAATGCAAACTAAAATCAACAGTTACAGCTACAATGATCATTACGCAAACGAATTATAAGATGTCCATAAATAAAGCTGACCTATCGACCCTGCAAGACCAACAAAATCGGACTCTCACGTGGTCACTCTTCTCTCATGAAGCAAAGGGTGAAAGTATATGTATAAGAGAGAAAGAGAAAACAGTCACTCACCTAGACTGCGACCTACATAACATGCATGCAACAAAAATGATAGACGATTCAAGTACTACACATACATTCCAACCAACAATGTCCGTCACAGCCGAGGGCTTACAAATAGTATAGGAATAGTGAGGTTCAGGTGAGAAAAGACAAAACAAATTATGGAAATGTGGAGGTAAAAGCGTCAAGCTAGTTCCTAAACAGGACCATATAAGACCGTCCGAATCTCAACTAACTAAGAAATAAACACAAGTGCCCTTCATTTGGCACAAAACTCACCATCCATATACACTATCTCCTCAAGAATAAAACGGAAGAGTGAGACCGTCACAAGATAAAAGTGAACACGTACGGTCTCCAAATTAATACAACCAGACAACAAATTTTTGATTTTTCATTCTTTCCTGGTTTCCTGCATACGTGATTTTGATTTTTTTCATTTTTTTTTCTTTTTTCCTTTTTCTTTATTCACGTCTTTTTCTTTTTTTTTCTTTTTCAATTCCCTTTTTTTTTCATTCTCATATTCATACTCCCTTCCTTCATCCTCCACCAACTCCAACAATATACACATGGGCCAAATCGCAGACGGAAAAACATACCGCAAAAGACAAACTAAACTAGCTCGACTAGGCAGGCTCAGTTTTGGATGTAGCTAATGGGTCAAAAAGGCTAAATTTGGCTTAAGTGGAGCTAAATGGGTGAAAAATGTAAAAAAGGGAAATTTGCAAGCGCCTCACTGCATGTGACACCGACCACAAACCCGAATGTATGCATTTGACAAGAAATCGAATGTCATAAATGTGCAAAAATAATAAACATGTTATGCAAGGAGTACTACTCTCAATTCCTATGTAAACCGGTCATGAATGTCACCAGTTATATGGCTCTAAATCTCAGAAATTGTAAGTAGGTTGTCAATTTATCAGGTCAAGTCTACACGGTCAGCTATATTTGAACAAAAACTCGTAGATTATGCATAAGACTCAGCTAATAACTATCAATAAAGTGCAAGGCTCAAGTAAAAATGGCAAGTTATAGTGCAATTTCATCACGGAAATCAACCGTTCCGACTCAACCTATATGCAAAAATAAACGTGAATTTTTTTTCGAATTTTTTTTTTTTTTTTTTTAGAATAACAATGCATATGAAATATGAAAATTAAACGTGATAACAGGAATGCAATAAAAACTTAATGCAGACACAGACATGGATGCATAACCTCCCCAAACTAAACTGTACAATGCCCTCATTGTACCCAAAAATAGGGAAAGGAAATGCAAACTAAAAAAGGAGAGTGAAGATGCGGAAAACTTACAAGATAACGCGAAGAAGGGAACTCCCCAAACCAGCCAGCAACATGGGAGGTCACAAACAGCTTCATAGTGGCGTCATAGGAAGCGAATCAAAGCAAGAAAACTCGATCGAGGGAACCTATTATTAAACAAAATAAAAACTGAAATGTTTGAAAAACAACTAAAAATAAAATCTCCGGGTTGCCTCCCGGGTAGCGCTAGTTTCAGACAGGTCCCAGCTCGACCTTCTTTCTTCATCCAGCTGCTCCAGTCGATTCTGAATCAAAGCAGCTCAAAGCTCTTAGCATGAGATCATATATCTGCGCATGTGCTACACAAGAGCATAAGTAGCACCATGATATAAAAATAAAATAGGAAATTGAAATATTTAATCGTTTAAGCCTGAAAAATTTCCTATGACAGCTTCTAAATTTGTCCACAAAATAAAGGAGCTCAGGAGCAATTAACAATAATCTAAGGTCCCGTTTCAGATTAACAAATTTATGATGACAAGAACGGTGGAAAACTGTTAAATCATTTGACCAACTGGGAGGGGGTATAGCATTAAAAGAAAAAACACGAGTCATATACGAGGTAGCGTACTATTAATATTAACAACAATAAAATTATCGCTAACTACCTCAGGTGGGTTGCTCTCAATGTCGGAATCATTGACAAAAGAAAATATTACCTCATCCGTGCTAGGAACAATTACCGACTCAGCTGTCTTCTCGTCACCCTCCTCTATGGATATCGTCCCGTAAATCGCAGCCTCAAGTGCATCCAGCTCGACCTTGAAAAGGGGGGATTCACCGTAACCATTATCATCATCAAAATCGTCATCTAGAACAAACCCACATGACGAATCAATGCTCTCACTGGCCAAACTACTCGATCGAGTAGAATTATTACTCGATCGAAGGCCTTCTCCCTGATTTTTACTCGATCGAGTACATTGAACTGCTCGATCGAGTGAATTTTGCAGTGCATCGCAGAAATCTTCATAACTCGCTTCATTTTCGGATAGATCTTCGTAATCCGAGTCATCCAAATCATTAATAGCGCTAGGCAACTCGGGTCTTTCATGGGAAAAACCACTCTCGGTAAAGTACACCTCCTCTGGTTGCCTGCTATTCGACTCAGCAGCCAGCTGAGCTATTTGAGACTCCAGCTCAATGAGTTAAGCTTCTATACGTCTATCATACTCTTGCCTTTTGGATGCAAGTGTCTTCAATAAAGATTTCAGCTCCGCAATCTCTTCTTGCCGTATATCAGGAGGAACTTGTTGTTGCGGTGGCCAGACAAACGGAGGCTGTTGGTAGCCTCGTTGATAAGGTGGATGTGGCGGCACAACTACAGAAAGTTGACTAGCTCGTCTACGGTGCTTGAATGCGTATACCTCGTCATTTTCTGCCATGCAAAAAGCTGCATTGTGCTCAGCAGCACCACATCTCCCGCAGTAAATCACCTGCTGTGCCATATAACAGAACATAGGTGGAGGTCAAAGGTACTCAAGCCTTCCCTTTGACGATCTTTTACCTAAAACTGTCTAGGTAGGACCTGTAGGGCCTATCAAAACAACACTCAAGGAAAAAGATAAGAACTGCCTCAAGGAATAAATCCCTTGAGGCTAAAGACAGACAAAAAGAAACAAGTAAATAAATAGTTGCCTCCCCGGCAACAGCGCCAAAATTTGATACCGTCGTCAGGTACCAAAAATAAATACCTAGCTACTACTAACAGAAGTCAGCGGTAAGTAGGGTCGATCTCCACAGGGAGGCGGTCACTATCTACTTGTCTATTCGGTCTGTCTACGGTCACAAGATGGAGGGGTTTTGAATGTTTTGACTAAACTAATAAGATTAAAAGGGAATAAGAGGAATTAAACAGAGAAAGAGAGAACTAGGATGTCGGGTCATCAATGAATGTCAATTAATTGCAGTTAAGGTCACAGATTAGTCGATGTGTCGGTCTAAGGGGCAACGAATATCTCCTTCCGGTCTCAATTCGCCCTAAAATGCTATTAGCTTAACTTTCGCCCTTACTAAAGCATCCTATTGCTCACTGCAGGTCTCACCCCTTCCAACCTTCCGGTGTAGGTCAAGGCTTACCAAAGTTAAATAAACTAATTGCGTCGACTCAACTAGCAGGATACAATTATAGCAGTGATTAACAACATAGACTAAAATAACGACGACAAATCTATAAACCTAATTAGCAATTAACAACAGTCCATCGAATCACCTAATCCTAGCAGATAAATTAGCTAGACATAATAAAGGGAAGAGCAAATGGTAAAAGAATAAACATTAAATAAAGAGAGGAAAAGAGAAAGGAGAATTACAGAGAAAAATCCGGAAAGCAGATAACAGTAGAAAAGTAACAAGGAAAAAGTATTGTAAAGTAGTGTATGAGATAGTGAAGAGAGTTACAAATGACGTCCCTCTTCCTATTTATAAGAAAATAGAACTTTTATTTAACCTAATGACGGATTAAAGCTAAAAAGGCCCGAGCCCAATAGAAACCACTCGATCGAGCCCTTTTAAACTACTCGATCGAGTAAAATAAAGCTCAAACCACTCGATCGAATAGAAAATCTACTCGATCGAGTAAACCCTAAAATTCAACTACTCGATCGAGTAGAAAAAGGACTCGATCGAACATAATTGTACTCGATCGAGTACTTTCCAGCGCACAATTCCTGCTTCGCGCACTGAACTTCAAACAGCTGCCATTTCTTCGTTACTTGGTAAAACAGGGCGATTCCGGTGGCGTTGGAAAGCTTAGAGGACAGGCTTTCATATCCAATTGGAATCTCCTGAATATCAGTTGTAGAACGCGAGATATGGCTCTTCAAATTAGGCACTAGCAATTTAAAGTTCTTCCTTTGCTCACCTGGCTATCTTTCTTCTTTGCGCATCTCAAAATAGCTACATTCCCGCTCCAAATTCACTCTTCCTCCAAATGCATGCTAAACGGACGGTAAAAGGCTTGATTTCACTATTTTCTAGTCCATTCCTGCAAATAAGACAAAACAAACCAAAGTTGCATATTCGGGGCATTTCGTAGCATAAAACGACGATAATAGCATAGAGATACGTGCATAAAAAGGCCTAAAAGGACTATATAAAATGCACGTATCAGAAAGGTTCACGAAATTCCTAACCCGTTGGAGGAGGGTAAGCACTCAATTGGTCAGTAAGCCGAGTGAATCAACACTGGTCGAGAAGTTTGTCAACAACCTCTGCCCAGTTTATGCTTACCTGCTTAGATACCAAAACATCAAAACGTTCCAGGACCTACAAATCCTCGTGACCCCCATTGAAGACGACCTCCTCAAGGGTGTCCTAGCCAAAAACACTGGTAGAGTTTATCAAGGATCTACATCAACCGGATCTCGCCCTTATGGTCAAACATCCAAATTGATGAGGTCAACCTCCTCGAACCAACCACAAAGAAAACTGAGCGTCCTCAAAGGGTGTTCACAAACTTGGGATCAACCTATGTCAGTGCCCTAAGAAGACTCATGGACCAAGGGAAGCTACAACCGATTGTGCCCACTCCGGACCCATCCGAAGCTAAGAAAACCCGTTTCTGGAATCCCAATGCCTATTGCCAGTATCACCAGGGAAAGGGTCATGACACAGAAACCTGCTTTAAACTCAAGCACATCATTCAAGACATGATCGAGAAAGGAGAATTACCTTTACCTCCACCTACCAAACCAAACAATAAAACAAACCCCTTGGGAATTCATGCCATCTCTGATGACGAGCCAACCTTGGATTCCTCACACCTCATCTTGCCAATTGGTGACGAGGTGAATGCCTTGGAGAAGGATACCTCTGACGGGATATTCGTATTCAGCACCGCAACCATGCTCACCATGTTCCAACAGGTTGAGGAGGCCATAGCAAGTCTCTCAAAAAGGATTACCCAACTCGAGGACGCTTACCACCGGTTGATTTTCAACCCACCAACACCAACACCGCGTTCGAGGGAGCGTCCTCCAAACGCCCAAAACTACCCTCACCAGGAAGGATTGCTCCCATGGCCATTCTGGCACGCACCCCACCATAATCAACCCCATAATAATCAACCCCACAAAAATTACCCTCACAAAAACTTCCCTCAGAAAAACAATCCACCGAGGAATACCCCTTCAAGGTACACTCGGGATCCCAAAATCAACGGTATATGGAGAGACGACGCAGACGATGTCTACATGGTTCCAGGAAAGGGCAAACAGGCAAAAGAGATCGGTCATCCTACCCGGTCCGGACGCCCCTACCAAAACCCAAACCATTCAACAGTCGTTCCAACAACGAATGACCAGGTTGTACTAGACACGGACACCCAACCCAAGATTCCCGAAAACTCGATCCTTAAACAACTGCAAAAATCAAAGGCCGAAATTTCAATTTGGCAACTGATTGCTACATATTTCGAACATCGGCAGGCTTTACTACAAGCCTTAGCAAAGTTGACAGTTCCCTCTACCTCCTCTCTAGAAGAAGTGGTAGCACACATGACAAGGGATGTCCCCGACCTGAAAAACCCGGTCATCTTCTCTCACGAAGATATCCCTCCATTCGGAGCCAACCACAACCTGGCCCTGTACATCACCATTCAATGCCTCAAAAAGAATGTGCTTATGGTCCTAGTGGATGATGGATATGCGGTTAATGTCATCCCCCTCAAGACGGCTCACAAATTGGGTATCAAAGAAACTGATTTGGTCCCAACTAACCAAGGAGTACGCGCCTACGACGGCACCCGTTGTAAGGTTGCGGGGCTTATCACCTTGACCATTGCAACTGGACCCTTGGAAAGACAAACCAGTTTTCAGGTGGTTGACATCGACGCCTCTTTCAACATGATCCTAGGACGCCCCTGGATTCACGCCGTCAAGGCCGTCACCTCAACCCTTCATCAGAAAATCAGGGTCCCTTTTGACGGGAAGATAATCACAATTCCCGCTTCCCCGATCAAGGCTATCATAAAAAAGGGAATAGCCTCCCAAGTCATTGAGGAAGACGACAACAAAATGTGGGGATTCCAAGTTATGAATGCCCTAACCAATAAATCAGCATCCCTTGATTGCGACACGTTCTCCAACCTCACAATTAACCGCATTTTGATGCGCCAGGGTTATTTCCCAGGTCTACCTCTCAATCCGCTGAAAGGCGCCTTGCCTCCCCTATAACAGGCTAAGGTCCCCAACATCCCCTTCGGGCTAGGCTATGAGCCCACCAATGAAGACATCCAGGAGATGAACCTCCTAATACGGAAGCGCAAAAAGCCCGGAGTCATCCTCCGTCCCTACCATTTGACTCTCAATGGATACTTCGTCCCCGAGGGAGAATCTGAGCTCTACAACGGCTTTCTGGAACCAATCTACAACTCCTTAGCTAATGTCAAACACCCGGGCGTAGAGGTCTTTCAAGACTGCTACTTCATCCCCGATAACACCAAAGCTGCGGCAACCAAATCTGAGTCGACCCCATGCCTCGACGGACAAGCCGTCACTCTCCACTTCGGAGAGGACAACATCAAGCACCTCGGCTATGAGGACATCATCAACATTGCTCTAAAAGACAACCAGTTCGATCCCACCGCCTTAATCTCTGATACTGACCCGGAGAAAGCTACACAAGGCTGGAGGAAAACTGTCAAGTGGACCGATCGTCAAGGCTGCATTCTCAAGGTTACAACTGGAGAAGACCCTATGTTCAAAAAAGAAAGTGAAGATGAGAAAGAGTCTGAGTCTGAGTCAGCGTCTGTCTTAGCTCCTGGAACTCCTGACGCCCCAGTCAAAGTCCATTTTCCACTATTTTATCTCAAACTTGTGGCTGCTTCAGAGGCCGAGTCAACTAGGGTCATCCCCACTCCCTTGGAAGGTAGCAACATGGAGCTTGTTCCAGGGGCCACCTCTTCTACTATGTCGCCTCTGACTGCCCATGAGATGTTTGACCTATCCGATCTTTTCGCTCAAGTCGACTTAATGAACGCTAAGTTTGCTTATGACTCGTTTTAATTTAACTGCAATGCAATTCAGAACAAACTAGTTTTAACCCCGTGCAAAATTGCACGGGTATGTATTTGGGCCGGTATTAATGTTTTTGAATGTATTTTTTTTTTTGTATTTCTATTGTACTTATCTAGTTGGTCTAAATCAGCGATCTACATAATTAATGTTTAAACTTGTTACAAATACTTGTTCACATGCAATGGTTTAAGAGGAAATAACAAAGGATATTTTTTTTAAAAAAATATATCGTACTATCTAGTTTTTAAAAATTATGCATGTAATTTATTCGCATTATATGTAATTCAATCCCGTGATTAAATGTAATTCATTCTCGTAATTATGTAATTTTATTATTATTTAATTTTTTTTTTAAAATTATGTAATTCATTTATTTGTAATTAGTTTCATTTATTCTGATTGTAATCCATTCCGCTTATATGCCATTAATGTAATACTCCGTATTTTATATTACTATTTAAGTCGGGTTAATTGTTTAGTCGATAATTACGTTATGTTATTTTACTTGACTCGTGTTGTATCGTAAGATCGAGTTGTTTCGTAAGTTATTTGAGACGGGTTTACATGGAATTCGAGATGTGAGCTAACCCATTTACCCTCGACCCATTGGAGTTTACCCAATAACATGTTTAACCCAACACCCAACATCATGTTTTAACCTAATTCTTAACCTAATGTTACCCTAACACTACACAACCCTCATCTCACCCTCCTCCCTCCTTTTGACGCACACCAACACACACACACACGATCCTTTCATTTGTTTGAAGATTGCTCATCGATTCCAACCTAATTCGATTCCCTGTTTGTAAGTCGATTTAATTCCATTGTTTATACTGTTTTAATGTCGTTTTTTTCGAAAAGTTTGAAAAGAGAGTCCTGTTTATTTGATGTCTAGTTTATGCATATAAAATCTCATAGTCAAATTCTTTGTGGTTTGTCCTAGGTGATTTATTTATGAACATGTCGCTGAAAAGTCCGCGAATCTGATTTGGTTGTGCAAAATGATTTGAAACCTTAATTTTTATGTCGATTCAGTTATGAGGCTTCTTCATACATAATCTTTGTATAGTCTAGATGATAATAGGATTTGGAATTTCTGAAAAATAATGTTTTAAACTCGTTTTATGAATCAATACTTTTTATGCGACGGTTTAAATCAGTTTTGGAAATCAGTCTGAAAACCCTTGATAAGTATGGAATTTGGGAAAAACACGTTGATATAATTTGTAGCTAAGACTCATGGGGTTCCAATTCAATTGGTTTTGTATCAATTTGATTTTTCTGGAATTAGTTATGTATTTTATTCCGAGTCTGTCATGTGCTGGAAAATCAGGAAAAATCGTGTTTGTTCTTTAAGTTGATACTCCTATTAAGTTATGATGAGCCTAGGTTATGTGCATGATTATTTGATTGAGTAGGTGGTAATTATATATAATTATGTTATGTAGGTGATGGATATGTGAAGGTTCATAATTGATTGCTTGTGTGAGCTTGGATTGCGAAAAGGTAGGGAAATACACTTGACTTCTTATCGTGTTGTTGAATTGTGTTGACTTGTTTGTGTTTCATATGACCAAATTGTGAGCGTGACTTGATTCGTGGTTGTTGATTACGCTATGATATGGTTGACTGAATTGTTCGTGTTGAGTGTGTTATCACAACATTTGTTAGCTGGCATGATTTCATTCATTGATATACATATTGTATTGCATTGTTCACTGTTGAGCATTTATATGCATTGGAGATGGAGGATGTTGTGGTGATGTGGTGTGGTGATGATGATGTTGTGATAAGGCTCAGGCGGGTTCTGCAGGACTTGCCCTGGTGTCCTCAACAAGCGAAGGGGCAGATCGACTACGGTCGATATATATAGTCTACCGGGGATCGGTATGGTGGGTTGTCCGGTTATGAGTTATGAGATATGAGTTATGAGATATGAGTTATGAGATATGAGTTGAGATGGAGATGGAGGTGACGGAGGAGCATGCATATCATATTTTGTTGTTTCATTGTTTTCCCTACTCAACCTCGTGGTTGACCCTGTGTATTCGTGAACACCTGTGATGACCCAAATATTGGCGAGCAGACTTGACAGGTTTAAGAGATAGAACGGGAGCTTGGTGGGCGTGAGACACTGGATCAGAAGACTTAGTAGCTAGATCATCATCTAGAAGACTTTCACTTTTATTTATGTTAGTTCTTTGTAATTTGACGTAAAAGAGGTTTTGTAATAATTAAGTTAAAGACATTATATAATTTTTGCCTTGGAGTTTAATTTGTTATTCACTACCTCGGGAAACCGAGATGGTAACAGTCCGGTTTATTAGGGAATGTCTTGCTAAAGGCTCCCTCATAAACTGGGGTGTTACAAAGTGGTATCAGAGCGAACGATCCTCAGGCCTAAACCAATGAACCCAATGAACATAGGAGGTGTCTAAATAAAATGAACCCCTGGGAATAAACTGTTAGGAGCTCACAGTGCGGTTAAGAAGGCGCCCTTAATACGTGCTCTTTTGCCCTCTCAGTTTTGAACCAGGTAACCCGAGAGAAATTGAGTGAATGGGGTAGTTAGAAGGAAAACCATGGATATAATCGAGTGGATGTACACCTTGAGACCCATATATTCTAACCGTGTTGTAGGACAACGTTACGGTAAGTATTTTGTATGAATGATGGCGTGATCATGTGATGTTGTGGAGATGAGAATTAAAATTTTCGTGTTCAGGTTGATAATTGTTGGATTGTGGTAATCGTGAGCGTGAAAATGATTGCGAATTGATGATATTTATTTGGATGGATGTTGAATGACGTGTTGATAGAGCTAATATGTCTAGCGATATGCGGTTATGTGATCCCGAAGCCATGCTAGTATAGTATTTTGATAGTAATCTGAAACACTATTGAATTGCATGTTTCTAGTCATAGCAATCATGATTTAGATGTAAGGAGTAGATCGAGATACGAAGGGATTCTATGGGATAGATGTTTACGTAAGCACAAAGTGTGAGATTTAAGTTGGGATGGGTTAGTATACATAGTATGTTCATAAGAGCTTGTAACATAGTAAAGAATAACCTAGTGCTGAAACTCGTTTTGTTTGATTTTACTCTTTAATTGACCTTACTGCCATTTCTTTTCTGTTTATTGCCTATGGATGAAAATTTTATGGGAGGTAGCCTCTGGAATTAGTGTTCATTTGCCGTTGGTTTCATGCTTATAGGATATAGGGATTAGGAGTAATAAATATTTTGGTGGGCTGTGGACAGGATGTTCCTGTGCAGTGATGTTTTGACCAACGATTTTGTAAAAATCCTCATTTAAATTGTATTAATAATTTTTGCATAATTCCAACTCCATCGATCAGAAGATTCGCCTATGTTTTCAAATTGATAAGCCACGAAAATTCTTGATGTCTCTATATTAAATGGTAAGTTTTGCAAACTGACCCAAGTTTCGGACCAATTGCTGTCACATACTTGTTTGGACCAACCGAGTTGCAAAATCCTTTAAAAATTGAATTCTTGACCTTTGGACCTCACTCTTTTTCTCACGAATTATTAACTCTATGTATGTTATACAAAGTAATATAACTCAAGTTTCGTTGAACGGTTATTTATTCGTGATTTTTGGAAGTTACAACGTGAATCATAACTTTTAAAATGTGTGTTCTATGTTGAGTTTTCATACAATTGTTTGGTTAATTCATGAGCCTTATTAATGCGACCTTATAATGTTTTTATATGATGATCGTAGCACGCATGTTCAGTAGTTATGTATCTTAACAAGTGAAAAAAAAATAAAAATAAATAAAGTTTAGTTTATAACATTGCTGGCATGATAGTATGTGTGAAATTGAATAGCTTAATCTGATCCTTATTCGAGGGTAAAATATTTTATACGAGTCCAGTTGTTACATATTTTATATATGTTTGGCATGTTGTAGTATCTCTGGTGTGTTCATCATACTTGTATAGTGGTCGGATATATATAAATATAAAACTATATTGTCATATCTTGGTAAAGTTGATGGTGTTAAACGTTAACTTGATTGTTCTAATATACTCGCGTGAATAATTATAATAATTATGTTAAAATGTTTACACATGGATGGTAGTAATGAGTATGTCTAAATGTTCACACATGTAGGATGTCATCCGAGTTCTCATGTCTTTTATGTGAGTCTGTGTGCCTATAGTTATACTTATTACTTTCATTGCATTAATTTATTTCAGTCCAACCTAAACTTATGATATGATAATAAAATAGTGTTGTTGTTCCTTATTGGATATGTTCATAGTTGTATTGTCATGAAATGCTAAGGTGATTGTTGCAATTGTCACGATATTTGAAATATATTCTCGAACCGTCGAATTACAATGAGATAACCCTTTGATGATTCACATGTCATGCGTACGTTTAAATGATAGTCGTTATAGTTATGTTTAATCGAACCGCGAGTTGCCTATTTGTTCAAACCGTGCAAACCAGAGAAGTTGTTCAAGTTGCTAAACTTTTATCATAGATAATATTCTACAAGGTATATGATGGCAAATGTATATGTTAAGCTATTTATGCGATATCTCTTGTTTTGTTTTGAAAATGAGTTATACTAAGTTCTTTGGACACAACCGAACGATATGGTTGCTAAAATGTTAAACACATGTGTGATATGGAAGTAATGTTGTTGTTGTCATGGGCCATATGTTGTTACGTTATTGAGAAATACGTTTTTAGAATTTATATCATACAAACTGACTAACTCATGTTGCGTGTCTAATGAGTCAAATAGTTTTGATTACATGTTATGTTTTCTGTGGTTTCAAAGTGTTTAAGTAGTGCATATGTGCAGCATGTTTTAATACTCCTGGTGATTGTTTAGTAGTAGGGCGGAATGAATGCGCATATGGTTCAATTGTTCGGAATTAGTAATAATTTTGACTTGGGAGAGGAATTTGGTGGGGTCAACGTTAGATTGTATCTTTGATATACGTGTATCCTTGTGGTTGATCTTTTTAAGGTTGTTGTTCTCTGGTAGATAATGCGAATTGTGATAATCTTGAGTTGACCAAAACCCCAGTATTACAACAAATACTCGAAACTTGTTATATAACTTCCGCACCCTTAAACCTCGTGAATGAATCCTTTATATTAACACCCTTCTACGGTAGCACCCTTGTGTCATAATTTGTTTAACTTTCCACTCTGTAGGATGGATCCCTACAATGTACACCCGCGAGACTGTTGCATGTCACTTGATGCTGACTTCAATGAGCATTGTGAGAAACTTTGTGCTGCCATGGACAAGTATGGCCATAATGGGAACCCTGAGTACTTAACTAATACTCAGTTAAGAGCGTATACCCTTATCGATACTATCCCTGACTCTGGCATACTAAAGGACAACAAACACTTCTATATGAGAGAGTTGTCCACCCATTGCATGAGGTTATGCCGTGACCCCAATTACTGCGGCGGGGCCAGTTACCCGCCCGAGCATACCTTTGACTTTATATCGGGCGACACGAGATATGAATTTTATGCTAATGTACCGATGCCGAAAGTACGATCGAACCGCCCAAACCAGACTTTGGGGAAGAGGTGAACCAGGTAGGGAATGACATAGAAGTCACCAGAATCGAGTAAACGCGACCTAAGGATCATTATGTTAGAACTAGTAACACCATGATCGGTTCGTTATGAAACCGTGTAAACCTTTGGTTCTTTTCTTGTTGTTCTTTTAGTTAATGTTGTGTTTTAAGTTAAGAATGAGCTAAGTAATAAGTGTTGCTTGTTGACAATCAGCTAACTCCATAATGAAACCTTGTTTTCGACCTTAATGTTAATGCGAAATTTCTTACCATGTGTTCTTCTCTCGTTACATGTTGTTGACAGTGATTTTGTTGCATACGTATATGAAAGTTGAGAAGAGGTTACGAGGACGTAACCATGTTTTTAGTTGGGTAGGATTGTAAAATCTTAATGTTATGTTGCACTTGTTTATAGATTGTGGTTTTGATCAAGTTGATGTTTCGTTGTGTGGTACCCATGCAAATGAGTTCTCTATGTTGTGTTCTTACTTCTGTTAGTTGGTTGATGTGTAAGAGAAACGTGTAGTTAAACTACTGGTATGGCGCTCTGATAGTTTGAGGTGAACGACGGTAGTAGGATGATGGAATGATTCGTGGTGATATGTTTGCATGAAGTAAGTTCCCGGACGTAACTTTCTTTTTAGGAGGGTAGAATGTAACATTTTGTTTTATGGGCCTAAGTTCTTGAGTTCTTATACTAGAAAATCTGTTTTGGTACCCACGGTGATGCTTGGAGCTTTGATAGATGAGCGAACTTCGGGACGAAGTTCATTTTAAGGGGGGAAGACTGTAATACTCCGTATTTTATATTACTATTTAAGTCGGGTTAATTGTTTAGTCGATAATTACGTTATGTTATTTTACTTGACTCGTGTTGTATCGTAAGATCGAGTTGTTTCGTAAGTTATTTGAGACGGGTTTACATGGAATTCGAGATGTGAGCTAACCCATTTACCCTCGACCCATTGGAGTTTACCCAATAACATGTTTAACCCAACACCCAACATCATGTTTTAACCTAATTCTTAACCTAATGTTACCCTAACACTACACAACCCTCATCTCACCCTCCTCCCTCCTTTTGACGCACACCAACACACACACACACGATCCTTTCATTTGTTTGAAGATTGCTCATCGATTCCAACCTAATTCGATTCCCTGTTTGTAAGTCGATTTAATTCCATTGTTTATACTGTTTTAATGTCGTTTTTTTCGAAAAGTTTGAAAAGAGAGTCCTGTTTATTTGATGTCTAGTTTATGCATATAAAATCTCATAGTCAAATTCTTTGTGGTTTGTCCTAGGTGATTTATTTATGAACATGTCGCTGAAAAGTCCGCGAATCTGATTTGGTTGTGCAAAATGATTTGAAACCTTAATTTTTATGTCGATTCAGTTATGAGGCTTCTTCATACATAATCTTTGTATAGTCTAGATGATAATAGGATTTGGAATTTCTGAAAAATAATGTTTTAAACTCGTTTTATGAATCAATACTTTTTATGCGACGGTTTCTGTCAGTTTTTGGAAATCAGTCTGAAAACCCTTGATAAGTATGGAATTTGGGAAAAACACGTTAGATATAATTTGTAGCTAAGACTCATGGGGTTCCAATTCAATTGGCTTTGTATCAATTTGATTTTTCTGGAATTAGTTATGTATTTTATTCCGAGTCTGTCATGTGCTGGAAAATCAGGAAAAATCGTGTTTGTTCTTTAAGTTGATACTCCTATTAAGTTATGATGAGCCTAGGTTATGTGCATGATTATTTGATTGAGTAGGTGGTAATTATATATAATTATGTTATGTAGGTGATGGATATGTGAAGGTTCATAATTGATTGCTTGTGTGAGCTTGGATTGCGAAAAGGTAGGGAAATACACTTGACTTCTTATCGTGTTGTTGAATTGTGTTGACTTGTTTGTGTTTCATATGACCAAATTGTGAGCGTGACTTGATTCGTGGTTGTTGATTACGCTATGATATGGTTGACTGAATTGTTCGTGTTGAGTGTGTTATCACAACATTTGTTAGCTGGCATGATTTCATTCATTGATATACATATTGTATTGCATTGTTCACTGTTGAGCATTCATATGCATTGGAGATGGAGGATGTTGTGGTGATGTGGTGTGGTGATGATGATGTTGTGATAAGGCCCAGGGCGGGTTCTGCAGACTTGCCCTGGTGTCCTCAACAAGCGAAGCGGATCGACTACGGTCGATATATATAGTCTACCGGGGATCGGTATGGCTGGGTTGTCCGGGTTATGAGTTATGAGATATGAGTTATGAGATATGAGTTATGAGATATGAGTTGAGATGGAGATGGAGGTGACGGAGGAGCATGCATATCATATTTTGTTGTTTCATTGTTTTCCCTACTCAACCTCGTGGTTGACCCCGTGTATTCGTGAACACCGTGATGACCCAAATATTGGCGAGCGGACTTGACGGGTTTAAGAGATAGAACGGGAGCTTGGTGGGCGTGAGACACTGGATCAGAAGACTTAGTAGCTAGATCATCATCTAGAAGACTTTCACTTTTATTTATGTTAGTTCTTTGTAATTTGACGTAAAAGAGGTTTTGTAATAATTAAGTTAAAGACATTATATAATTTTTGCCTTGGAGTTTAATTTGTTATTCACTACCTCGGGAAACCGAGATGGTAACAGTCCGGTTTATTAGGGAATGTCTTGCTAAAGGCTCCCTCATAAACTGGGGTGTTACAATTAATTTCATTTATTCGGAATGTATAAAATTATTTCATAGTATTTGTTCTAAGACGGAATTTATCGCATGTTTGTATAGCCGGAATTCAGAAGAAATAAATACATTGCACACTAACGGGTCCCGCCATAACATGTATTTCCAAAAAAAAAAAATTGAATTAATGACGTGGCACGCCATAGATTGAGTATTGTCTTCTGAATTAATAAAGATAAGATATGAGGAATTTGACTTGAGTGACTACCCACCTCACCAAGCCAAAGAACTTGACAAACAAGAGGATAGGACCCCCATCATTGAGGAGACCGAACCTATTAATGTAGGAACTGACAACACATCTCAAGAATTTAGGATAGGGACTACCCTTGACCCCTCGGATAGACAACAGTTCATCGACCTCCTATACGAATACAAGGACGTATTCGCCTGGTCCTACAAATACATGCCTGGGATTGACAGGGAGATTGCAGAGCATAGAATACCCATTAAACCTGGAGCTAAACCCGTGAAACAAAAGTTGCACCGAATGCGCCCTGAATGGGCCTTGCAAATCAAGGAAGAGGTGGAGAAGCAGTTCAAAGCCGGGTCCATCAAAGTGTCTGAATACTCTGACTAGGTGGCCAACATAGTTCCTGTACCCAAGAAAGACGGGAGAATTCGGGTTTGCGTGGACTTCAGGGATCTAAACAAAGTAAGTTCAAAAGACGACTTCCCTCTGCCACATGTTGACATCCTGGTGGATAATACCGCCGATCACGCCCTACTATCATTCATGGACGGGTATACTGGGTACAACCAGATCAAAATGGTTGAGGAATACATGCACAAAATTGCATTCCCTACATAGTGGGGTACATACTGCTACACCTTCATGCCCTTCGGTCTAATCAATGCCGGAGCAACCTATCAAAGAACCGCCACCACACTCCTACATGACATGATGCACAAGAAAGTGGAGGTATATGTTGATGACATGATTGTCAAATCAAAAGAGCAGGGCGGCTGCATCAACGCCCTCCAGAAATTCTTCGCTCGCCTTCGGAAATATAACATGAGACTAAATCCTCAGAAGTGTGCATTCGGGGTCACCTCCGGAAAACTCCTGGGACAGATCGTCAGCAAAAGGGGCATCGAAATTGATCCTACCAAAATCAAAGCTCTTCAACAAATGCCGCGGCCTAAGAACGAGAAGGAGATTCGGGGATTTCTCGGTGAACTTCAATACATCAGCCGCTTCATAGCCAAACTCACTATGATTTGCGAACCGATATTCAAGAAGCTTCGCGCCTTCCATGACACCGATTGGGACGACGATTGTCAAAAGGCCTTCAACAAGATAAAGGAAATCCTATCCAAACCTCCTATCCTCATGCCACCTCAACAAGGAATTCCCTTATCCCTATACATGACTGTTACTGACACAGCCATGGGAGCAATGCTAGCACAAATATTCGACGGCGAAGAACAAGCCATCTACTACATCAGCAAAACGTTCATCGACTATGAGACAAAGTACACCCAAATGGAAAAGACATGCCTTGCCCTAGTCTAGTCAACAAAGAACATGCGGCACTACATGCTCAGCTACACGGTTGACATCTACTCCAACATGGACCCTGTCAAATACATCTTCGAAAAATCCATACTAAACGGAAGGCTGTCTAGATGGACACTTATGCTATCTGAATTTCATCTCAATTTCGTACCCCTCAAGGTTATCAAGGGAAGGGCAGTCGCCGATTTCCTAGCAGAAAATCCCGTCAACGAGGGTACAACGACCGACACATGGTCACTTCCTGACGAAGGCATCCTTTGTGCCGACACCGATACATGGGACCTATACTTCGTCGGTGCATAAAACCTGAGAGGCTTCGGAGTAGGAATCCTCCTAATATCACCATAGGGAGAAAATGTTCCGATCTCAGTTAAACTGGACTTCGCCGTCACCAACACTGCCGCCGAATATGAAGCATGACTCATCGGCCTATAGGCAGCCATAACACTTGGCCTCAAGAGACTTAGAGTCCACGGCGATTCCTCACTCATCATCAATCAGGTGTCCGGATCATGGAAAATCTGTAGCGACAGATTAGCACCCTACCAAGCAAAAATCATTCAGGAGGCTGAATTCTTCGACCAAGTGGACTACTTCCACTTACCACGAGAGGAAAATAAATTTGCCGATGTCGTGCCAAAACTTGCTGCGCTCATCAACATAACTGACGACATGACGTCGATGCCCTTATGTGTCGAGAGAAGGAGCGAGCTAGCTTACATCTGTGCCATCAACAACGACGAGGAAAGCCATGTCGAACCTTGGTACCAAGCCATCGTCAACTACAAAACCAAAAAAGAATTCCCTCCCAACTCTGATACAAGAGGACAAAGAGCCATCCGTTTACTTGCATCACAATTCATGATGAACCAAGAACAACTATACAAAAGAACACCCCAAGGGATCCTTCTCCTTTGCATTGATCACCGCAAAGCCAAGAAAGTCATGGGAGAGGTCCACGATGGAGAATGCGGCCCTCACATGAGCGCAATGATGTTGACCCGAAAAATCATTCGGTTAGGCTACTACTGGACCACCATGGAAGCCGATTGCCGAAACTACGTCAAACATTGCCACAATTGCCAAATCTTCGCCAATGTACAACACATACCACCATCCCTTTTATACACTATGACATCACCTTAGCCTTTCTCAACTTAGAGCATCGACATCATCGGGAAAGTCAACCCGATAGGCACCAAAGGACATTGCTTCATCCTTGTCGCTATCGACTACTTCCCCAAATAGGTGGAATCGCAGTCCTATGCAGTCCTAACCTTCAAGCAAGTGGCCAAGTTCATCCAGGACAATATCATCTGCAGATATGGGGTACCCCATGAGATCATCAACGACCAAGGCTCTCACTTCCTGGCAGAAACACAAGCCTTGCTGGACAAGTACAAAATCAAGCGGCGTCGATCATCCCCCTATCATCCCCAAACCAACGGAGCGGTATAGGTAGCAAACAAAACACTTGTCACCATCATCAAGAACATGCAAGACAATTACCGCGATTGGTCGAGCAAACTCCCATTCGCACTTTGGGGATACCAAACCTCCATTCGAACACCCACAAGCGCCACACCCTTCTACCTAGCATACGGTATAGAGGCGGTTCAGCCAGTAGAGTTGGAAATCCCATCTCTACGCATCTTACTGAAGAGTCAAGTTCCTGAGGTGGAATGGACCCACCGAAGGTTCGAACAACTTACGCTTCTAGACGAACGGTGACTCAACACCTTGCACAACGTCTAGCTATACCAATGACGTATACAACGGGCATTCAACAAAATAGTCAAACCCAGAAATATCAAAGAAGGCGACTTGGTCCTCAAGTCGGTTCGAGCACTACTACCCGTTGATCCGACGGGGAATCTCAAACCCAATTGGGTCGGGCCATACCTAGTCAAGAAAATACTTTCGGGGGGCGTAGTGAGACTGAGTGACCTAGACGGGGAGGATTTTACAAACCCGACCAACCTAGACCAACTCAAGAAATACTACCTTTGAACCCTTGCGACCAGCAAAACTCACCCTAGTTTTATAACTAGTGGCCACCATATCCCTTTCAAGTCAATTTCCTCAACACGTTCTGATTTGAAATTGCATGTTTTATCGAGTCTAAGATGTGGCATATTGCCACGTTTCAAAAGTCCTTTGATCTGTCAAAGGCAACATCCATTCGCACTCAAACAAATTAAACCAAACACCTGAACTACGAGCATGGTTTGATTTCACCTTTTCACGTGGATACGTAGGCAGTCCTTTCTTACACAAGAAGGATAAAACCACAAAACCCAAATAAAATTTACAAAACTTTCGAACTACGATCATGGTTTGATTTCACCTTTTCGGGTGGATACGTAGGCAATTCTTTCTTACACAAGAACGATAAAACCATCCCCACAAATCAAAAAAACAAAAACCCCTATATCAACCTCAAAAAAAGGAAAAGGGAAATACATTTCCCTTTCCCACAAAAAAAGAAAAAAAAAAGAAGCATTTCTCCCTTCACACAAAAATCCCATTTCCCAAGTGCGATATTTAGGATAATTCAAGCCGAATTGCCTTTACAAAATGGATGGAAGAAACAAGCGTTCATGACTCTTTCGACACAAGCAATCCTCTTATTTATTTAATAATGAGAAGGATTACAAATTTGACAACAAATAAAGCTGGGCAAGTCTACAACTTGTCAAGGCTAGAGTGTCGACCAAGACATCTCACATAGTAAAACTAGCACAAAATACACAATACCTAGCTAGTACAACATAATAAAAACTCACAACATTAATACAACATCATAATAAAATGGGTAATGGAGGTCTTCATTCTTCCATTCTACCTTTTCTTTTTCCCTCGGGGTGCATCTTCCCCTTCCTCTTCTTGTTGGCCCGCCTAGCATGAACCTCCTCTTCAGAACGGATCCTCAACGGATCTACAACGGTGACGGCTTCCGGTCTTTTTCATGACCCCATACTCGGTCCAAGGCGAGCCCATATACGGCCCACTACCTCTTTGGGGCCCGAGCTTCTCCTCTTTGGTGGCCTCATTACATCCAGGCTAGCTCCATCAACAAAGTCGTCAAAGAAGGCACGGTTGGCCTTAGCAACCTCTCGATACTTCAAGTCAACGACCTCGTCCTTACGAGACTTGGACCTTTCCTCCAAGGTTTGAGCTCTTGACCACTTGACATAAGCAGGAGTCACCCATGTCGTGACAATGGGGTTTGGCACCTCCCAAATCGGTCGAGTGGCCCACCATCTTTCAAAGACCTCCACAAGCTCGGAGTTTGAAAAACACTCTCTTGGACGAGATTATCTTGAGCGGTCACCTTTTGTTGTCGCCCCCATTTGCCTCATGAGCCTTTTGGGATAGATGAAGGAAGCGACCTTCAAACTCCCCACCATCAAAAAACATGAACTGGAAACCGAAGCGGGCAACCCCGTGAAGGACCTCCTGCACCAATCTCGAGGTCCAATAGGCCTCGGTGGATGCAAAACTATCCGAATACAACTTCTTCCTCATAGTAAGGTGACGGAAGGAGTAAGAAGAAGAATCGGCCGGAGGCTCTACATACCTTAGCCTCTCCAATAGCCACACTTGGAGGATCCTTGGAGATCCGAACGAGGGAGCTTCTCCACATTAGCCCTTCTTATCCAAAGCTTGGATGATCTCGCCAAGCACCAACCATGATGGATCCCTACCATGCTCCATTTGCTTAACTATATGCACAAGGGTCATACTACCATAACACTTTGGCCCCTCCTTCTTCAAGGCATCGGCAAAGAGGTATGCATGCACTAGGCAAAAGGCAAGAGCCCTTCTCCTAGCCACCTATGAGACATTGACATCCAACCGGTTTGAGAAAATGTTGATAAGAGCCAACATATCCACACCATGGGGAGCAAGGAGGAAGTACACTTGGCTCGTTGACAAGCCCAACATTGAACGAAACTTCTCTTTGTAACACAACCGAGTCGGGGGAAGCACCGGAGTACAACCCGGTCATCCACCAATGGCGCCCACTTCTTTGGCAAGAGGGAAAATTTTACATTTCGGGAAAACGAAAACATGATATTTCGAATCCCAAAACCGAGAGCATGCTTCAAGGAACGAGGATTTCACCTTGACTTTACGAAGCACCAACAATTTACCAACTCCCATTACAACGAGTTGGTATTTCTTAGGAGGCGACAAATTCCGACACCAATGTGGCAACCTATTTTCGAAGGCATCCATGAGTAATTTTGTGGAAGAAGAAGAAAGGTTTTTGTGGAGATATTTTTCGTGTTTCGAATGATGAAACAATGAAGCACAAACGTCCCTATTTATACAAAACAATCAGCGCCTTTTTCCAAAAAAAAAAGGGAAGCCCATTTCCATTGCCTCGCGCCCCTTTGGACTGGTCCTCAAAATTCGCACCTTGATTTGTCCCTATCAAGTTGTGTATCTTCCTGACACCTAAATTCTTCCGCCATAGGACTCGCGCCTCTACGGGCCTATCCAGGAATTTTTGTGTTTTCTCACACTCACATTTCCTTGTTTTCGCGTTTTACGAAATTCGACACAGTTTCCATGACGCAGCTTTAAACATAAGGGTTTTTTTTTCTCTTCTTTTTTAGGGGGTAAGGGCTAGTCGCCCCGATCCGCGACGGATCGTTTCCATGTCAGTCGAAAATTCCGAAAATTTTGCGCTTTTTCGCATGTTTCCACAAAAATCGAAAATTGATAACACAACGTTAGTTTTCTTCAAAAATTCAAGCTCTTACAAATCCGAGTCTTGATCTCACAAAAATCAAATCAAATACACTCGCAAAAATCTCTTTTAAAATTCATCCGCGACGGTTTGAGTTTTAGTTTTTCGAGTTACAAATCAATTTTCAGCAAAATTCGATGCAATTTAATTCAAACACGAGTTAATTACTCGAAATTTCAAATCAATTTCTTTTGAAAAATCCAAATGTGACGTCCTGTCGTGGAATTTTCAAAATTTCTTTTAAAATTTTCAAATTTTAACTTCGAGTCGTCGTGGTTATTTTTGTTTTCATCAAATGCTTTTGCGTGTTTACGTGTGTGCATACGTGCTACTTGTTGCCTGTTTTCTACACTAACGATGAAAGAACAAATGCAAAGCAAAAGGGGAAACAGTTGCTGACCATGCTTCTCTGAAACACAACACAAAAAAGGCCAAACACAAATAAACCACAATCTAAAAAACACATATATACAAACCGCCTCACGCAAAATACATCGACAAACGTTTGATACAAACGACTGACCATACAAACAGAATCTAGTACAAATATTTATCATACAGACACTGGCCTAAAACAACGAACTGGGGGCTATCCGCCACCTACCGAACTAAGCACCCATATCCTTCCGATCGTAAAAGAAACGGAGCAACACGAAAAACAAAGGAGTAACAGCGGAAGCAGAGGTGGTTACCATGACGGTAATACCTCATTCATACTCCGTGACAAAAAGGGAAACAATGCCTGACAGATTTTGGACGACGTGACAATCAAGAATTGTGACACAGTGCATTACCCCGACGTTAACCCCCAATCGTCGGAATTCGGCGATGAGAAGGAGCAATGACATAGGGCGTGTTATACTACGGATTTCTTAGGCTTGTACTCGGCCGAGTAGTGTAGGTTGTGTAGTATGTTTGGCTACTGCCGAGAAATAGTCGGCCGAGTATGATGAATACTCGACCGAGTAGAGGATACTCGGCCGAGTATACTCTATACTCGGTCGAGTATCCGGTCTGGCGGATAATATTTCAGCGGTTTGATTCGGGACTAATTAGGGATTATATATTCGATAATCAGTTTCTAAAACGTCATTTGCAAACCTAATCAAATCTACGACGCTCTAATCACTCCCAAATCTCTCCTCTGTGTGTGTGGACATCGTAGCTATCGCATTCAATCTTTCATTCTTTTGTCGGTAAGTCTTTATCTCTATGTTGTTGATGATTAACTCTACGGTTTGTCTTTATTCATGAATGGGGAGAAATGGGGTTTTGCAGTTAGTGATTGGAATTATATGATTGTTGTTGTAGGTGACGATGTGGTAATTGTTATGCATTTGTATGGTTGATTGCAGCGTAAGCGGATTCCGAAAAGGTAAGGTTTCTCCTACTCAGTACTGTTAATTTATTGAGATTGCATATGTTTAATAATTGTTGTTATCTGCTGATCATCGGAGGTTGGGTGTTGTGGTGACGGTGTTGGTGTGGTTGTGTTGTGATGGTTGTGGTGTTGTGACAGTTGTGATGCTGTGTGTGTGATTGTGGTGGAGTCACTTACGGGAGTGGCTTCACACCCTAGTTCGCCCTCCGTGGAACCCGTCACGGGAGGGGATGTGCACATTAAGGGACAGGGATTGTTAGTCGCTCGTTGATGAGCTGGACTAGGTGGGGATGGGCTGCGGTCACCCATCGGCGGCGAGGATTACCTTGCGATGGGTAATCTGCGCGGGGCTACACACTTCGGTGTGTAGTCGGTTACTGTGTGAGATCGGGAGACCGGGGATGGAGGATGATCAGCTGGTTGTATTGTTTGTTGTCTTATATTGATTGAGCGGTACTGACCCCGTGTTGTTGTTTTGTAAAACCTGCGGTGATCCATTCGGGGATGGTAAGAAGATTATGACAGGTAATGCAGATGTTTAGCTATGGGGCAGTCATGGGGAGTCATCACTTCGAGTCTAGCTTTCGCTGTTACGAGTTTAGCTGTCTTTGATTTTAGTTGTATTGAGTTCCTTACACTTTTATTTTGAGTTGGTCTGAGATTATGTAATCGTTAAACTCATTATACTTTAATAAAGTTGTTTTGGATTGTTGCTTTTGATATACTAACCTCGGGCAACCGAGATGGTAACAACTTCTCATGCTAGGGTAGTCCTGTTGGAATATATGTCCTCCGATAATAATGCGATCACAACTGTTGATCATGATGATCACATGTTTAAATCTCATTTTGAGAATACATGTGGGATGTAATATTTTACAGTCAACTGGTCCACACATATCGGTAATGATTGGCTAACTAGAGTTTGACATTACTGTCGTGCGACGGTGGTGATCAGTTGATCCCCTTAGGTCATACCTAAAGGGTGACACTCTTAATTGATTATTTAATTGATCGTATGTCGATACGAGTTAATTAAATTGCTTAAAATTGACGGACGATTTTGTGAGTAATATTGACGTGTCTTATTATAATTCGATTGAATAAGATACGGTCTAAGTAATCAAATTGTTTTATTACTTAGATAAAATTATTGTTTACGAAACAATTAAAACTGAATGAATAATTTATTATAAATACAAGACGTTGTGATTTATAATTGATAAACCGTTTTGGTACAAGTAATTATGAATTACTAAGTCGATTTTGTACATGACGTATTTTTATTAATAGGTTGATTTTTAATATGTTAAAAATACATTACAATTACACATGACTAGTAACATGTGACAATTGACAAATGACAAATATAAAATGGACCTCCCATTTTATATAAGTGCCGAAAATGGAAGGAGTATTAAGTTTAAATTGTGTTAATTATTTTTAAGTGGAAAACATGATGATCGCAACCTAATATAGCCATGCATACCTATTCTTTCTTGGGTAGAATAACAAGCTAATGTATTTGCTCTACTCTCCCTATGCCAACCGGTTTTTGGAGGTGTAAAATGACAATGGTTTTCTCTCTTAATTATTCACTACTTCACAATATAATTTCTAGTGTAAGAAATTATTAATACTCTCTCTACATCTTATGAAAAATTAGAGAAATAAAATCTCCAAAATCTTCCTCTCTTGGCCGAATAATAAGAGACCAAAACAAATATTTTGGGTCATTTTTAGTAAGATTAATATTGTTCTAGATCTAATAATATTAGTCTTTTAAGAGGTTACCTTGGGTATAAACTTTTGGGAGGGATTCTACTTTGGATCCTTTTGTTCATCCATTATTAGGAAAGCTCAAGAACAAGTGAGAAGGAGAACTCATTTGTGCCCTAATATCCGAAACCTTAATGTAAGAATTGATAATTTCTTCTCTACTCTTGTTTATGTTTGCATGCATAAGATCTAGTTTTAATTTTATGACTAAATTAAAATGTCACATATATGAATATGTTATGTAACGGAATTAATGAATTCTAACAAGCGGTATCAAGAGCCTTAGGTTGTTTGCATGCAAATCGGTTTATAGTTTTTCCGAGTAATATGATTAACATACAAAACTAATTAATTTGGTTTCATGAAGATAAACCTAAATATAACCTTGCATGTTAAAGTTTCTGGTCCTAAAATGTATTTGGGATATTTTGGTTTATTTATGGATTTTATTGTTCATTTTATATAATATTGGCATTAAAATGTGATTTTTATGATAAAAATGTCATTTTTGGACGAAAATTAGCTAAACTTCGAATTTTTCAGTAGTTTTTAGATATGTTTTCACATATATTATGTACAAATGTCCTGTAAATGTTCATGATAAAATGAGTTGTTTTGCTCGAAATATGGATTTTTCAAGTTAAAATCGTATTTAAATGGGTAAATAGGTTTATATGAGTTATATTTCGAATCTGGTCATGGAAATTTAGTATGTTGTCACATGCAATTTTACAAGATGTGTGTAAAATATTTGTCTATAATGAAGTCTTTATGCATGATTTATGAATTTTTGATGAAAAATCACATAAATAGTGACTATAATTAGTAATAATGCTAAAACATACTTCATGACTAAAGGAAAAACGTCACATGTTGCATTTTATCATATATTTCAGATCTAAAAGTGAAAAGTTGATGAATATAATTTTTCTCATATTTTTATGGTCATAATTGTTAATACCGATAAACCGCAACATTGTTTTTCTTGATAAATTTTCGAAATTTTTAACCTAAGTTTTGAACATTATGAGTGTCATGGATTTTTCCAGAATATTCATGAGTTTAAATTTCAAATTTTGAATTTATTTGAAGTTTTTATAATTTAATTTGAAGTTTATAGCATAATTTTGTATTTTAGGTCCATTTATGAACAATATTAAGAAATCAAGGTTAACTATTGTCAAAATGTTAGTGGAGACTAATTTTGAGTCCTAAGATGTTTAGGGTAATTAACTTGTACATAAATATGAATTTATGTAATTATTGTGATTTTAAAAGGTTAAATCACGCAAATCCGTAAAAACCGATTAATATACGATATTGGCTCTTTAGAGGCGATTTAGCATAAAATTGAGCATGTTCATACATATTATAATGCTGCATTTTGTTTATGATTGTCATATTTTAATTTTATGTAATTTTTGAATTATGTAATTTTACTTAGTATGGCCTTAGTTTTAATTGGTATTACCCGAAATGTATGGGAATATCGATTCGGTTGTAATTATTGTGATCTCGTATCACTGTTTTGTAATTTAATAGATTTATTTTTATTTTAATTACAAATGTATAATAGGAAATTATGTAATTCATTTTGTAATTTATTTATTCCGGAGTACCTTGAAGACGGTGCCACTCGAGAAGGCGATCCATCAAAGAAAGTTTTGCCTTGAAATGCGTGCCAAGACCAAAGTTCGAGGGACCAAAGGAGTTGGTTTCCGAATTTGTAATAGTTTATTAGATTTACTATTTTAGGAAGGCCATACTAGGATTTTATTTTTATGCTTTGCATTTTATTTATATGTTGCATGCATCGCTAAATCGCCATAACTAAACATGCATTTTAAATCGAGTTAATCGACCGTGTCAATTAAATTATCGTATTTCACCGCTTTAGTTCACTTAAAACGTGATAGATAATAAATTGACATGACCTCTCGCTAAAATAAACAATTGAGACTTAGCCTTAACAAAAAGTAGAAACCATGAAAACCTATTTCATGAGGGAGTGCACTCGGCCCTACCGGGGTACAAACCTTGTTACGTAGGGGAAGTGGGTGATAAATGTCTATCCACCGAATTTATGTTAATAAAGGGTATTTCGGCACACCGTGCCCTAAGTTAATATGAATTTGGATCATCGACACATTTATTCGAAATTTGGATTGAACTCAACGAAAGTATTCACGACGATTTCCGGATGTGTTTCGGGCTAGTGATAAATATTAATGTAATTTTATCGACCAAGAGTTCTAAAAGTAGAATCGATTAAAGAGTTAATCCACCGAGTTATGTTAATAAAGGGTATTTCGGCACACCTTACCTCAAGTTAATATGAATTTGGATTTTGGAATCATTTATCAAGTTGGGTAGAGGTCACTTGATAAATGCAATAAAACTTGTTCAAATTAGAAATTAAAAATTTACGAGTGTTATTATTATTTTAAAACGACAAGTGTTTTATTCCTTCTATTTTTGTTTTGTAGACCACTTTTATTTCTCATAACAAATGGCCGCACCAAACACCAACGCCGCACCTCTCACTAATGTTTCATGGATCGTTGTAAACTTGAAAAGAATGGGTCAAATTTCTCCGATTGGGATGCCCAACTCAAATTAGTCGCCCAAGGTGACGACAAGCTTCGTTACCTCACCAAGGCCTCTCCACCCGAACCTAGTGCTAGGTCGAGTGCCGCCACTAGGGAAGCATATGAGGCTTACCACAAAGAGTCCGCCGCTATGAAAAATGTGTTGATTTTTGCTATGGAGGCGGATCTCCAAAGGAAAACCTTTAAAATGGGCACCACTTATGAAATCTATTCCAAACTTGTAACAATGTTTTCGCAAGCACCGAGGATCGTCCAATATGAGGTGGCTTCGGCATTCTTTAATCTCGATTTTAAGGAGGGCCAAAAGGTTAGCCCTCACGTGCTCAAATTGTTGGAGCTAGTCGAGACATTGAAACTTCAAAAGGTTGAAATCCCCAAAGAGCTCATTGTAGATAGGATTCTACACTCCTTATCCAAAGTCAAAGCGTATGTTCAATTCCGAGTGAATTTTAACATGCAAGACAAGGACGTGTCTCTTGAAGAGTTGCACAAGTTACTTGTGCAAGCCGAAAGAGACATGGGGCTAAATGTTAACCCACCTAAGGATGTGCTTAATATAAGCACTAAGAGCAAGGGGAAGTTCAAGAAGAATGGGAAAAAGGGTAAGAGGCAAGCTCCCATGTCTACCAAGGCTAAGACTTTTGAAGCTAGCACTTCCAAGACCAAGAAGGGTCCTCTTGATAAATGCCATTATTGTAATGGTGTTGGACATTGGAAGAGGAATTGTTCCAAGTATCTTGGTGACATCAAAGCTGGAAAGATCACTCCAGTAGGTAAATGACTATCCCTTCTTTTATGTTTCTAATTCAACTATGGTATTTTGATACAAAGTTGTGATAATGTATCCCCTTTTTATTGTAAATAGGGCCTCCTCCAAGCAAAGACAAGGGAAAGGAGAAGCAAGCTTGAGAAATCATGAAGGATCTAGGAGTAGCTACCGATGAAGCTTGGCTTTTATTATTGTCTTTATTTTAATATGAATTTTAGAACTATTTTTATTTCCGTGTTCGACATGGAAATGGTTGATCCTTTCTAAACAATGGTTGTATTTTGGATTATGGTGGCTCGGCTTGCAACCCAAGTCACCCCTTTTATCGTATTTGTTTGTTCTAAAATTCGTCTTTATATGCTTGCACATAGAAACATATGATCATCTACTTAAAGTGATCCAATAGACAACTATAATGATGGGATTCATTATATGTCCACAAGATTAAGGCTTGTGTATGATCAATCATAAAGTGATGTTGGGTTGATGAACTCTCCTAAAGGAATGTAAATTACCAAGTACACTCATCAAATCTAAAATCAATTAGTCAATCTATGAGATAATCCTCCTTCTACTTTAAAATCATCACTTGTGTCTCATGAGCTATCTTTGAATATCTAGTGTATTTATTCTAAAGATAGAGTGGGAGAAAAATGAAGACACATAGGATACAAAGAATAATTTGTATGCTTGAGTAAGTGAGATCTACGAAAGAAAGAATGATTTGTATACCTAAATAGATAGTATACACGAATAGATGAGATCTATGGTCTGGAATAGATGAGATCTACATGGCAAAAGAGACCAAGTGAAGTAATCAAAAGAATATGTTCTTAAGATAACTACACGAGGAGACCAAAAGAAAGTTTTGATAGAAAATGACTAAAGAAGATAGAAAATGAGTAAAGAAAAGTCTCAACAAGACATTTTAGTTGGGCTATGACCTACATATAAATAAGAATTTAAATATTGATATTTACTTAAGAGCCTAAATGAAACAAAGCTGCATCCTTGAAAATAAATGATATTTATGATTAAAAGTTACAAAGAAAGATATGCCGATGTCTACAAGAGCTAAGTTAATTGTTAACCACGCTAGTGTCATTACTTAACCTCATTATGAAAATGAAATGGTTAAACTTCCTTCCGGAAAAGGGTATTTTGAGAAGGACGTGTATTAAATGGGATTTCACATTTAAATAATGACATTGCTACGCATCATTATAAAAATGAATGAGTTAGAGATTAAAATCTCTTTCCATAAGTTTAAGATTGAAATCTCTTCAAGATAGGTATTTTGAAAGGATATGTTGGGAACATATATGGTTTTAATCTTAATAACTTGGCAAAGCAAAATGTATTTCAATTCTTGAAATGTTTCGATTGAGTAGTCAATTACGAAACATATGGGATTGAGTGGGAGTTTGAAATTTTCATGTGAAGACATGAAATTTAGTGGGAGCAATCATCTTGTAAAATTTATAACTCATTACTCACTGAGAATGACGAGCTAGTACTATCTTCACAAAGAAGTATTTGAGTTTTCAATTCTGGATGAAAATGGACTAAGATGAATCCAATCACATCATGGGATGTTGGATAGGTATTGAGGTATACACATCAAATCAACGAGAAACGTAGGTTATTCATATCAATGGAAATCGAATTACCATAAGCAGTCATGGTCATTCATTGAACCTAAGAATGGTTGATCACATGATTAAAGATTACTAATGTTTCCGCCATTAGAATAATCATGCACATGTCCAATAATGAATCATATGCTTAAGAGCATGGTGAGTCATAGGTAAGCCATAGAAGAATCGTCATGAATTCTCGAGAAGAACTAATGAGCTATTCTAGTGTTTGACAAAACACTCTGTCATGTGACAAGAAGTTTCACATATTGAAGTTCGAAAAAAAAAAAGCGTAAGGATTTATGAAAAACCTAAGCTATTTAAGCTAAAAGGAGAAATAAGAAGTTTGAAAAGATACTTGGTTATAGTAAGAAGTTACTCAAAACTAGTATTTTCAAAATTTGCTAGGACTTATGAGAAGTGCTAGGCTAATCATCTTGACAATTGTTGCAAGATCCTACAAAACATATACCTAATACATTATGAGTTGGATGAACACTTGACTAGTGTGAGTTATGTCGTCCACTATAATTCGTTTGTTATGTGATAAACAACAATAAAGTTCTCTCAAAGTAAAGAACCTGAACCTAGTCTGGGAAACTAGATATGTACTTGGTAAGATTCATGCTATGTGAGACAAACATGAAAATAAAGGAAAATGCAATTCAAGAGTTTGAACACATGGACACATGGTATGTTAAACTCATGTTGCAAACGACTAGTGTTTACACACTTACGATATACATCACAAGGTTGTAATATAGTATTGACTACCCGAATGTGATGTCCACATTTGTCGTTTGAGTTATTATCATTACCTCACCTTGTACTTTGTTACATCCAAACGGGTTGTAGAGACAATTGAACCCCGTTAAAGTGAACATGGATTAGCATTGTATTCGCCCATAGTCACTTATATGAGGTGACATCTCGAAGTGACTAGAGTGTGATGCGATTGATGGAAAGTTCAAGTGCCATGGAGTCATGTGAGATGACTAGTCGATTACATAGGCAGACTATTAGGAACACTTTGTCGGGCTAATGACCGCTTATAGAGTTCTGGCAAATTTATATAGCCTGGTCGTGGCGAGAGCTACTATAGTATTCTAATGAGTCGATTCTTTTGACTAAAGACTGCTTCACCTAAGGTGGCACGTTTTGATTAACTTTGATTTATGTTACTACGACCTTCGTAAATGGGGTCAAATGGGCATATTTTGGGTTATGATGGATGTGGCTAGTCGAAGGGAATAAGTGCGATAGGAATTGTCCACCCCCTTGTCAGGGTTATAACAATATCTTAGGGCCACTCGAGGAGTAATGAACTGGAAATGTGTGGCCACGCTCGGAAGGTATCTATGGTAGATAATTCCGGTCAATCAGTTATTCTCCAGATCGAGGAAACCACTCTCAATATGATCACTTGCAAGTACGACCTGAAAGACACCTTGCATTAAGTGGGAGATAGTAATAGTACAAGAGAATTGGTGACGCACACTTGTCGAGGACAAGTGGGAGATTGTTGGAATATGTGTCCTCCGACAATAATGCGATCACAACTGTTGATCATGATGATCACATGTTTAAATCTCATTTTGAGAATACATGTGGGATGTAATATTTTACAGTCAACTGGTCCACACATATTGGTAATGATTGGCTGACTAGAGTTTGACATTACTGTCGTGCGACGGTGGTGATCAGTTGATCCCCTTAGGTCATACCTAAAGGGTGACACTCTTAATTGATTATTTAATTGATCGTATGTCGATATGGGTTAATTAAATTGCTTAAAATTGACGGCCTATTTTGTGAGTATTATTGACGTGTCTTATTATAATTCGATTGAATAAGATACGGTCTAAGTAATCAAATTGTTTTATTACTTAGATAAAATTATTGTTTACGAAACAATTAAAACTGAATGAATAATTTATTATAAATACAAGACGTTGCGATTTATAATTGATAAACCGTTTTGGTACAAGTAATTATGAATTACTAAGTCGATTTTGTACATGACGTATTTTTATTAATACGTTGATTTTTAATATGTTAAAAATACATTACAATTACACAAGACTAGTAACATGTGACAATTGACAAATGACAAATATAAAATGGACCTCCCATTTTATATAAGTGCCGAAAATGGAGGGAGTATTAGGTTTAAATTGTGTTAATTATTTTTAAGTGCAAAACATGATGATTGCAACCTAATATAGCCATGCATACCTATTCTTTCTTGGGTAGAATAACAAGCTCATGCATTGGCTCTACTCTCCCTATGCCAACCGGTTTTTGGAGGTGTAAAATGCCAATGGTTTTCTCTCTTAATTATTCACTAATTCACAATATAATTTCTAGTGTAATAAATTATTAATACTCTCTCTACATCTTATGAAAAATTAGAGAAGTAAAATCTCAAAAATCTTCCTCTCTTGGCCGAATAACAAGAGACCAAAACAAATATTTTGGGTCATTTTTAGTAAGATTAATATTGTTCTAGATCTAATAATATTAGTCTTTTAAGAGGTTACCTTGGGTATAAACTTTTGGGAGGGATTCTACTTTGGATCCTTTTGTTCATCCATTATTAGGAAAGCTCAAGAACAAGTGAGAAGGAGAACTCATTTGTGCCCTAATATCCGAAACCTTAACGTAAGAATTGATAATTTCTTCTCTACTCTTGTTTATGTTTGCATGCATAAGATCTAGTTTTAATTTTATGACTAAATTAAAATGTCACATATATGAATATGTTATGTAATGGAATTAATGAATTATAACAAGTCCTTGGTAAGGTACCTTGGTATGAGGGGGTGTTACAGGGCGCCACCCCGATGTTGAACCCCAATCATCGGAATTCAACAACGATCGGAGACGGCAATGTAAAACAATGCACCCGTCTTGACCCCCAATCATCAGACGTCCGAACCTCTGCAGACAATAGCTAATGATCGATGCTCGATCAAAGGTTGGACAAAGCCACCAGGGAGAAACACAACTCGACAAGGACAAGGCAACAACTATCACTCCTCCTCTAGGATCATCCTCCTCCTCTAGAGTCTCAGCAACGGACCCAGTGAGCCAAAAACACTCCCCTGCAATTAGGATAAAACAAAAACGTCAGCCGAAATTTCGTCATTACGACGGCACAAAATGGAAAAATCCAAAAAAATACACCTGCAAATGCAAAACAACAACAAGGGCAAACCCGCCCAAACCCAACCAACAGAAACACTTCACAAAAATCGCACAAAAAAATGACTCGCCCTTATTTTCAAGCAAAAGACGAGTCAAAACAACAACAATAATTTTCAAAAACCACTCAACACCTCAATGCCCACACAAGGTTCGCAAAATAAACAACGAAAATCCCTGACACAATTGGGTATTTTTCAAAGCTCAAAAAGGCAATTTTATGCCAATTCGGGCACAAACAGGTCAAAAAATTCAAAATGCAACCACAACGAAGCAACGTGATTTAATCACATCTCAAAGTGACCTAAACTACCGTTGAGGTCCATTTCAAGATAAACTGACTCAATTTAAGCTCAAACAGACGCTTATTTCGTCAAACATAAGACCGTCGCAAAAGGCAAACACAAATTTTGCCCACAACACCCAACGATGGTTCAACATGGCAAACACGGTCTTTCCCGACTACAATACAACCTAGTGGGGCACACAACTCAAGCAAACAAACTTGGCATTGTGAAATAAGACGGTTTTCCATCTCACTCACGTTTTTCGAGCATAGGGAGGGGGAACGGGGACCAAAATGCAAACTAAAAGCACCCATATACTCTTAAACAGGTTTCTGACCTAATGCACTCATCAATTTCACTCAAAAATGGGCTAAACAAAAATGCCCAATTCAATTTTTAAAAGGTTAGGGTTTCACCCTAATTCAATTGACAAAAAGACAAACATATTCAATTGGATTCAAGAGGATTTACGTACCTTGAGATGACATGATGACAATGGCACGAAAAAAAGCAAGGAATAAGATCGAAAATGGCGATTTTATCGAGTTTTTGTGATGATTGTCGAGGAAGACGATGATAATGAAGAGCAAAGCCACCTCGCGCCTTTTTACAGAAAACAAGGAAGCCTCCTTCCCTCTCAAAAAAACTCGCGCCTCAATGAGGTGTTCCCTGCTTTGTTCAGCGGAATTTTAGGCTTTGGCCCAATTCCCCACACAAACATCAGAGGACAAAATACGCATCTGCCCTTTTCTACAAAACAAACGGCGATAAAGACCGCTATCTCTCTTCGAGATTCAAAATCACCGCCGACCACGGGAGCCAGGCTCACGAGCCTATCCCTTTCCGGTGCCACAAACATTTAATATGAACACCGAGATTCCCTAGTAGAATTCGGAGGCTTCCTCACGGTGCCTGCTAATTCCAACAACCTCTCGAAATAGGCCCGCCCAACGCGGCTATTTCCCACAGTCAATCGCATCCAATATGGCTGGCGAGCCTCACAACGCACATCCAACATGGCTGGCGAGCCTGAAAACGCACAATCAATATGGCTGGCGAGCCTCACAACGCATATCCAATATGGTTGGCGAACCACACAACACACAACCAATATGGCTGGCGAGCCTCACAACGTGCATCCAATATGGCTGGTGAGCCTCACAACGCGTATCCAATATGGATGGCGAGCCTCATAACGCGTATCCAATATGGCAGGCGAGCCTCACATTGCGCATCTAATATAGTCCGAGATTTGTGTTGGACCTATTGGTCCGAGATTTGTGTTGGACTCATTGGTCCGGGGTTTGAAAAGTGACGGTTTTTAATTCCGTCGTTTGACTCTTTCTGAAGATAACGAATTTGAATTCCGTTATTTCATTGTCTTGAAAAGTGACGGTTTTTATTTCCGTCGTTTGAAATTGTGGGAAAATAACGAATCTTGAATTCCGCTATTTCATTTTCTTGAAAAGTTACGGTTTTTAATTCCGTCATTTGAAATTGTGGGAAAATAAGGAATTTGAATTTCGATATTTCATTTTCTTGAAAAGTGATGGCTTTTAATTCCGTCATTTGAAATTGTGAAAAAATAACGAGTTTTGAATTCCGTTATTTTATTTTCTTGAAAAGTGACGGTTTTTAATTATGTCATTTGAAATTGTGGGAAAATAACGAATTTTGAATTTCGCTATTTCATTTTTTTGAAAAGTGACGGTTTTTAATTCCGTCATTTGAAATTGTGGGAAAATAACGAATTTTGAATTCTGTTATTTCGTTTTTTGTTTGAAAAGGACGGTTTTTTTTTAATTCCGTCATTTGGAATTGTGAGAAAATAACGAACTTTGAATTCCGCTATTTCATTTTCTAGAAAAGTGACGGCTTTTAATTCCGTCGTTTGGAATTTATGAAAATAGCGAATTTGAATTTCGCCATCTTGTATTTGTATTTGAAAGTGACGGTTTTTAATTCCGTCGTTTGGAATTTGTGAAAATAGTGAATTTGAATTTCGCCATCTTGTTGTTTTTTTTTTTTTTTGCTTCGGTTTTAGCCTTGGCTTTCGCTTTGGTTTTCGCTTTTGTTTTGGCTTGGATCTATTGGTTCTTTGTCATCCTTCGTTCGAGGAAGGTGAAGGTGTTCACGGGGATATACCCGTTGGTGAGACGTTGATACTTGGTGATGAGATGTTTTTTCTGGGGAATTCGCTTGCCTTCCGTCATAATATCATGAACAAGGAGATGTTCTGGTTTGTTATCTGGGTTCATCGTAGAATCCCTTTGATAAAAGCTCGGTCTAAATTGGGTGCTAATGAAAGGTTTCCATTGCCAGACATGGAATAGGTAAAGGGAATGGACGCCGAGTTTCGGGTCCTTTGCTTACTCAGTATGGAACGTCACTTGAGCGTACTCATGTTGAATTGGAACATATTATTTGTTTTAAATCAACTCTCAAATGAATTCTCGTTGTCAACGGGAAATGGTAAAGGAAGAGAGAAGAATATACGTGAAAGTTGTGCTATTATTTAGATAAATAAGATATTAGCACATACTCGATGAATACGTGAGACTCATAGGGACAGCCCCCAGTTTGTCACTTAGGAATAAAAGGACAGACACTAGGATGGATATGAGAAAGCCTAAGACTCGGAGTCGGACTCGGACTCAATCGTAGATACGGACTCCTAATCATCATCTTCCTCCTTGAAGGTCTCCTTCGCAGCATCCAGCAGCTTGAATGTCTCGTCTTGAGCATTGACCCACTTGAGTACTTCACTCTCGTTGTTTGGGACCATATAAGGGTAATAGTCCATGAGGCTTTCATCTCCTTGCAGAAAGAGATGTTCATTACGGTTGTCTTCATCACTTTGTTGGCCTAGATATGAAGCTATCGGTTCATGGTTGTCGATCATATCTTGAATAGCATGTTTCAGTTTGAAGCATGTTTCAGGGTCATGACCTTTTCCTTGATGATATTGGCAATAGGCACTGCCGTCCCAGAAACGGGTTTTCCTGCATTCAGGCGGGTCCGGAGTGGGCCCGATTGGTTGTAGCTTCCCTTCAGTCACAAGCTTTTGAAGAGCTGCGGCATAGGTTTTGTTGAAGTTGGTGAATGTCCTTTGAGAACGTTCAACCTTGCTGTTTGACTTCAGACATCCAGGAGGATTGTCTTGACTGGGAAGTGCGATAGTGATTTTGCCAGCTTCGATCATATCTTGAATGGCATGCTTGAGTTTGAAGCAGGCTTTGGTGCCATGGCCCTTGCCTTGATGATATTGGCAAAAGGCATTACCATCCCAGAATCGGGTTCTCTTGTGTTCTGGTGGGTCCGGAGTCGGACCAATGCGTTGGAGCATTCCTTCTGAAGCAAGTATCTCCAGAGCGGTGTCATATGCTATTCCCAGATCTGTGAATACCCTTTGATGTTTTCCCATGGTTCCAACATTGGCGTTTTTTGGGATGTTTTTGTGAGTTTTGTTTTTGTTTTGTCAATCCTGGGCAGAAGCAGGATTCTGTCGTTATCAATGGAAAGTTTTTGTGATGTTGCTTGGCATTTTGAAAGGGTATTTGGCGAGGCACTTTCATGTTCTTTGTTGGTGGGTACATGGGTGTCCGAACCATTAGATGATTCCTCATTTTCAACAGATGTTGGTTGGTGAACCAAGGGTTGGCTTCCTTGATGGTCAAGTTTATTTTTGGTATTACCCAACCGTTTCTCCAAATTAGATACTCGAGTGTTCAAGTCATCGATAGCAACTTGCAGCTTTGACAATATGTTTTTGATGGAGACGGAGAGCAACATTATAGCGCTTTGTAGGCCATCTCATCAATTGCATGAATTTTCTCATCGCTAGGAGAGATGAGATGAGAGCAGTCTAGGAAAGATTCCTGACTATGTCCAAAAGGGTTTTCAGAATGGTTATTTTTGTTGTTTGCTGAGGGAGGTAATGGTAATTTTCCCTGTTCAATCATATCACTGATGACACCTTTTAGGGGGACACACATTTCAGTGTCATGTCCGCGACCTTGGTGATATTGACAAAACAGTTTTCCGTCCCATGTTTTACCTCGCTTGTTTGGTAGAGGGTCTGGAGTTGGACCAACCGGTTTGAGCTTTCCTTTAGAGATTAGCCTTTCCAAGGCTATCGCATAAGGCATACCCAAATCAAGGAAGGACCTATGAGGTCGTCTGGTTTTGGTCGGTGGAGCACCTAAGGAATTGGCTTCAGTGGTTTTGGTAGCCTTCCAACTAGGGCTGGTTTTGTTGTTGGCAAGTAGCCGGCTTTCAAGGAGCTTAACCCTTTGCTCAATATCAGAAGAGGGAAAATTCCCGGTTATCATTTTGTCCTCAACTTGGGAGAGACGAGTGCTCAAGTTTTCCACGGTAGCTAGGAGTCGAAGGACCATGTTGTTGGTTTCAGCAGAAGTCAAGGCGGATGCAGATTGATCTGCTTCTTAAGTTCCTGGTTGGCGATTGATGGCACCCAAGGGATTCCTATTTGGCATAACGATGGGCGTTATAACTTGTCTTGGCAAGAGCTTTCACAAACAAAGGCATGTACGACATATATGTACAAAATGCAGTCTTGTCGTGAAGACGCGACGGTGTGACTAGGTTATGAGTTCATTAAAGATCGTGAATGACCTCTTGTGTTTGAACTATTGGTGCATGACTTTGAACTTAGATTTGAGTGTCAACTTTGGCATAGTGATGCCTAGACGGACGACTTCTGACTTAGTTTGGAGGTTTGTCGATGGAGTGACGTTGTTGGACGAGACATGTATACAAACCTGACTTTTGACCCGTAATGTGGGGGAAAGACGGGTTTAATACCCAAGAGTTTTTTACACTCCTAACACCATTGAAGATGTCTCGACAATTAGGCGACACGACCTAGACCAGAAGGAAGGCACTAACTTCGGTGGAGATTCGACGTTAACTAGACGACTTGACTTGAAATCGACTGGACTCTAATCGACTCGAGGCTGAGTCAGAAAGGTAGACTGAAGTTTTCGAAGAAAAGAAATTTTCAAAAAGACTCATTTGTCGTTTTACGGACGGCTTCCGAAGATTAGGGATCTTTAGAACGTCGGCCAGTTGAAAGGGTTGTCTTAGGTTTGTTTTCAAAAGACGGTTTAAGTTGAGATTGCGGCGGCTCTGAAAACAATGTGTTGTTTCCGAAGACGATTTTTAAAATTTTGAATCACGGATTTGAAAATCTAGAATTGAAGAATTTGGAATCATCATCACAATGGCCATGAAAACGGTTAAATTTGTTTTCAAAGAGTTTAAAATTGGGTTGAAAATTTGAAAACGGATAAATTTGTTTTCAAAGATTGAGTTTTAATTTGAAATCTGAAAATGGTTAAATTGGTTTTCAAAGATTTGATTTTGAATTGAAATTTGAAAACGGTTAAATTTGTTTTCAAATGATTTGAAATTGGATTTGAAATCTGAAAATCGTTAAATTTGTTTTCAAAGATTTGATTTTGAATTGAAATTTGAAAACGGTTAAATTTGTTTTCAAATGATTTGATTTTGAATTGAAATTTGAAAACGGTTTAAATTTGTTTTCAAAGATTTGATTTTGAATTCAAATTTGAAAACGGTTAAACTTGTTTTCAAATGATTTGAAATTGGATTTGAAAATTGAAAACGGTTAAATTTGTTTTCAAATATTTGATTTTGAATTTGAAATTTGAAAACGATTAAATTTGTTTTCAAATGGTTTTAAATTGGATTTGAAATCTGGAAACGGTTACATTTGTTTTCAAAGATTTCATTTTGACTTGAAATTTGAAAGCGGTTAAATTTGTTTTCAAATGATATGCAATTGGAAATTATGGGGATTGAATTCGTCATTACGACGGGTTAGAAAACCGTTTTAACCTTTGAAAGACGTATGCAAATCAAAAATTGTAAGAATTGAAATCGTCATTACCACTGCTTAGAAAAGCCAAATTTGATTTCGAAAACGAGATTTGAAATTTAGAAAGTTGCACGGGTTGAAATCGTTAATACGATGGTTTGAAAAAAGTTTATGTTTAAAAATTGATTTCGAATTTTGAAAATTCGAGGGTAGAATTCGTCATTATGACGGCATAAAAGGGCGCTTTGAGAATGCAACGGTCGACGACAGACCGAGGTTTGAAATGGCCACTACGACGACGTAAAAGGGTATTTTGAAATGGTTTGTGAAAACCAAGTTTTGAAATCGTCATTACAACGGCATGAAAAGGTGTATTAGAAATGGTTATAAAAACCGGGTTTTGAAATGGTTATAAAAACCGGGATTGAAAATCGTCATTACGATTGCATAGAAACGGTTTGCAACGGTCAGCGGAAGACCGAGGTGTGCAATGGCCATTATAACGGCACAAAAACGTGTTTTCGAATGTTTGTAAATGACACGGAATGACTTATGATCACATAGCACATAAGCACTCGCAGTTCATTATATTATGCATAATGCTGACACGGGTTTTAACTTAATAAGGGTGGATCACACACCAAGCGATCAATCCCCGATTTTTGAGAGGGATACCAATCAAAACAAAATGTGTAAAGAGGGTGCCCTAGCCTCGGCCGAGTTCTCAGAATTTGCATAATACATCAGCTACTGCCTTTTGAGTACTCAGCTGAGTTTCAATGTGCTCGATCGGGTATAGCGTACTCGGTCGAGTACCCTGAATCACTAACGGGATTGTAACTTTTTGTTGAAATGGGCCACCCGCGGCGCGCGCGGAAGCGCTTGAAATAAGCGTGCATTTGTGGAGTCGCCACCAATTTTTATGGGAAATTGGAACCGTTCGAATACCTCGTGTCATGTCAACACACAAAGTAGTGACATGAACACTAAGAACTCGTTACCCTTAGCATTCTATGTCTAGAATGACTCTCGTGGATGCCAATGAATATGGATGTTCACAGAGATCTAGAGTAAGGGGTGAGGGTACGTATTAGGAAGCTCTTTTATTGAACACCTAATCCCGCCCACCTCGATAGCGGCCTCTACTAATGATTAGGGAAATCGTTTATAGTTGATATGTTGTCGATGTAATGCATGCAATGCAACAAACAACATTTTAATCCTAGCATGTGAGATTAGACTAAGTCGGTGGACACGTATTTTAGCAAACAATTAAATCGAAGTTGATGTTAGATTAATTACATGTGAATACCATACAATTAAATCATACAAGATAATAAGAAATATTACAAAGGAATAAGAAATAAATTACAATGGATATTTGAATTTGCATCATAAACAATTAAACATGCCCAAAAGAGTTTTAGAAATAAAAGAAAAGAAAAGAATAAATGAAATAAGGAAAATTAGAAATTTGGAAAAATAAGGAAATTGGAAATTGATTTAAATAAGGTAATTAAAGGAAAATATGAAATAAAATAAATTAGGAAAATAAAAATAATAAATAAAATAGAAAATAGAAAATAGAAAATAGAAAATAGAAAATATAGAAAATATGAATTATATGGAAAATATGTCGAATTGTGGAAAATATGAATAATAGTCGATTAAAACCTAATTAGAAGCCTACATCAAAACGAGAAGAGTTCAGAGGCAGAAACCACCTCAGAACAGGCGCAGCATCTGCTGCGTCCCTTAGAAGAGGCGCATCAGTTCATGTGACTGTTCTTGAGTTGGTTTCTGACGGTGAAAGTCATACTCGTTAATTGTTATCGTTGCTTGTTTGATTAGGATATATTATTGGTGTATAACTCGAGTATAAGTGATTTAGTCAGATTACATATGCTAAAGGTCGTCATACGTCAGATTAAAAACGAATTATTATAATGAATTAAAGACTACGACGGTTTACGATGTCGGATTTACAAGGATTGAAACTTTAGATTTGAAAACGGAATTAAAGTTAGAAAACTGGAAAATAAAGAAAATTATGAACAAAAGATGAATTCAAACGACTCGATATAGAGAAATCGAATCCTTTAAATCCGGGTTTGAATAAGATGACAAAAACCCGCAAATATTGAATTATAAGGGATTTAAGCCGTAAAAGGTTGAAAAAGAATATAAAAAAAAACTAATTTGAGAATTACTAGATGAAATAAGAGAAAAAGAACGAAGAAAGAAAATATAAGGCGAAAGAGCAAAAACCCGAGGAAGAAGAAGAGTGCAACAACTGAAAGCAACCCCTGGAAGAGGCGCAGCAGATGCTACGGCCTTTCCAGAAGGTGCATCAGTTGATGCGATTCTTCCCCACATCAGATCTCTATTGTTTCCGTCAAAAGGTTTTAAAAGGTGGTTTTAAAGGACGGTTTTGAGCATACTTATGATATAAATCCTTACATAAATTAAATACATAAATAAAACAAGATTAAATTGGGATTTTACACCCTCAGACTTACATGTTAGGGTCGCGATATTTAACTAAATCGGTTTTTTAGAAGTAACTCGACTCGATCTATGCAAATATGAAAGTGCCCTTAAAAAAAACGAATTAAAAGATTGATTAATTAATTGATTGTGTAGTTGTCAAATTGGTCCGGCTATGCAACGTGACTGGGACTCAGGATGATCTGAGCTTACGTGGTCGATTGATCAAGCACGTAGGCGTCGAAAGCTTAGAACAAGGTCTAGAATGCAAAGGGAGAAGAGAAGGGCGGACACTCGCGTGAAAAATATGTGAGGCCGAAGGTTTCTCTTTATACTAAAAATATGTGGAGAGTTATGGAATGACACAAACTTTGGAAACAAATCATGGAAAAATTCTGTATACAACGAAAACGAGCTGGAGAAGAGGCGCAGCATCTGCTGCGATCCTTCCAAGAGGCGCAGCACCTGCTGCGTCATTTCCCCACAGGTTTCCTCCTGCGGAAGAAAGATTTCCGCGTTTCTATTATGGAATTGCGGTAGATCTATACTTCCTTATTCCGTAAAATATGATTTGTGGAGGATATTTTGCCAAAAGATATAAAATTAATATTATGGAATAAATATCCGGAATATTCTAGAACATTCCGACTCGGCATTTTAAACGGTTTCTTAGAAAATAAAGCGGTTTTTTACCCGGACTCCAAATGAACTCCAATTACTGTCAAAACGACCGTATCGGCGCGTAGATGACGACCAAAGTGGTAGACACACGTATTTGAGCTATCAGTTGACGATAAACTTACGAACTGTCATAAATCGTTCCGTGTACCAAACATGCGACCCAATCATCACTGGGTGGTTGGCAAAAGGTGTAGAAATGAGGTATCTACCGAGCCCCCACTTTGACTGAGGCTTGGACAAGGCAAAAGTCAAAGTATAGCCATCAGGTCAATCCAAGATTACAACATGACGACTATGGCGATGCGAGGCGGCTCAAGGGGTCTGAGCCAAGGACCTATCGTTGGGAACATTTTAGAGTCTGTCGACTATCAGGGAGGGTCGTTTAAAGTCCAGTAGACTACGTAAGGAAGCTCTCCAGCCATAAGAAGAAATCATACCTGAGACTTCTCTCTCGAGACATTTCCGGAGTTGTGTAGGAGCTAAGGTTAAGACCTAACCGGAGTTGCGTAGGAGCTAAGGTTAAGACCTAAAAGATATGTAAGGATTGTACTAGGGTGTGGGCCCTAAAAAGTTAGGCGTATGAACTTGGGTATTTTGTGAACCTAAAAGAACGGTTGGTATGGGAACTTCTGGAGAACGACACCCTTGCCGCACTCCGGGAGGAAACAAATAATATTGAGGGCAGCAGGACGTCGGTAGAAACTGCTGGGGAATCCACTTGCATTGATCTCAAGCGAACTCTCGTTGGGGAATATATTGATGATTCAGTCTGGATTGAATCATTTCTGGGAAATCTGCTTGTATCTGCTTTCAAACAAACTCCATCTCTCGAAAAGTGCAATCGGCTTTCATGAACTCTCGTTGGATAATAAATGTCGATAAGGGTGTGTCTTAAACACCGCAGGGGAAAATAAAGAGGCTTGACTGATAATGGCGCGTCCTAAGCACCGCTGGAAATCCGCTCGTTGTTGCAAGCAAAATCCCGATAAATGGAGGATTAACCTTGTGAAGTTGGTTCAGCAGTAATCCTTGCTGATAGATAAAACACCGCGATGGCTTTGCAGTCCGTTTAGCAAAATACGGGTCCGGACAAAAAAAGAAATGCCCAAATATATGATATAAGGTGTCGGAGAAGAGGCGCACAAAACATGGGCTCAGAAATAACAAACTCATAACGAACTTTCAAAAATTGAGCTGGAAAGACGCTGGGGAATAGGCGCAGTAAGAGCTGCAGCATTTGGAAAGGGCGCAGCAATTGCTGCGTCATTTCCAGGGCTCATCCTTGTCTGGGTAAAAACACGACTAAACCCGTGTTTTATTTCATTTATGCAAAACACAATTCCTTTCTAAAATCTCTCAAATTCCAACCAAAATTCGTCAAAACTTGATCAAATCATTCCATAAATTATGACTAATCGATGTATGTATCACATTCTTGCCTTTAATTCTCGTTTTTGATCAATTTGGGGCCGAAAATTAGGGGTTCCCTCCCCCTTTATTTCGAAAAATTGGGGATTTTGCCCCTAATGGATTTGTTTGATAAAATTGATACTAGAAATGGATAATTGGTAATGTTAGGAACATAACCATGTATTCTTTTTGAATTTTCGTCAAGTATTGAGCATTTCAGCGAAAATAAGACGGTTTCTCAACTGTTTCGAAAATCGCTTCGAAAATGGCCTTAGGATTGTCCATTTTTGATGAAATTTGGTTTTTTGGAACCCTTGTGTAATGGGTAAACTTGCTATCATGCCGGATTTTTGAGTTGCGACAACTCTTTCAGGACACTTTCTAGGGCATAATTGCTATTATAGTGAAATGCTGCCGAATTTTCGACTCAAACTCACGACTAGGCTTGAACGTAGACTTGACTTGCCCCAACCTACCACATGAGTGGTCGGGTTTTGAAAGAAATGGCCAAACATGGCAAGAAAAGCCACTTTTAAGGCTCGAAAATACTTGAAATAACCTCACCGAGGCTCGTCGTGGCTGGACGCGGCCTGATTTTCCTTGATTTTGCAGGTGACAATCCTTCTACGTCTGGGAGGGCTCCCATGGATGTAGACTTCGACCCTTCTCTTACTCTTGTAGGGGGTGAGAGAGAGGAGGTGGTTGAGGAGGAGGCTGAGGAGGTCCCGATAAGGGCCAACGTGGGACGAGGGGGTCGCCAGCTAGTGGGTGCACCCGAGTGGGCCGAGAAATGGGATGGTAGACATCTCATTTCGGCGGCAGAGAGCCACCTGTCCTACAGGACGGCGAGGAGTCTGGTAAGTTTCGAACTTGTCTTTTCCTATTACCTTACTTATTTGCTTTATCGTTTTATTTCTCCTTTGTTTTAAGCTAAAGTTAGCTTTGTTTTGCATTGATACAGGAGGCCGGGAACATGAGGTTCTTTTCCGGTTACATGATGATGATGGACGCCTTTGGGAGAATGTCGGAGGAGGAGAAGGCCAACATCGAGTTGGGAGCCTTCGGGGCTTTGGTGGGAGCTTGGAGGGCGATCAGGGAAAGGAAGATACGGGCTAACCTTTGCCTGATTCGAGCTTTCCTTGATCGGTACTGGGACACGACCTCGACTTTCCATATGCCTTTTAGAGAAGTCGGGTCACTTTGGAGGACTACGGCATGATCTCGGGTCTACCGTGTGGAGAGGAGGCTTTGGTGTGGCCGTTGACGGCCATGGGGTAGACTTAGCCGAGGGGAGGAGGCTGATCGGCTGGAACCTGGCGGCGGGTGCTGCCAGCGTTCCCGGGTTAGTGTTGAGTTCTTACGTCAGGGACTACTTCGCGGGTAGGACCCCGGCGACGGTGATGATGGATGGGAGGAATGTGGCTCCTCCTGCTTGTACTGCGGAGCAGAGGGCCCGCTTGTGGTTGTGGTGGTTTTTGTCTTCGATTTACCTCGGAGACAAGGAGGAGAGGCTGTCGACGAACCTTCTTCCTTTCCTGTCTGACTTGAGTAGCCTGGGCGGTGGGACTGGGTTACTCCTGGCTTTGCGGTCCTCACTCGCTGCATGAGGGCCATGGTACATCCGGAGCTGATGGAGAAGGGGACTTCTCCTCCTACTGTCGGTCCTGGACTCTTGTTGAAGGTATGAGCCTCCCTTTATTTGCTTTATGAAAGATCATTATCTCTCCATTTCTTTATTCTATTGAATTATGAAAGATCATTATCGTAGAAATAAATGATTATTCTGTCTACAGGCATTGGTGTACTCCTATTTTCCCAGCTTTGCACCCAGGAGGACGGAGCCCGAGCCGAGGGCGTACCCAGTCATGAGGGACTGGGTGGTGTGCCGTAGGAAGAGCCAGCGCTCTTCTTACGATGTTTGTCGACGGGGCGTGAATGCCCTGAAGTTGGTTGACGTAAGTACTTTCGACCCTTGTTTGATTACTTGTTTTTCTTCTAGAAGTGATCATAGGAATGACCCCTCTCCTGTTTAGAGCCGATCATAGGAATGACCCTTTGTTTCCTTATTTTAGTGGGTGCCTAGACCTTGGGAGGACTACCGTCAGTCTCCAGCTTTCGTGGCCGAGGTCCTTCATCCTAGGAGCTCGAGTCGGCTGTTGCTGAGGACGCTCATGGGACCTGTGTGGTACCTGGGCGAGCGTTTGACTCGACAGTGCTCTCGTGACGCCTTCATGGTCCCCATCGATCCTCCACAGACGATGTTTAGGGAGCCTTATGACGCCAAGAGAGAGGCTGACTTGGCTGACGCGAGCGGAGATGCCCTCCTTCTATCTGGCGAAGAGTACTCCGAGTTTGTTCACCAGAGGTTGGCGTACTGGTCGACCGTGGTAAGTGTTTTGCCTTTTCTTGTTATTGATTTAATTTGACAAATGACGAACAATCGTAAAATAAAGAGTCGTTTGAATCCTATAAGAGATCGAGGTGGCAGGCGTCGAGCCCCTAGCTTACCCAGACACACTCGAGTACACTGACGCGGCGGGTTTGACGACGATCTCGGAGATCCGTGACTTCGGTGAGGAGGTGACGGACACGGGTTTGGAGGAGTGGCAGCACTTGGTGAGGAGGGTAAGCCCCCAGCTTTGGCTGTCTTTTTGTTTCGTTGCATAAGAATGCCTTTGTTCCTTTTGAACCTTCTTTGTATTTGAATGCAGGTGGCAGCATCTCGGTACGTGGCGCTGTGGAGGATGGCCAACCGGTTGCGAGCTACAGCCATTGAGGTGCTCGTAGGTGCCCGGGGACGACAGGTATGAACCTCTAATTCCCTTTCTTGTTTCATTGAATTAGGTTGTAATGAAAATGTTGCTTTATTTTGTTAAAAATGATTGAAATGAGGCATTTCTTCATTTGTGTGCAGAGAGAGCGTGACCTTGAGCGCGAGCGTGACCTTGAGCGCGAGCGTGACCTTGAGCGCGAGCGTGACCTTGAGCGCGAGCGTGACCTGGAGCGCGAGCTAGCACAGTCTCGAGAGGAGACGGCTCGTCTGTTGAGGGAGCTCGAGGTCAGGTCTCTGAGATCGCTTCCCTTAAGGCGACCGTGGCTGAGTTGAGAGGCCACCAGGACTAGCTGCTTTTCCTCTTTTTGGTTGTCTTTTGTATATTTGTACATTTTGTACTTTTTCGGACTCTGTTTTGGGTGGAAGCCATCAGTTTGATGTAGATACTCGTCTTTTGGTTGTGTATATAGCGGCCTGAGTGCCTTTGCTGCTGTTGCTTGTTGTTCCTGCAGGTTAGTTTAAAAACAGGTTTGATAGGTGACGGTTTACACCATTGTTGTCAGAATCCCGATTCGATCCTATGATTCTACGATTTTACGATCCAAAAACGTTTGACCGATCCTGGATCCTACGATTCTATCTTGTTTGTAGAATCTTACGATCCTATATATTTGAAATTTTCTAGAGGTAGGATCATAATACGATTCTACGATCTTACGATTCTACGATCCGAATCCATAGTAACCATATTAAAATATATTTTTATATAATGATATCGTAAAATCCTAGTTTCTTGTAATTTGTAGAAACAGTTCATGAAATGATACTAAAACTCTTTTTTATCAATATTTTGTGTATAAATAAGTGTTTTAATTTTCAATTATATATTTTTATTAAATAAAAAACTATATTTAGTGAATTTGTAGAATCTTACGATTCTACGATCCGATTCTGCCGAATCGATCCTACCTTCCCCATCGATTCAAAGTAGAATCTCGATCCTAACAACATTGGTTTACACCGTCACGCTGCCGAAATTTACATAGAATTTACAAGTATAACGTACATCATATAAGTGGCCTAAATTGGCGCAAAATGAAAAAAGTAAAAAAAAAAATGCCCGAAAATGATCGGAAATGACGAAAGCGTCTGAAAATGACAAAAAAATGCCCAAAAATGCGCAAAACTGCCCAGAAATGAACAAAAATGCACGGACAGTAGGGAGGGCTACCCCCTAAAAAAATGAAAAAGAAATTTCTAAGTGTGAAATATAGTGAAAAATAGGAGTGAAATTATTCCCCTAAAAAAGAAAAGAAATAAAAAAAATGGGTAAGTGTGCTCGTTTGGCGAAAATATCGACTTCGTCTCGAAAAGCGAACCCGAAACGAATTAAGAAACATAAAATTTGGTAATTTGACGAAATTACCAAATTAAAATCCTATAGTAATAGGAAATTTTAGTAAAAACAAATTAGGAAAGATCCAAAGCTGAGAATCACGGAAAAGGGTCTGGGGAAGAGGCGCAACAAGAGCTGCGATTCTTCGAAGAGATGTAGCAGATGCTGCGTCATCTCCACAGTTTGGCAGACCTCAACAGAATTTAGGAAATGGAGAATAGTATAAATAGAAACTTCGGGGAAGCTTTTTCACACAATTCCTCCATCTTTCTTCCGTCTATTATATAAAAGCTCTCATGTCTTCTCAAAAAAAAAAAAAAAAAAAAAAAACTCCCAAAATTATGGATGCTTTTGAAAACCGTCTCAAGGAGTGGACGAATGAGTTCACAAATGTCTAGAAACATTACATGGGTGCTTTTAATCTTGGATCGATCTTGAATCTCAAATTAGTGAAAGTTGTGAAGCCTTTCTTGGATGCATGTCTTGAGTATTGGGACCCAAATTTTCACGTGTTTGCCTTTCCTGGAGGCGATATTTGTCCTTTTCTCGAACAAATAGCTGCTATTTGAGGATGGGACCCAGAAAATTTACCCGCTAGACCCCTTAGCTCTCAAGAATATAAGAATAAATTTAGGGATTTGCTTTGATTGACCAAGGCTGAGGTGGACCGTCTTGTGACCTCGAAAGGTTTTCGTATGCTTGACTTTATCGATCGGTTCATAAATAGAGAGGACCCTTCTATTTCTTATGTTGCAAGGCGCAGGGCCTTCGGGTTTTATCTACTTCATTGCTATGTCCTTCGAGGGCATGTTAATGATGATATGAGAGAGGATCCCCGTTTTCTGAGCCTAGTAGAACAAATGGAGCTGCGCAAGAGCCCAACATGCCTTTGCTTAGGAGAGACCATTCTTGGTTTGGATAACAGAAAGGCCAACCGTGAGCTTCCTTATTTGGGAAGTCCGGTCATTCTGCAGGTAAGAACCATTTCTCATATTTCAACCGTTTTTTTGTCTTCTTTGTTTTTTCTTCTTTTTTTTCGGTTTTTTTTTTTGGTTTTGATTTTTTTTTGTTTTTTTTCGGTTGAAATAGGGGCATTATTTCCCGTCTCCTTTTACAGGTTTAGCTGATGGAACGGTTGAGGTTGATCGAGCCCCCAGTCAATGTGCCAGGATACCATGCTCGATCGATTGCAATGAGAACCAGACTCTATATGGTAGACTTCACTCGAGTGTGCAACTATTGGGAGAATAAGTTTAAGAGTGAAGGTGGTCCCTTGATCCGATGGATTGTGCCATGGTGGCATCTTAGGTCACTCACTGGAGTCTCATCTTTGGACCTGACACGATCAGTTCGTATCCCTGGCTTGGAGTTTATGATTTGCATTGTCCCGGAGAGATTGATGAGACAGGTTGGCCTTAGGCAGAAGATCCCGAAACTTGATACCGTTCCTCAGACTGCATTGGCATACACTCCGGAGTCTTGTCGGGAGTGGGCCGTTACGTGGGCTCAGAGGAACATGTGGTTCATACCAGTTCCTATTGGCTCTTTATGGGTATCTGACTCGTATCTGCAATGGCCAAAGGCTAGTACTCCCGAAGAACGCGAGAAGCTGAGGAAACACGAGCCCGTGGATTATAAGATCCGCGAAGTAGCAAAGGAAAATTAAAAGTATTTGACTGAAGAGGAAGAAGAAGCCGGATTCCTAGTTACTCGTCCGTCAAAGAAACCGATAGCTGCTCCTGCCCTAGAGATGGTGATGGATCGAAATGGTAAGACTAGACCACGAGAATGACCGTTGGTAATTAGGTCAGAGTCAGCACAAGAGCGTCCAACTCGTGGTCGAGACAAGAAATATGATAAAGTTGACAAAGGCAAAGGGAAAATGGAAGAATAACCTTAGTCATTATTATAGTATTATTATGTAATAAACGGCGGGGTTTTTAGAATCCTAGCCTAGCATTTATTTTCAGCATTTTATTTTATATGTATTTGGCGTATTAATATCATTTATGGAACAATGAATAAAAGATTAATTAGCTAAGAAACTGTTGTGACTTTCTTTTATTATTCTTGTCGAATTTCAAATGCAAATGTCCTTCTATTTACATTAAATGACGGGTTGTATCCTGTGAAGGATTGCCTATGTATTCACTAAACAAATAAAATCAAACCATGTGCGTAGTTCGAGTAAATGTAAAAGAATAATTGTTCAAAGCAAGAGCTTGTAATGAACTTAAGAAAAATAAGCATGTGCTTTACTTACTCCCATGGGAAGTGCAATTCAATTTATTTGATGATATGAGGATGTCAAAATGTCAAAATGCAAGAGCAAAGAGACATAACTTTTAGCTGGCCAGGGGGCGGTTTTATTTAGTGTCGCACGAGCGGCACATAGGTTACGCGAGGCGCGTTTATGTTCTATGCTAAGGGTAGTACCGTTTCAATTGGTCTAAGTTAGTAGGATTAGAAAATTCATTCCCATCTATGTCTGTAATCCTAACCGCACCCCCTGAGAGTATGGACTTGACTAAGAAAGGTCCGGCCCAGTTAGGTTTAAATTTTCCTCGTGGATCGACAGGTAAAAGAGCTCTGACTGATTTGAGCACCAAATCTCCTTCTTTGATGTTCCTGGGCTTAACCCGTTTATTAAAGGCTCGTTTGATACGTGCCTGATATGTTTGCACATTATGTAATGCGTGCAACCTTCGTTCATCCAAGAGGATGAGTTCTTCATATCGATCCCTATTCCATTCAGCTTCTGGGATTGACTTTCGAGCAAAATGCGTACGGATGGAATTTCTAATTCAACTGGTTGCACAGCTTCCATGCCATAAGTCAGAAAGAAAGGAGTAACCCTAGTGGAAGTCCTAACTGATGTGCGATAACCCCATAGCGTGAAAGGTATTTTGCTAGGCCAATCTCGATAATTGTCGATCATTTTCTTGAGGATCATGACGACATTCTTGTTAACAGCCTCCAATGCGTCGTTAATTTGAGGTCTATAAGGCGAGGAATGGTGGTGCTTAATTTTATATTTGGCTAGCAATTATGCGGCTTCGGCTTGGAAATGTGACCCATTGTCACTGATGATCTCATGTGGGAAACCATATCGACAGATGATATTGGTTTGTATGAACTTTGCCACATGTTTAGCTATGAGAGCGGTGTAGGATGTTGCCTCGACCCATTTGGTGAAATAGTCGATAGCTACCAAAATGAAACAGTGACTTCCTGTTCCAGCTGGAGTGATCTTCCCAATGATATCGGTTCCCCAAGCAGAGAATGGCCAAGGAGAGGTCATGGTGTAAAGCATTGAGGGAGGAACATGTTGCACATTCCCAAAGACTTGGCAATTATGGCAATGTCTGACGTATTTAATACAGTCTGACTCCATTGTTGTCCAGTAGTATCCTAGACGCGTGATTTTCTTTTCCGTCATGGGTCCACTCATGTGAGGACCGCATTCTCCATCGAGAACTTCTTCCATCACTTTATGTGCCTGTGATTGATCAAGGCAACGCAAGATGACACCAAGAGGTGTTCTTTTGTACAATTCTCCTTGCATGAGGAGGTATTGAGAGGATAGTAGGCGTATGGCGTGTTGTCCCCTCTTATCCATATCTGGTGGGTATGTACCATTGAGTTTGAAATTTAGAATGGCTTGGAACCAGGGTTCCTCTGGGCTTTCTTCTTCATCTGTAATTTGGTGTACATAGGCTGGTTCTGACCATTATTCGATGCATAAAGGCATTTCGACCATGTCATCTGGCATATTAATCAAGGCTGCAAGCTTCGCAAGAGCATCTGCAAATTGATTCTCTTCACAAGGTAGATGTAGATAAGTGACTTGATCGAAGAATTGGGCAACCTGATCTATCCTAGCCTGATATGGTGCTAGACTTTCACTTCGAATTTTCCAAGATCCTGTAACTTGCTTAATGATCAAGGATGAGTCTCCATGGACTCGAAGATTCTTAATGCCGAAGCTCATTGCTCGCCTTCAGGAGAAATGAGCAACACTCCTATTCCAAATCCTCTTAAATTTGATGCTCCATCAAAATAAAGGTCCCAAGAGTCTACGTTGGTCTGTAGGATGTCCTTATCTGGAAATGACCACGTGTCTATTACCTGAGTATCGTTGATAGGATTATCTGTGAAGAATTCGGCAACGGCGCGCCCCTTTATGACTTTCAAAGGTACGTACTTGAGATCAAACTCTGAGAGCATTAAGGTCCACCTAGCCAAAAGTCCGTTGAGAACGGGTTTCTCGAAGAGGTATTTGACATGATCCATTTTAGAATACATCTTGACATAGTAGCTAAGCATGTAGTGGCATAGCTTCTTTGTCGCCCACACAAGAGCAAGGCATGTCTTTTTGAGAGGTGTGTATTTATACTCGTATTCTAAGAACTTCTTACTAAGGTAGTAGATAGCTCTTTCTTCTTTCCCAACAGTTTGTGCGAGCATAGCCTCCATGGCTTTTTTGGTGACTGTGAGATATAAACCAAGAGCTTGATCTCGTTGAGGAGGCATTAGCACTGGTGGCTTAGCCAGTATCTTCTTAATCTTGTCAAACGCTTTTTGACAATCGTCGTCCCCATATGGTATGGACTGTTTTCTTGAGCTTTTTGAAAATGGGTCCGCAGATCATAGTGAGCTTCGATATGATTCGGCTTATATACTGCACTTTGCCTAGAAATCCTCTAACTTCCTTCTCTGTTTGAGGTTGCGGCATTTCAATTAAAGCTTTGATCTTGGATGGATCAATTTTTATTCCCCTCTGGCTGACGACATATCCCAGAACCTTGCTCGACGTTACCCCGAATGCACACTTCTTAGGATTGAGCCTCATGTTGTACTTGCGCAATATTAGGAAGAATTTGCGAAGGTTATCGATATGCCCCTTCCTATCTTTGGATTTGACAATAATATCATCTACGTATACTTCTACCTCTGTATACATCATATCATGTAGCAAGGAGGTCGCGGTGCATTGAATATAGCTCCAGCATTGATTAGCCCAAATGGCATAACTGTATAACAATATGTGCCCCACTGAGTGACGAAGGCTGTCTTATGCATGTCTTCTATGGCCATTTTTATCTGATTATACCCTGCGTACCCGTCTATGAAGGATAACAACGCGTGATCTGCTGTATTATCTACCAATATGTCGATGTGTGGTAGAGGGAAGTCGTCTTTGGGACTCGCTTTGTTCAAGTCTCTGAAATCAACACAAACTCGGATTCGCCCATCCTTTTTGGGTACGGGGACTATGTTAGCCACCCAGTCTGAATACTCGGAAACTTTGATGAACCCGGCTTTGAATTGTTTATCGACTTCTTCTTTGATTTTAAGAGCCCATTCGGTCCTCATTCGACGAAGCTTCTGTGTTCTGCGATATACCTGTCGATCCCTGGTATATCCTTGTTAGACCAAGTGAAAACGTCCTTGAACTCGTGTAGGATGTCGATGAAATTGGCCCTTTCAGTTGGGTTTAAGGTCGTCCCTATCCTAAATTCTTGGTGTTCTAGTTCGTTTCCTACGTTGATGGGTTCGGTGTTTTCTATAACTGGTGCCCTTTCCCCCTCTTGTAATATTTCTTTAAATATGTAAGGAGGTAATTCGACTGAGTCTAGGTTAGGATCATCCTCATTATCATCATAAATAGAATTGCATTCAGAAAAACACAAGGAGTAAGCAGAATCTGATTTATTCATATTAAATTTTGAAATTAGCTGAAACAAAGAAGCCGTCTGTTCAGTAGTCAGTGGCGGTAAAGGGACAACCGCTGGGACATTTCCCATGCTGCTGTTACTATACGATGCTATGCTAGGAGAAACAATGGGATGGGGAGTGACGATAGAAGAAGACCCTCTAGCGACCTCTCTAGACTCAGACTCAGACTCAGACTCCGACACCGACTCCGACTCTGACTCATATTCGTTGTCTTCAGGTTCTCCTTTTAACATCTCTCCTTCTTCATTAGTGACCTTGAAGAGCTTTCCTTAATTGTTAGTCCACTTGATCGACTTTCTCCATCCTTTCTGCTTATTTGAACTAGTTTCGGTAATTAGCGTTGTCGGGTTGAAATGGTCATCTTGAAGTATCATGGTAATGATCTCATCCTGTGCTGTCCTGACGAATCGGTCTTCTCCAAACAGAAGGCTAATAGCTTGTTCGTCTAAACAAGGTGTTTGACGAGTTTTGACGGTAGGAACCGTTTCTGAAGGGATGAAGTAGTAATCGTGGAAGACCTCGATTCCAGCTAGTTGCATTCCCTTATAGTTCCAAGGTTCAGGAAACCCATGAAAGTACTCTTGACTCCCTTCCCTAAAGAAATATCCATTTAGGGTAGGGAAATAGGATCGCATTTGGATTCCTTTGTTCTTACGGTTTTGAAACTGAGTGAGCATTTCTAAGGCTTCTTCTTTCGTGGATTTATACCCCAATCATAATGGTATCCTTTGAGAGTTTCCTTCTTTGTAAGGTGCAAAGGTATTCCTCTTGGTGGGGTTTAATGGCATTCCTGGGAAGTATCCCTGGGACTTGAGTATGTGGTTGACCACCAAATTGGAGTATGGGTTGAAGTATAGAGGTGCCAGTTTGCTCTCTACAAGATTTATACTTTGAAATCCCCCAAGCTCGTATACAGGGTCTGTGACTACTTGATTGCTTGACATTTTCTTTATCACAGCCTTGATAGGTGACGAATTGATCGTCACTACTTTACCATCCAGAGGAATTTTGATTTTCTGGTGTAAGGTGGATGTTACCGCTTTGGAAGCGTGAATCCAAGGCCTTCCCAAAAGTATATTGAAGGATGCCTTGATGTCCACTATTTGAAAATTGACCTTTCCCTCGATTGGCCATGTGGCTATAGTGAGGTTGATTAGCCCTAATACTTTACGTCGTGTTCCATCATATGCTCGAACACCTTGGTTGGTAGGAGTCTAATATGATTCTTTCATGCCTAACTTATGTGCTGTCTTTAGTGGTATGACGTTGACTGTGGAGCCTGTTGGAATATGTGTCCTCCGACAATAATGCGATCACAATTGTCGATCATATTGATCACATGTTTAAATCTCATAACAAGAATACGGAAGGGATGATACATTACATATATAGTCAACTGGTCCACACATATCGGTAATGATTGGCTGGTTAGAGTTTGACATTACTGTCGTGCGATGTGGTGATCAGTTGATCCCTTGAGGTCACACCTAAAGGACGATTCCCTTAATTGAAAAGGTTAATTAATTGTATGTCGATACAGATTAATTAATTCCTTAAAATTGAACAAATTATTATCATAAGAGAGAAAATGAAATCTTATTATAATGTGATTAAATAAGATTTTATTTAGTAATTTAAGAAGTTATATTACTAAAATCAATCGGTGTTTGCGAAACACGCGAGATGCGAATGATAAGTTAGTTATAATTACAAGATGTTGTGAATTATACTAACTAGTATTTAAATGACCATTTTATGTGAAAGTAATTTTGAATTACTAGTCAATTTGTTATATGTGATTTATTTAATTTGTAAATGATATTTAATTTGTTAAATATGCATTTTAAATTAAAACATGACATAAGACATGTCACATGTCACATGACATACAATTGTACAATTGACAAAAATAAAATGGACTCCATATTACACATCATAACCGAAAATTGGTGGGCAATTTTAGAAGTTTTGTCTTATTCATTTGTCTATGACATTTGATAGTGACTTGACTATGACAAAGACTTACACTAATTAGTCTTGTGAAGACAAAAAGGAAAAAGGAAAAGGGTCCTAAAAACCCTCTACCCACCGGTTTTTGTAGGCTACAATTGAGAGATTTTTTCTCAATTATTCATTCTCTCATGTTTTATTAAAAACACTACACTCTCTCTCTTGTTCTTCATAAAAATTATTTTTATGAATCTAATTTGTACAAATCAATCACTAATAATACTAGTAGTAGTATATGAGTATTAGTAATCGATTTTAAGGTAAACCACATTTCAAATATCTAGTACATATTATTTTGTGGGATTTTGGGATAGTCTTGGGTGCTACTTATTGGAGGGCTTCTATTTGAAGTCTTGGATGATCATCCTAATGTATTTTCTAGCTCAAGAACAAATGAAGGTAGGAGACCTTCATTTGTGCCCATTTGGCCGAATTTTTGATGGTGAGAAAACGATTTTCTCATCTCTTGATATTTAGTTTGCATGCATAAGATCTAGCTTTTATTTTATGACTAAATAAATCTTTTCATATATGAATATGTAAATTAATGAGATTAATAATTTCTAACAAGCGGTATCAGAGAGCCTTAGGTTGTTTGCATGCAAATCGGTTTATAGTTTTTCCGAGTTATATGATTAACATACAAAACTAATTAATTTGGATTTATGAAGATAAACCTTAAAATAACTTTGCATGTTAGAAGTTTCTGGTCCTAAGTGATTTTTAGGACATTTTGGTTTATTTATGGATTTTATTGTTCATTTTATATAATAATGGCATTAAAATGTGATTTTTATGATAAAAATGTCATTTTTGGACGAAAAATAGCTAAACGTCGATTTTTTCAGTGGTTTTTGGATATGTTTTCACATATATTATCTACTGATGGCTTGTAAATTTTCATGATAAAATGAGTTGTTATGCTCGAAATATGGAATTTTCAAGTTAAAATCGTATTTAAATGAGTAAATAGGTTAATATGAGTTATATTTCGAATCTGGTCATAGAAATTTAGTATGTTGTCACATGCAATTTTAAAAGATGTGTCTAAAATATTTGTCTATAATGAAGTCTTTATGCATGATTTATGAATTTTTGATGAAAAATCACATAAATAGTGACTTTAATTAGTAAAAATGCTAAAACATACTTCATGACGAAGGAAAAACATCACATGTTGCATTTATCATATATTTCAGATCTAAAAGTGAAAAGTTGATAAAAATAATTTTTCTCATATTTTTATGGTGATAATTGTTAAAATCGATAAACCGCAACATTGTTTTTCTCGATATATTTTCGAACTTTTTAACCTAAGTTTTGAACATTATGAGTGTCGTGGTATTTTTCCAGAATGTTCATGAGTTTAAATTTCAAATTTTGAAATTATTTGAAATTTTTATGATTTAATTTGAAGTTTATGACATAATTTTGTATTTTAGGTCCATTCATGAACAATATTAAGAAATCTAGGTTAATTATCGTCAAATATTAGTGGAGACTAATTTTGAGTCCTAAGAAGGTTAGGGTAATTAACTTGTACATAAATATGAATTTATGTAATTATTGTGATTTTTAAAAGGTTAAATCACGCAAATCTGTAAAAACCGATTAATATACGATATTGGCTCTTTAATGGCGATTTAGCATAAAATTGGGCATGTTCTTACATATTATAATGCTGCATTTTATTTATGATTGTCGTATTTTAACTTTATGTAATTTTTGAATTATGTAATTTTACTTAGTATGGCCTTAGTTTTAATTGATATTACCCGAAATGTATGGGAATATCGATTCGGTTGTAATTTATTGTGATCTCGTATCACCGTTTTGTAATTTAATAGATTTATTTTTATTTTTAATTACAAATGTATAATAGGAAATTATGTAATTTATTATGTAATTTATTTATTCCGGAGTTCCTTGAAGACGGTGCCACTCGAGAAGGCGATCCATCAAAGAATGTTGCCTTGAAATGCGTGCCAAGATCGAAGTTCAAGGGACCAAAGGAGTTGGTCTCCGAATTTGTAATATTTTATTAGATTTACTATTTTAGGAAGGCCATACTAGGATTTTATTTATGCTTTGCATTTTATTTATATGTTGCATGCATCGCTAAATCGCCATAACTAAAACATGCTGTGGACAGCGGGCCGCCCACGGGGGCGCTTGGTGAGAACGAAACAAGCGTTTGCATTTTGTATGGAGTCGCCACCAATTTTATGGGAAATTGGAACCGTTCGAATACCTCGTGTCATGTCAAGACACAAAGTAGTGACATGAACACTAAGCAATCGTTACTCTTAGCATTCTATGTCTAGAATGACTCTCGTGGATGCCAATGAACACGGGTGTTCACAGATATCTCGAGTAAGGGGTGAGGGTACGTATTAGGAAGCTCTTTTGATCGAACACCTAATCCCACCCGCCTCGATAGCGGCCTCTACTAATGATTAGGGAAGTTATTCGTACTTGATATATCGTCGGCTATATGCATGCAATGCAACATCCAAGTTTTAATCCTAACATGTGAGAATTTAACTAAGTCGGTTGACACGTAATTAGCATGGAATTGGGTCGAAGTAGGAATTTAAGGTTGATTTACATGTGAAAACATACAAATGATAAAAGAAATACAATAATTATAAATTACAATAATGAAAATTACATTAATTACATTGGAACAGGCGATTTATGTCGAAAATACCTTTAAAACGGATGATTTGAGAAAAAGGAATAAAAGAATAAAATACGAACAGAACAGTAGGTGATAATACGAATAATAGTCGATTAATACGTAATCTAATTAAATTATGTCAAGGCAGAAACGGAGTTCAAGGACAGAACTCAGCCAGGAACAGGCGCAGCAGAGGTGCGTCTTTTGGAATAGGCGCAGCAGACGCTGCGTCTGTTCCTTGGCTCGGTTCTGGCTGTGAAGCCGTGATTGCAAGCCGTTAATGTCGATTGGTGATTTAAAGGATTAATTTAATTATTTACTCGGATGAAAGTGATTAATAGGTTATTACATATGAATGATGGTCATGAAAACAGTAAAACATGAATGAGACGGATGCAAACGGATTAACTACATGATGGAATAATGATAGAAGTGAAAAATATTAATGAGTCCTCTATTGAAATCAATTAACTAACATTAGATACGATGGATTAATGACGAATATGCGACGAATATGACAAAAGACGGATTAAACTATATCAAGGACGAATTCCAGAAACCCAATATGAACGAATTGAATCTCTACAACCCGGAATTGAATTATAATGACAAAAACCCGCAAATATGAATTATAAGGGATTTAAGTCGGATTTATGACAAATTAAACATGGGAATGACGGTGAATAATATACACATGTGATTTATATGTTATCATGACGAAGAATTAACAAGCGAACAAGCAAAAGAAGGATTTTGAACACGAATTACAGAGGACAAACGAAGAAGAAAGGAAGCGAGAATGCGGCGGCCTCACGAAGAGGCGCGGCGAGAACTGCGCTCCTTCAAGAGGCGCGGCGATTCTTGCGCGTCCTTTCTCGACGGATATTTACTGAAAATCCGCAAAACAGGTTTTAACAAAGGGTTTTAGAAATCGGTTTTAATGGTATTTTCGACGTAAACCTTACAATTGATGATACGAAAAGTAAAATACAATATATAAATAAGGATTATACACCCTCAGACTTACATGTTGACGAAACGAGAAGGACTAAGATATCGATTAGTGATGCTCGACGCGAATGCAAAGAGAATGCCCTCGTAAGAGGAAAACGATTAATTAATTAAGTTGATTGAGTGTAGTTGGTCAAATTGGTCGGTCATGCAACGGAGAGGCTGGTACCCGGAAAGATCCGAGCTTACGTGGTCGAAAGTTCAAGCACGTAGGCGCCAATAAGTAAGAACAAAGTCTAGAATGCAAAGGGATAAGAGAAGGGCGGACACTCGCGTGAGAAATATGAGGAGCGAAGGCTCCTATTTATACTATTCACGTGAAGGAATTAGGGTTTCGGAGACTCTTTGGAAGTGAATCTCGGAAAGATATGAGAAAGATACGAGAAACATGCGAGAAAGGGCACGGGAAGAGGCGCAGCAGACCATCGTCTCTTGGAAGAGGCGCAGCGCTGTCTTGCGTCTATTCCCGGAGGTTTCCTCTGTCAAGAAAGATTTCCGCGTTTGAGTTATGGTAGGACGGAAATAAATCGATTATCTTATGAATATTACGGGATATTATTTGCCAAAAGATAAAATTTGTGAAATATGGAATAGAAATATCCGGAACATTCCAGAACATTCTGACTCGGGATTTAACAGTTATCAGAAAATGGAGACGGTTATTGACCCGGACTCCGAATGTACTCTAATTACTGCCAAAACGACCGTATCGGGACGTAGATGACAACCGTGAGGTAGACATTAATATTTGAACAATCACTTAACGATAATCTTACGAACTGTCACAAATCGTTCCGCGTATCAATCATACGGCCCAATCATCACCGGGTGGTTTGCGGGAGGTGCAGAAATGAGGTATCTACAGAGCCCCCACTTTGACTGAGGCTTGGATAAGGCGAAAGTCAAAGTATAGCCATCAGGTCAATCGAAGATTACAACCTGACGACTATGGCGACGCGAGGCGGTTCAAGGGGTCTGAACCAAGGACCTGTCGTCGGTAACATTTTAGAGTCTGTCGACTATCGGGGAGGGTCGTTTAAAGTCCATTAGACTACGTAAGGGGGCTCGCCAGCCATAAGAAGAGACCATACCTGAGACTTCTTCCTCGAGATGCTTCCGGAGTTGCGTAGGAGCTAAGGTTGAGCATGGGAGCTAAGGGTAAGACCTAAAGGGTATATAAGGATTGGTGCTAGGGTGCGGGACCCTAAAGGAAAGCATTGACGGGAAGGAGGTCTAAAGTAAGTTCAACTTAAAGGGTAAACCGGAGGTTGGGTATAGAAACTCTATTGGTTTGGGGGACTTGGAGGCTTATGAGCCTAAAAGGATTGGAATCCTATAGTTTAAAAAATCCTAATTTCGGGTTTATGAACCTAAGAAAGAAGGCTTTGGGTTTGGGAACTTCTGGAGAACGACACCCTCGTCGAACTCCGCGGGGAAACACGAAATATTGAGAGTAGCAGGACACGGCTGGGAACTGCTGGAGGAAAATGTTTGGATAATCTTCGGGAAAATATTGAGTAGCAGGACACGGCTGGGAACTGCTGGAGGGAAAGATCTGCTTGGGTAGATGTCAATCCTCACGTCTTGAGAGAGACAGTGCGTCCGCTTACTTTCGCTGGAGACATAGTTGGGATTATTCTTCTTGTCATGAGAGGGAAAGTATATCCGCTTACTCTCGCTTGAGACATAATGAACGTGTGTCGAATTTTGTGAATAATTAAATGCTCGTTGCGACAAGCAAAATGAGTCTTGGAAGGAATAAATAGTCTGCTGCTGGCTTGGAAATGCGAGCCGGAATGAAAGAAAACCGTCGAACGGACCGAAAGAGCAAAATAGCATCTGGGAAGAGGCGCACCAAAGATGGGCCCACAAATAACGAACTTATAACGAATTTTTGAAAATTCGTATGGAGGGAACAAGAGGAAGAGGCGCAGCAAGAGCTGCGTCTCTTGGAAGAGGCGCAGCGCCTGCTGCGTCTATTCCCCAATTTGGCTTTCCTGCGTAAAAACGCGAAAATCAGAGGGATTGTTTCATTTGCATTCGAAACACAAATCACTCATTTCTCTCTCAAATCTTCACCATTTCCGCCAAGGTTTGATTCAAAAGCTTGCTTTAAACATGACTAATCGAGGTATGTATCTTAATCTTGCATTAATCCTCTACATTTGTTGAATTTTGAGCCGCGAACTTTAGGGTTTTCGACCCTTTTGATCGAAAATTTGGGGCTTTTCCCCCAAATGGATTTGCCTTGCCAAATTGATGTTAGAAACGGATAGTAGGTGATGTTAGGAACATAACCATGTATTTGTTTCGAATTTTCATCAAGTTTTGAGCCTTTGAGTGAAATTTTGAGACGGTTTTACAGCTAAATCGTAAATTGCTTCGAAAATAGCCTTAGGACTGCCCATTTGCGATGAAATTTGATATTTGGGATCCTTGGGTGATGGGTAAACTTTCTACCGTCTCGGAATTTTGGTTTGTGACGACTTTTTCAGGACACCTTTCTAGGGCATAATCGCCGTTATAGCGAAATGCTGCCGAATTTTCGACTTGAACCCGGAACTAGGCTTCGAATTAGACTTGACTTGACCCAATTTATCACATGAGTTATCGGGTTGGTGGGAATATGGCCAAAGATGGCAAGGAAAGAGCGATTTCAGGGCTTTGAAAGCTCGAAAACTCCTTAACAAAGGCTCGTCGTCATGTGACGCGGCCTGAATTTGTTTAACGTTGCGGTGATGAGGAGGCTTCTACTTCGGGAGAGCTCCCATGGAGATAGACGCCGCTATCGTTGAGGAGGCTTTAGAGCGAGCCTTCACCGCGCGGTGATGGGCTGCCGAGTTTCACGAGGAGGAGGCCGTCGAGGAGGAGGAGACCCCGAGACGAGCCAACGTCGGCGAGGAGGTCGTCTGTGAGGGAGCCCTGCGTGGGCCGAGACACGGGAGAGTAGGCACCTCGTGTGGGCTGCAGAGGGTCACCTGTCCTACAGGACGGTGAAGAGCTTGGTAAATAGGAATTCACTACTCACTACTCATCCTCTTTCATTCTTTTTGTCCAAATTTCTTTTAAATTTTAGTCAAAACTAAAGATAGCTTTGTTTCAAATCATAATAGGAGGCCGGAACATCGGGTCGTTCTCGGGGTACACGACGGCGATGGAGCACTACGAGCGGCTGTCGGAGGAGGAGAGGGCCATGATCGAGCGTGGAGCGTTCGGTCCTCTCCGTTCAGTCCGGAGGGATATCGTGAAGAGGAAGTTGCGGGCTAACCTTAGCCTGGTCCGCGCTTTCTTGGACCGATTCTGGGATACGACTTCCACATTTCACATGCCTTTTGGTGAGGTGGGAGTCACTTTGGAGGATTACGGCATGATTTACGGTCCGCCGTGTGGGACCGAGGAGATGGTGTGGCGGAGACGCCATGAGGGCGGACTCGGCCGAGGCGAGGAGGTTGATTGGCTGGAACTTGTCGCCGAAGGTGTTCTGATCTTGGGTTTGGTACCCAGTTCTTACGTTCGAGACTACTTTGCGGGGAAGACCCCGTGGCGGTGACGATTGACGGGAGGGAGACGGCTCCTCCTCCCCTGTCTGGTGAGCGAGGGCTCGTCTCGTGGCTTTGGTGGTTCCCGTCTTCGATTTACCTCGGAGACAAGGGCGAGAGGTCACGACGAAGCTTCTTCCCTTCCTTTCGACCCGAGTTCCCTAGGGCGCTGGGACCGGGTCATCTTTCTTGGTTTCGCGGTCCTCATCCGCTTCATGAGGGCCATGGTTCGTCCGGAGTTGATGGAGTAGGGGACTTCTCCGGTGTTGTCGGACTGGACTACTGTTGGAGGTATGAACCTTCCTTTAGACCAAAGTCAATTCCTTTCTTTATCAAATCACGAAAGATCGTCATTGATTATTACTCTACGGGCGTGGGTGTACTCTTACTTCCCGAGTCTCGCGCCCAAGAGGACGGAGCGGCGGAGAGTGCCTATCCCGTGGTGAAGGATTGGGTGATGTGTTGGACGAAGAGCAAGCGTTCTTCTCACAACGTCTACCGGCGGGATGTGAACGCTCTTGGTGAGCAAATGAGTATCCCATTCGTATTCATTTATACTTCTTATACTTTGCTTTTAATTGATCATAGGACTGATCTTTGCCTTACCTTGTCACAGTGGGTGCCCAGACCTTGGGCGGAGTACGCTGGAGCGCCTCCTTTCGTGGCTGAGGTCCTTCGACCTAGGAGCCCGAGTCGACTGCTGTTGAGGACGTCGATGGGTCCTGTGTGGTACTTGGGCGAGCGTTTGGCTCGTCAGTGTTCTCGGGACGCGTTGACGGTTCCTGTCGATCCTCCCAGGACGATGTTTAGGGAGCCTTCTGAGGCTAAGAGGGAGGCGGACTTGGCTAGTGCCAGTGGCGACGACCTTCTTCTCCCTGGCGAGGACTACTCGGCGTTCCTTTACGGGAGGTTGGCGTACTGGCCGGTAGTGGTGAGTATCTTTTACTTTTCCTTGATTTGATTTTGAGAATTACGATGAAAGATCATCGGTTAATGAGAGCTATTTGTCCTTGCAGGAGGTCGAGGCGGCGGGCATCGAGCCCCCAGAGTACCCTGAGACCCTTGAGTACACTAACGCGACCGGGAGGACGACGATCTCCGAGCTGCGTGACTTTGACGTAGCTGTGACGGATGCTGGCCTAGACGACTGGCAGCATCTGATTCGGAGGGTGAGTTTCTAACTTGTATAACTTTCGTGTAGGAACACATTTGATTGAGCTTGTTCAATTTGCTGAGAGTTTCTTTTGAAAATGCAGGTCGCGCCGTCCCGGTTCGTGGCGCTATGGAGGGTGGCCAACCGGCTGCGAGCTACTGCCATCGAGGCACTCGTCGGTGGTCGAGGTCGTCAGGTATGAACCTTACACCCATTTCTCTCTTTTTTTGATTTTTGATTTCCAATTTTGCTTGAACCGATTGACATGAGCCAATTTATTGCGGTTTACAGGGTGACCGCGAGCTGGAGCGAGAGTTGACCCAGTCTCGGGAGGAGACAGCTCGCGTGTTGAGGGAGCTCGAGGTTCGGGATGCCGAGATCGCTGCTCTTGTGGCGAGAGTTGCCGAGTTCGAGGGCGCCCATCAGTAGTTTTGTGTAGTTCTGTAGACTTGTACATTTGGACGTCTGATTTTGAACATTTTTGGACTTTGTTTGGGGCGCAAGCCCCCAGTTTGCTTGGACTTTTGGACTTTGTTCGGGGCGCAAGCCCCCGATTGCTTGTACATTTGCTCTGTTTGGTGTATATACGACGGCCCGAGTGCCTTTCTTTCTTGGGTTGTGTTGCTTGTATCTGCAGTTAGTTCTTGAACAGTTTGGTAGATAACGGTTTACGCCGTCATCTCTTGCAAAATTTACATAGAAATCACGCCAAACATACATTTTTATATACACATGGCCTTAATTAGCGCAAAATGAGACTCAAAAGAACACAAGAATGCAAAAATTTTGCCGGAAATGACCGGACGGTAGGGAGGGTTACCCCCTAAAAAAAAATGAAAAAAGAGAAATCTATAAGTTAGAAAATGTAGAAATGAAATGCTGAAATTCGTTAAAAAAATGAAAACAGATGAAAATTATTTCCTGAAAAGAAAATGAATGAAAATTATTTCCTAAAAAAAAGACAATGAAAATTATATCCTAAAAAAAGAAATGAATTAAGTGTGATGAAATGGCGAAGGTGTCGATGTCGCCTTGAAATGCGTGCCCGCGAATTTAGGAAACCTGAAACATGGTAATCTTCCCGTATTTACCAAAATCAAACCCCGTAGGAATAGGAAATCATTCGTTATAGAATTAGGAAAGATCCCACGCGGAAATCATAGAAGTGAGACTGGGGAAGAGGCGCAGCATGAGCTGCGTCCCTTTGAAGAGGCGCGGCGACGGCGCCGCGCTTTGTTCCCAAGCCGGTCCGTTACGCGGATTTTTGGAAACAGCAATTAGTATAAATAGAAGCGTCGACGGAGCTTTAGTTCACATAAATCTTTCGTCTCTTCTTCGTCTATTCACATAAAACTCCCAAAATAAATCTTCAAGAGAAAAAAAATTGTCATCATGAATACTTTGGAGATCCGCTTGAAGGAATGGACCAATGAATTTTCAAATATGGAGAAGCATGACATGGGTGCTTATAATCTTGGGTCTTTATTGAGTTTGAAACTTATTAAGGTTGTAAAACCATTCTTGGATGCTTGCCTTGACTATTGGGACCCGAATTATCATGTTTTCGCGTTCCCAGGAGGTGACATTTGCCCATTTCCTGAAGAAATTGCTGCTATTGGTGGGTGGGACCCCGAACATTTACCTGCCATTCCTTCGACTTCACAGGGGTATAAGAGCAAATTCAGAGATTTGCTTGGACTGACCAGACTTGAGGTGGACCGTCTAGTTACCCCGAAAGGTGTGAGAATGTTGGACTTTGTAGACCGATTCATCAACAGGGCCGACCCTACTGTTTCTCATGTTGCTAGGAGGAGGGCATTTGGCTTTTGTTTGTTGCACGTGTATGTCTTCCAAGGACACGTTGATGAAGACTTGAGGGGTGATCCCCGTCTTTTGGGCCTTATTGAGCAAATGGAGCTGCGCAGGAGCCCAGCTTGCTTATGCTTAGGAGAGATTATTTTGGGTTTGGACAATAGGAAATCCAACCGCGATCTGTCGTTCTTGGGGAGTCCCGTCATTTTGCAGGTAAAAGACACCTCATTTTTTGTTTTCGTTTTTTTTTTTTTTTTTTTACGTTTTTTTTTTTTTTTTTTTTTTTTCGTTTTCTTTTTTTTTCGTTTTTTTTTTTACGGCTCCGATTGATCGAGCCCCCAGTTCATGCACTTTCCTATCATTCCCGTTCGATTGCGATGAGGACGCGGTTGTACATGGTGGACTTCACTCGGGTCTGTGATTATTGGAAGAATAAGCTGAAGAGTGATGATGGTCCGTTGATTAGGTGGGTTGTACCGTGGTGGCACCTCAAGTCTGTCACTGGAGTGTCTTCTTTGGATCCCACTAGGTCCGTGCGCATTCCGGGATTGGAGTTTATGGTATGCATCTTTCCGGAAAGACTGATGAGGCAAGTTGGGCTGAAGCAGACGATCCCGAGGCTTGACACCGTCCCGCAGACTGCTATGGCGCTTACTACCGAGAGCCGAAGGGAGTGGGCTATTAAATGGGCCCAGAGAAACATGTGGTTCTTGAGCTTCTCCGCCAATGCTTTGTGGGTGTCGGATTTTTATCTGAGGTGGCGAAAGGCTACAACTCCGGAAGAGCGCGAGAGACTGAGAAAACGCGAGCCTGTTGACAACAAGGTGCGCGAGGGAGAGAAAGAGAAAGAGAAGCATCTGACAGAGGGAGAAGAAGAAGCCGGGTTTCAAGTCATTCATCCTTCAAAGAAATCAAAGACTACTCCAGTCGCAGAGATGGTGGTTGGCAAGAATGGAAGAGTCAGGCCTCGAGAAAGACTGTTGGTGATTAGGTCTGAAGTGGTGCAAGAGCGCCCAGCTCGAGGTCGTGACAAGAAATATGACAAGAATGACAAGGGCAAGGGGAAGATGGAGGAATAGCCCGAGTCTTTATTTATTTATTTGATTATTATTATTATTGTTGTTGTAATAAAAAGAAGGGATTTTTAGAATCCTAGCCTATTCTATTTTTATTATGTAACGTACTGCTATTATTTAGGAAGTGAATGAAATAAAGAGGTTAAATGGTTATGAAACCGTTGGGATTTTCTACTTATTATTCTTGTCGAATTTCAAATGCAATGCAAATGTCCTTCTATTTACATTTTAGATATAATGGGTTGAATCCCGTGAAGGATTGCCTACGTATTCACTTAAAGCGAAATCAAACCCTTGCGCGTAGTTCGAGTAAATGTAAAAGAATAATTGTTCGAAGCAGGAGCTTCACTACAAAAAAAACGTCTCGATGCGACGGACACGATGCGACGGAATAATAATCCGTAGCAAATTTAAACCTGCGACGGACGCTGCGACGGGCCTTATAACCTGCGACGGACTTGCGACGGACTTTCCGTTGCAGCCTATTTTCCCATACCGCCAAATTTTCTAACATGGCGGGAAGGTCTGCGACGGAATTTCCGTCGCTATATTAAAATAATATTAAAATCTGCGACGGAAATTCCGTCGCTATATTAAAATAATATTTTTCCTGCGACGGAATTTCCGTCGCAGACTTTCTAAAGTGTCCAGCTGTACACGTCTAAACAAGCTTGTAATGAACATAGAAAATAAGCATGAGCTTTTGCTTACTCTGGAGGTGCGAATTTAGTTTATTTGATGATATGAGGATGACAATTTCGTCAAAATGCAAGAGCACAGTGACATTTAGCTTATTTCAGCTTGGCCAGGGGCCGTTTATTTAGTGCCACAAGAGCGACACATGGGTTTACGCGAGGCGCGTTTTTGTTCCTATTCTAGGCATAGTACCGTTTCAGTTGGTCAAGGTTTGTGGGGTATAAAAACTCATTCCCATCTAGGTCTGTGATTCTAACCGCACCCCCTGGGAGTATAGTTTTGACTAGAAATGGTCCGGCCCAATTAGATTTGAATTTTCCCCTTGGGTCAACAGGTAAAAGAGCTCTAACCGATTTGAGTACTAAGTCTCCTTCTTTGATGTTTCTTGGCCTAACCCTTTTGTTGAAAGCTCGTTTGATACGTGCTTGATATGTTTGGACATTATGTAAGGCGCGCAGCCTACGTTCATCCAGGAGGATGAGTTCTTCATATCTATCCCTCTTCCAATCGGCCTCCGGGATTTGACTTTCTAGTAGAATACGCAGGGATGGTATTTCTAGCTCGACTGGTTGTACGGCTTCCATGCCGTAGGTCAAATAGAAAGGAGTAGCCCCAGTGGGCGTCCTGACAGATGTACGGTATCCCCATAAGGCAAAGGGTATTTTGCTTGGCCAATCTCTGTAGTTGTCGATCATTTTCTTGAGAATTGTGACAACATTTTTGTTTGCCGCCTCTACCGCGCCGTTAGTCTGTGGTCTATAGGGCGAAGAGTGGTGATGCTTAATCTTGTATTTGGCTAGCAATTGCTCGGTTTCAGCTTGGAAGTGTGACCCGTTATCGCTAATGATCTCATGTGGGTAACCATATCGACAGATGATGTTGTTTTGTATGAACTTTGCCACATTTTTAGCCGTAAGACCAGTGTAGGAAGCCGCTTCTACCCATTTGGTAAAATAGTCAATTGCCACTAGAATGAAACAGTGACCTCCTGTTCCGGCCGGGGTTATCTTCCCGATTATGTCAATTCCCCATGCGGAAAATGGAGGAGGAGATGTCATCGTGTAGAGCAATGAAGGAGGGACATGTTGTACATTCCCAAAGATTTGGCAATTGTGGCAATGTCTCACGTATTTGATGCAATCGGATTCCATTGTGGTCCAATAATATCCCAAACGTGTGATTTTCTTTGCCATCATAGGCCCACTCATGTGAGGACCGCATTCTCCGTCGTGGACTTCTTCCATCACCTTTCGTGCCTGTGAATGATCAAGGCAACGTAGGACTACACCAAGAGGTGTTCTTTTGTATAATTCTCCTTGCATCAGAATGTATTGGGAAGCTAATAGGCGTATAGCACGTTGTCCCCTTTTGTCCATATCTTGTGGATAGGTACCATTAAGCTTAAAATTCAGGATTGCTTGGAACCAGGGTTCCTGCGCGATTTCCTCTTCGTCGGTGATTTGGTGAACATAAGCCGGCTCTGACCGTCGTTCGATGCACAACGGCATTTCCATCATGTGATCTGGCATATTTATCAAAGATGCAAGTTTCGCAAGAGCGTCTGCAAATTGATTTTCCTCCCGAGGTAGGTGTAGGTAGGTTACGTGATCAAAGAATTGAGCGACTTGGTCTATCCTAGCCTGATAGGGTGCGAGGCTTTCGCTTCAGATTTTCCAAGATCCTGTAACTTGGTTGATGATCAGTGATGAATCCCCATGTACTCGGAGGTTTTTAATGCCTAAGCTTACTGCCGCTTGTAGTCCAATGAGACAAGCTTCATATTCTGCAGCGTTGATTGTCACCTCGAAGTCGAGTTTGACAGCAATTGGTGTATGCTCACCTTCAGGAGAAATGAGCAACACTCTTATTCCGAATCCTCTTAAGTTGGATGCTCCATCAAAGTACAGATCCCAGGAATCTACATCTGTTTGAAGTATATCCTCATCGGGAAATGACCAAGTATCTATGGTTTGTGCGTCGTTGATAGGATTTTCTGCGAAGAATTCGGCGCGACGCGCGACCTTTTATAACTTTCGGGCACATATTTAGGGTCGAATTCGAGAGCATCATAGTCCATCTTGCCAGACGTCCGTTGAGGACGGGTTTCTCGAAGAGGTATTTGACTGGATCCATTTTGGAGTATATCTTGACGGAGTAGCTAAGCATGTAGTGACGTAGCTTCTTTGTTGCCTACACAAGAGCGAGGCATGTCTTTTCGAGTTGTGAGTATTTGCACTCATATTCCAAGAACTTCTTAGTTAGATAGTAAATGGCTCTTTCTTCACTTCCTACGGTTTGAGCCAGCATAGCACCCATGGCGGTTTCGATTCTTCGTGAGATATAAACCAAGAGGTTGATCTCGTTGTGGCGGCATGAGCACTGGTGGTTTAGCCAATATTTCTTTGATTCGGTCAAACGCCTTTTGACAATCATCATCCCACATGGTGTGGTCTGTTTTCTTGAGTTTCTTGAAGATAGGCTCACAAATCATCGTAAGTTTCGATATGAATCGACTTATGTCTTGTACTTTTCCCGAATCCTCGACTTCTTTTTTCTGTTTGGGGTTGTGGCATTTCGATCAGAGCCTTGATCTTGGACGGATCTATTTCTATACCACGTTGGCTAACCACGTATCCCAGGAGTTTGCCAGATGTTACCCCAAATGTGCATTTCTGAGGATTGAGCCTCATGTTGTACTTTCGTAGTCTTGCGAAGAACTTGCGAAGGTTCGCAATATGTCCCTCTCTTTCTTTAGATTTGACGATCATGTCATCTACGTATACCTCAACTTCTTTGTGCATCATGTCATATAGGAGTGTAGTTGCGGTGCGTTGGTTTGTAGCCCCGGCGTTGATCAATCCGAACGGCATTACCGTATAGCAATAGGTTCCCCATTGGGTGACAAATGCGGTCTTATGCATATCTTCCATGGCCATCTTGATTTGGTTATAACCCGCATATCCATCCATGAAGGATAGTAACGCGTGGTCGACAGTATTGTCCACTAATATGTCAATGTGCGGTAGAGGGAAGTCATCTTTCGGACTCGCTTTGTTCAAGTCCCTAAAGTCAACACAAACACGGATTCTCCCATACTTTTTGGGTACGGGTACTATGTTAGCTACCCAGTCAGAATACTCGGAAACTTTGATGAACCCGGCTTTGAATTGCTTGTCGACTTCTTCCTTAATCTTTAGAGCCCATTCTGTTCTCATTCGTCGAAGCTTCATTTCACGGGTTTGAAACCAGCTTAATCGGAATCCTATGTTCGGCAATATCCCTATCGATCCCTGGCGTGTCTTTGTAGGACCAAGCGAAAACGTCTTTGAATTCATTTAGGAGGTCTATGAAATCGGCCCTTTCGGTAGAGCTCAAGGTAGTCCCTATCCTAAGTTCTTTGGGTTCTAGTTCAGTTCCTACATTGATGGGTTCGGTGTCCTCTATTACTGGTCCCCCTTCCCCTTCCTATAATATTTCTTTGGCTACGTAGGGAGGTAGTTCGATTGAGTCTGGGTCTTGGTCATCCTCAGTATCATCGTAAACAGAATTGCACTCAAGATAACACAAAGAGTAAGCAGAACCTGATTTATTCATATTAAGATTCGAGTAAAGTTGAAACAAAGAAGCCAACTGATCCATGGTCAGTGGCGGCAAAGGGACGATGGTGGGGCATTTCCCGAACTACCGTGACTACTCGAGACTAAGCTAGGAGAAACGAAGGGAGTGGGGATGACGACGAGTGGACTCTCTAATGACTTCTCTAGACTCCGACTCGACTCCGACTCCGACTCGAACTCATCATCGTCTTGGTTCTCCTTTGAACATCTCTCCTTCTCCAGTGGTGAGCTTGAAGAGTCTTCCTTGATTGTTGGTCCATTTGATCGATTTTCTCCATCCTTTCTGCTTTTTGTGTCGGTTTACGTAATCAACGCGGTGGGGTTGAAGCGATCGTCTTGCAGTATCATAGTAATGATCTCATCCTGCGCGGCCCTAACGAATCGATCTTCTCCAAACAATAGGCTAACAGCTTGTTCGTCTAAGCAAGGTGCTTGACGGGTTTTTACGGTAGGAACCGTTTCCGGAGGAATGAAGTAGCAATCGTGAAAGATCTCGATTCCGGCTAACTTCCTCTCAAGATAATGCCAAGGTTCGGGAAATCCATGAAAGAGCTCTGAACTTCCTTCTTGAACAAAGTACCCATTTAAAGTGGGGAGATATGGCCTCATTTGGATTCCCACGTGCTTGCGGTTTTGGACTTGGGCAAGCATTTCGAGAACTTCTTCTTTTGTGGGTTTGTACCCTAGTCCAAGTGGTATCCTTGTTGAGTTGCCTTCCTTGTATGGTGCGAAGGTATTCTTCCGAATTGGGTTCAAAGGCATTCCAGGGAAGTATCCCTGGGATTTGAGTATGTGGTTGACCACCAAGTTGGAGTAGGGATTATAGTATAAGGGTGTCAATTCGCTTTCTATCAAACTTACACTTTGGAAGCCCCCAAGTTCGTATACGGGATCCGTAAGGACTTGATTATTTGATTGCTTCTCGATTATTGCCTTGATGGGTGACGAAGTGATCGTCACTACTTTTCCATTTAGTGGGATCTTGATCTTTTGATGAAGGGTGGATGTTACCGCTTTGGAAGCGTGAATCCAAGGCCTTCCCAGAAGTATATTGAATGAAGCTTCGATGTCCACTATTTGGAAGTTAACCTTTCGTTCGATTGGTCCCGTGGCTATGGTTAGGTTAGCAAGTCCTACCACTTTTCGTCGCGTACCATCATATGCACGCACACCTTGATTGGTGGGAGTCCAATCCGACTCCTTCATACCTAGCTTGTATGCCGTTTTGAGGGGTATGACGTTGACCGCGGAGCCATCATCTACCAAAGTCATTGGCACATTCTTCTTTAGACAAATGACAGTGATGTATAGAGCAAGGTTGTGACTAGCGCCAAAAGGTGGCAAGTCTTCGTCCGAGAAAGTAATAGGATTACTTAGCTTAGGTGATTCTTGGAAGACCAAGTTGACTACATCTTCAGGAGTGGAGTTATGTGCTACATTTAGCTTGGCCAAAGCTTGCGGTAAAGCTTGCTTGCGATGTGGGAATGAGCTTGCTACTAGTTGCCGACCGAAGATCACCTTTGTTTTCTCGTAATTGCTTGAGCAAATGATCAGTGGGGTCATCTTCGTTGTCATTTGGTGTGATGACGTTGGTTGGACTGTTTTGAGTAGTGTTTTGATATGGGCGACCCGAACGAGTTAGGTGATCCACATCTTGGTCTTCACCATTTTGGACTATTTCTTTGACTAGGGAGTTTTCAATGAGATACTCGTCCTCATCATCATCGGCCCAAACCCCATTGACTGCAGCTAGTTCTCTCATTCTCATGATATCACCTTCTAGTCGTATGATTTGGTCAACTAGGTTATCAACCACGGTGACTACTTCTTGCATAGTGGCATTTTGAGAGAAGATCAATGGTACACTTTCTTTGGGTATTGCGTTGGGATTGCGTAAGGTTGTTACCATGTTTTCTAGTTCCCAAACTTGTCTATCTACACTTCTTGCCCATGTGATGAAGTCGGAAATGGTAGGGGAGATGGTAGAGTAGAGCCTTTCTTTCTCAATTGCATGAATTTCATTTTCAGTGGGAGAAATGAGGTGTGAGCAATCTAAGGTAGATTCATCACTTGTAATCACTAGAACTCCAAGAGAATTCTGAGTGTTGTTGGGTTTACCTCCTGGTGGTATTGGGAGTCGACCATCTTCAATCATATCTTGAAGCACGTGTTTCAACTTGAAGCATTTTTCTGTGTCGTGCCCTTTGCCCCTATGGTATTCACAGTATGAATTTTCATCCCAAAACTTGGACTTCCTTTCGGGTTCGGGAGTAGGTCCAATGGGTTGGAGTTTACCTTGCTTCATTAACCTTTTTAGAGCGTTGGAGTAAGTATCCCCGAGGTTTGTGAATTTCCTTGGTGGGGTAGTTTTCTTGGATGGCTCGAGAAGGTTAACTTCGTCGGTCTTGCTAGTAGAGCCGTATGAACGACTCGTGGACCCTTGATATCCTCAACCTACCGTTTTGGCTAAGAGTCCTTTACGGATGTCATCTTAAATCCTCGTCCCCAATACGGTTAAGTCTTTGAAAGTCTTGATGTTTTGATATCTCAAATGATTGGCATAGATGGGTTTGAGATTATCCACAAACTTTTCCACAAGAGTAGCCTCATCCGGGCGTTCAACTAGTTGGGTGCTAGTCTTTCTCCACCTACTTAGGAAGTCGGTGAATCCTTCTTTGTCATTTTGGGTAGGAACCTCTAGAGTACGCATTTTGACTTGGATCTCGGCATTATCCGCATATTGTTTAGAGAACTCGATTGCGGCGTCTTCCCTAGTAGCGACCTTCTTGTGATCTAAAGTGTAGAACCATTGCTTCGGGATGATGTCAAGAGATGAAGGAAAGATCCTTAAGAACATCTCGGGTTTGATGCCTTTGATAGACATGTAATCCTTGAAGGCACGGATGTGGTTCAAAGGGTTCTCGTGTCCCTTGAACTTAGGGATATCCGTCATGTTAAAGTTAGTTGGTAATTTGGAATTGACGGCTTCATATTTGCGATTGTTCTCCCTATAAATGGCATCACCCTTAAGGTACATCAATTGCTCTTCTAGGTATTGGAGTCTTTTCTCAGCTGCAGTCGTTCCCATGAGAGGATTCTCATCCCTAGATTCATCATCGGAATTACGTAGTACTTCACTTTCATGAGGAGGCAACCTTCCCTCAACGGAAAAGATACGGCCTTCGATAAGCTCAAGGCGGTCATATGTTTGTTCTTGGGTAATTTGCATTTGGGCTAGCGCGGCGAGGATTCGATCATTACCGTCTTGAAGGTGGTGGAGATTCGTTTCATCACTTGATCCGAGCATCTTCGGAACTGGATAAGAGATCGGCGACGAATCAAAACACGATCGACCATTCTATCACGCTTGCTAAAAGAGGAAAAGTTTTGACTCGTGAAGTGGGTGTGTGCCACTTGTGTTGAGTGAGTTTTGAAGAAAGACAAGGTCTTTGAAAATGTGTGTCCTAGTCAACTGTAGTGTAGTTGTAGGAGTGGACTCGAGGTGAGGCTTTGAAATGGGCTTGTGGCCCGAATTTTGACACGACAAACGGACAGAGTTTTGACCGGATTTTGCGCTAATTGGAAGCCCTATTTCGAAATTCTTGTTTGAAAAAGGGTTTTGATTTTTGAAAATTCGTCATGGTTTTGTTTAGAAATGGTGATCACATAAGGTTTACACATTTATACAAGCATTATAACGGGATGCTGAGTGCATTTAAAGGGGATTTGGTTTAAAGGGTAGGTTGCCATACCGAACCATCAAACCCGAAGTCTGTGGAGAGGCTCGTGCCAAACAAGAGTAAGGCCGATTCCTAGTCCATTTCCTCAAGTAGTGAAGGCCCTTGATGCAAACAAGAGTAAGCATCATGGTATGGATGACGTCAATCGCTATCCATCCTAAGGCCCAAATAAGAATTAGGACCGTTTAGACGGGACGATTGGTCGAATGGGTTGGGTTGGGCCTAGGAAGGCCGAGTTAAACGGTCTAGGAAGACCGAGTTATGAAAACCGACAATTGTCTTGTACAAACTATTCCATAACCTTGTTCAAGTTTCACCCTTGGCTACACGTAAGTGTATTATCCCCAGCGGAGTCGCCAAACTGTGGACAGCGGGCCGCCCACGGGGGCGCTTGGTGAGAACGAAACAAGCGTTTGCATTTTGTATGGAGTCGCCACCAATTTTATGGGAAATTGGAACCGTTCGAATACCTCGTGTCATGTCAAGACACAAAGTAGTGACATGAACACTAAGCAATCGTTACCCTTAGCATTCTATGTCTAGAATGACTCTCGTGGATGCCAATGAACACGGGTGTTCACAGATATCTGGAGTAAGGGGTGAGGGTACGTATTAGGAAGCTCTTTTGATCGAACACCTAATCCCGCCCGCCTCGATAGCGGCCTCTACTAATGATTAGGGAAGTTATTCGTACTTGATATATCGTCGGCTATATGCATGCAATGCAACATCCAAGTTTTAATCCTAACATGTGAGAATTTAACTAAGTCGGTTGACACGTAATTAGCATGCAATTGGGTCGAAGTAGGAATTTAAGGTTGATTTACATGTGAAAACATACAAATGATAAAAGAAATACAATAATTATAAATTACAATAATGAAAATTACATTAATTACATTGGAACAGGCGATTTATGTCGAAAATACCTTTAAAACGGATGATTTGAGAAAAAGGAATAAAAGAATAAAATACGAACAGAACAGTAGGTGATAATACGAATAATAGTCGATTAATACGTAATCTAATTAAATTATGTCAAGGCAGAAACGGAGTTCAGGGACAGAACTCAGCCAGGAACAGGCGCAGCAGAGGTGCGTCTTTTGGAATAGGCGCAGCAGACGCTGCGTCTGTTCCTTGGCTCGGTTCTGGCTGTGAAGCCGTGATTGCAAGCCGTTAATGTCGATTGGTGATTTAAAGGATTAATTTAATTATTTACTCGGATGAAAGTGATTAATAGGTTATTACATATGAATGATGGTCATGAAAACAGTAAAACATGAATGAGACGGATGCAAACGGATTAACTACATGATGGAATAATGATAGAAGTGAAAAATATTAATGAGTCCTCTATTGAAATCAATTAACTAACATTAGATACGATGGATTAATGACGAATATGCGACGAATATGACAAAAGACGGATTAAACTATATCAAGGACGAATTCCAGAAACCCAATATGAACGAATTGAATCTCTACAACCCGGAATTGAATTATAATGACGAAAACCCGCAAATATGAATTATAAGGGATTTAAGTCGGATTTATGACAAATTAAACATGGGAATGACGGTGAATAATATACACATGTGATTTATATGTTATCATGACGAAGAATTAACAAGCGAACAAGCAAAAGAAGGATTTTGAACACGAATTACGGAGGACAAACGAAGAAGAAAGGAAGCGAGAATGCGGCGGCCTCACGAAGAGGCGCAGCGGAATCGCGCTCCTTCGAAGAGGCGCAGCGATTCTTTGCGTCCTTTTTCGACGGATATTTACGAAAATCCGCAAAACAAGTTTTAACAAAGGGTTTTAGAAATCGGTTTTAATGGTATTTTCGACGTAAACCTTACAATTGATGATACGAAAAGTAAAATACAATATATAAATAAGGATTATACACCCTCAGACTTACATGTTGACGAAACGAGAAGGACTAAGATATCGATTAGTGATGCTCGACGCGAATGCAAAGAGAATGCCCTCGTAAGAGGAAAACGATTAATTAATTAAGTTGATTGAGTGTAGTTGGTCAAATTGGTCGGTCATGCAACGGAGAGGTGGTACCGGAAGATCCGAGCTTACGTGGTCGAAAGTTCAAGCACATAGGCGCCAATAAGTAAGAACAAAGTCTAGAATGCAAAGGGAGAAGAGAAGGGCGGACACTCGCGTGAGAAATATGAGAAGCGAAGGCTCCTATTTATACTATTCACGTGAAGGAATTAGGGTTTCGGAGACTCTTTGGAAGTGAATCTCGGAAAGATATGAGAAAGATACGAGAAACATGCAGAAAAGGGCCTGGGAAGAGGCGCAGCAGCCAATGCGTCTCTCGGAAGAGGCGCGGCGCTGCTTGCGTCTATTCCCGGAGGTTTCCTCTGTCAAGAAAGATTTCCGCGTTTGAGTTATGGTAAGACGGAAATAATTCGATTATCTTATGAATATTACGGGATATTATTTGCCAAAAGATAAAATTTGTGAAATATGGAATAGAAATATCCGGAACATTCCAGAACATTCTGACTCGGGATTTAACAGTTATCAGAAAATGGAGACGGTTTTTGACCCGGACTCCGAATGTACTCTAATTACTGCCAAAACGACCGTATCGGGACGTAGATGACAACCGTGAGGTAGACATTAATATTTGAGCAATCACTTAACGATAATCTTACGAACTGTCACAAATCGTTCCGCGTATCAATCATGCGGCCCAATCATCACCGGGTGGTTTGCGGGAGGTGCAGAAATGAGGTATCTACACATGCATTATCATTAAATCGTGTATATCGACCGTGTCAATTACAATTATCGTAGTTCACCGCTTTAGTTCACTTAAAACGTGACAGATAATAAATTGACATGACCTCTCGCTAAAATAAACAATTGAGACTTAGCCTTACCAAAAAGTAGAAACCATGAAAATCTATTTCGTGAGGGAGTGCACTCGGCTTTACTGGGGTACAAACCTTGCTACGTAGGGGAAGTGGGTGATAAATGTCTACCCACCGAATTTATAAAGATGAGGGTTGTATTCGGCTTTACCGATGCCCAAGTTGATGTAAATTTGGATCATGGACACATTTATTCGAAATTTGGGTTGAACTCAACGAAAGTATTCTCGACGGTTGCCGGATGTGTTTCGGGCTAAAGATAAATATTAATGTAATTTTATCAACCAAGAGTTCTAAAAGTAGAATCGATTAAAGAGTTAATCCACCGAGTTATATTGATGAGGGTTGTATTCGGCTTTACCGATGCCCAAGTTAATATGAATTTGGATCTTGGAATCATTTATCATAGTTGGGTAGAGGTCATTATGTAAATGCTTTACTTGTTATTTACAAGTATTAATAAAACGATAAATGTTAAGTTTTCCACTATTCCGTTATCATATTGTTCTATTTCTTTATCACAATTCATATACGATATTATTTCGTTTTTTTATTCAAATCTCCATCAAAACATCGTAACTAAAGACAAAACTTAAATTTTTCTTCTAAAAACCTCGTATTATCCATTGTACGGATCTCCTGTGAAGAGTATAGATAAAAGTTATTCGTAATCAAAAGGGTTTTTGATTCTTGACTAACATATCTACTTACAATGAATTGTTTCTCATATGCTTAATTGAGTTAAGTACTTTGAAACGTTACATCATTTTGGTAACTAGATTTGTTTGAAATCAAAATTGACCAAAATATCGCAACCACTTCAATGAAAGTTTTAAGACTAAACAAACGAATGAAGAGTAGTCTTCATGAATTTCAATTTTGCTTCTCTTAGCAAAAACTCATTGAAATGAGTGGGAGCATTCTCTTAAACCGTTAAGAAAAGGATAAGGTTTTAAAGAAGTTGATGTGACCATAATTAGCGCATATTTAGCCCCCGAATTAGCCTTGTTCCCATGCTTTTTAGTGCCTATTTGGGTCATTTCTTATCTTTAGTTCTTTGTTTTGCATATTCTTTGAGATTTTGATCCCTTGGTAGGAAAGGAGTAAGAATCTTGCATTTTCATGGCAAAACGAGGCTAAATTGATTGTATTCAATGACCAAGCATCAAGAAGAGACAAGACTAGAAGGCCTTTGTACATATCATAGTAGAAGAACAATGTTGAGAAAGGATCCTTGCGTCCCCAAGGAAATCCCCAAGGAATTTATAAAGAAAAGGGAAGAAAAGAAGAAGAATTGACGCTGACCAACAATCCGAACGGATTGCGGACAATCCGCCCGTCCGGCCCGAAACAATCCGAGCGTCCCTCCTTGGAATCCGCTCGGATTACCCCTCAACAATCCGAGCGTCCCTCTCCTGAATCCGCTCGGATTGCACCGCCCAAATCCGGCCGTCCCGACCCTAATCCGCACGTTCCTCGCACAAAGACGGATTTCATTCTTCAAGCTACGAAAAGAGAAGCCCTTCTCTCAGAAAATACCGGGTCCTCCTTGCTCAACTTAAAAAGTGTAATTACTAGTTTATCCCTTAGTTAACCCTAATGCATCCACCTAATTTCCACTATAAATACCCCATTTGTAATAATCCTTGGAGAGAAGTTTTTTAGAGTAGAAATCCTTCTTTAGATTAGATTAGGAGTAGATTAGAATAGATTACTCTTTAATCTTTCCACAAATTACACATTAATCTTTCCATAATTATTGTTCAAGTTTATTATTCAAGTTTATTATTGGGTAATTGAAGATTATTGGGTTATTATTGGGAGATTGACAACCTTCCATCAATCATCAAGTTCTTCTATTATTCTTTGCTTTATTATTTGGATCATCTTAAGTTGGTATAATTCCTTTACTCTTTAATCTTTATTGTTCATTTCTTCATTCTATTATCATGTTTATACTTGTTGTGATGATTGACACCATTAATGACATGTTTCGCATGATAAAGAGTGAGTAGTCTCTTGCTAGGATTAGTGGGTAATTAGGGGAAACCAACATGGGATTGATTCATGCTTAATCTAATATGTTCACATGATTAAATTGCTTGCTTGTTGTGATGTCAACTTTATGCACATGTTATGTTTGATGAAATCCTAAGCCTATGAATCCTTGCATTTACAACCATCTCTTATCTACTCAACTTGACTTGTAAGATATAAACCAACTCGAGTCTTGTTAGACCATGCATAGAAGTTGATTAGGAGGAAAGTAAGTCGACTTGTAGGTGTTGTACAATCTAATCGATTCGGCTCCGGGACCCAACTCTTCCTAAGAACCGTAAGATATAACCCAACTCGGTTCCTCCACAACATTAATTGCTTGCAACCTTGTAAACATGTTTGTATGATCAACACCATGAATCCCCCATAACCCCATGATATCCTAGCACTTTTAATCAATTGTTTACATCTTTCCTTTTATTGCTCGTTCTACTTTATTGCTTGCATTAGTCTAGACACAACTACAAACCCAACCAAATTGTGACACTAGCATAAATTGAGATAGATAGACTTAGAACCCAAAGCACACCGTCCCATGGATCGACCTCGACTTACCGCTAACTAGTTGTATGTTGAGTATTATAAATGTGTTTGATTGAGAGCCCCAACGACACTCTCATCGGAAGTAAAATTAGAATGGAATTAATACAAGGTAATGTTAAAAGTAAAGTTATTGAGAATAACGATACTAAACCTATCAATCCCGACCGATAAAATTTCCATTGTCTTAATTGTTGGACGCTAGAAAGGAAACTACCCCAAATTATTGAAGAATCAACAAGTTAGTTGTGGGACATCTAATGGGACTTTCTTATTTAAATGTTTATTTGATTAACATAAATTTTGCTAGTACTACTTCGTCAATATTAGAAACCAGTGGAGGTTTTCATCATTGTATTCGATAAATAAGATGATTATAATATGACGACTAGCATCAAATAATATCGAGATATAGAGTCATTGTGTAATCAATCTAGTTTTGGGTTTATAGTTGTACTTAATTATGACTATTAAGTGCATAAACTCTAAATAAGAATATAAACTTGTTAAGATACAAAAGAGGTTTCACTTTTGTGACCCTATACACCACGATTTGATGTATGGCTAGCCCATTATCAAGGTGAATATATTCTAAACCAAACTAGAAGGATACATCATGTATATGATGCAAGCCTCAAATTGGTATCCCAAGATTGAACCTTAGATTCTGGAATGATGAACGCAAAGAGTTATCGAGTACTCTTGAAACCATTAGATCTTATGGTATATGCGTATCTTGTATTCAAAGCAAGATGTCTCGTGCCTTTTGGTTGAAAAGGAGATCGAGGTTGTAAATCATTGATCCAAAATAGGTTGATCATTTTATTTTACCAACGATTTAAGTTGACGTTAATGTGTTCACTTAATAAGGTAAATAGAGAAATCTTTGAAGAAGTTCAAAGAGTTCAAGGAATCACGATTTAGTCGTGATGGGATTATCAAAGTGAAGACTTTGATATAAGCCAAATAAAATGTGATATAGTATCACAAGTTAATCTCTCTTAACACACATTATGGGATAATGTGTGGTTGGATAAGAAACCAAACGCTATTCGATATGGTTTGGACTTCAATCAAGTTACTTGATCCTTTTGAGGATTTTATCATTTTGTCTAAATTATTTTTACACTAAATCTAAAACGAATCGTATGAGATATGAAATGTTAGGGTACCATGCTTGTAAGTTTTCACAAAGAAACAAATGCTCATTTTTCCTTACTATAATCACGAGTACAATAGGTTTGTGGCTCGTGAAGCTGTCTTTCTAGAATACAAGTTTATTTCTAGAAGACAGAGTGGGAGAAATTATTCAAAGAGCCACAAAGAATGTTATATCGCAAGAAACTGGTCTTTCTTGGCTACATGAGACGTTTTATGTAAGACGTTGTTTCTTCAAAACCTAGGAGGTTAGACTCATCACTTGTTGAAGATGATGAATTAGTGTTACTATTAGAAAGTAAAAAGCTTACAACTTACAAAGCAATTAATTGACTCATGTTACTTCTAGAAAGTAATGAACATATGACTTACATGAGAATGTTTAAGTCACAACTCAATACAAGGCTTAGAGCCATGAAAATCCGAAATAAAAGGCTTGATTAGTGACAAAGGGTTTTGCACTAATAAAGAGAGATTTCAAAGCTTGATTGGTAGCAAAGGGTTTTGCACTAGTTGAAATGCTTAAGTCTATTTGGATCTTCTTAGGGATTGTGTTTCATTATGATGATATAGCAAATGAATCTAAAACACACATCTTCAATTAGAAGGAATGTATTCAATACATGTCTTGAGTTTTGTAGATTCTTGCAATCCTGAGATAATGTGCAACTTAAGAGAGGGTCTTGAGTAGGACATGAATGAGTTGGAATCAATGATTTGATCATGGTATAAAACTTTTCTCGATAAGTCGTGAAGTTGTGTTTATACATGGAGTTTAGTGGGAGTTACGGAAATTTTAATTAGTCTTATATGTGGATGACATATTGATCATTGGGAATGATTTGACACTTATGGAGTATTATAATACATCTTTAATATCCGGATTTATGGAGATAAATCCACATGATATTAGCATCAAATAAGAAGTCTTATGTTGATAAGATTCATGATTAGTTCAATCGATTTGAACATATTTGATTGATTCCATTTGTTTCCGCTGCCGAATCAATTAAATAGGAAATGATGTATAATGCTTCATATACTTTAAGTATGATGAATTGTTTCAAATCGAATTTAAGTAATAATTACCAAGTAAGCCATAAAGATTACCCTTAAGTGCTTGCAGAAGCATTAAGGATGTAAAGCAAAGTGTTTTTGATGCAATTTTGTGTAAGGGTGTTACACAAATGACAATTGACAATTGAGATTGCGCATGGTTTCCGACAAAACCATAATCAAAACACATCAGGATGGTTAAGATACCATTGTGGCTATGTTATTTAAGAAATAGATTTTTTAGAATCGTTCTAGGCAATAAAGAACAATGAGAAATATTTACAACGGAAATTGAGTACACTTGCAATCATGGGATGTGCAAGAGGTATGAGTCCCGCACACTGTGAAAACAGTGGGAGCTATTTTAAGGCAAGAAAGCCTATGTGTAGATTGGATCTAGACACGTACTCAGAAAGTTTTGTAATGTAAATGTATACATTACGAAAGGAAAACAAGTATGTAGCAAGGTTGAGCAGGGAGTTGCTAAGACCTACTTACAATGCCTATTCATAGGCTTAACATGATGAGTCATGTCATTTCAATTGGATTGAGATGAACAACTACATACAAGATCAAATTAGATTATAGAATATGAAATAATAATCAGGCATTAACTATTCATATGTGATAATCGCATTTGTCGTCCGAGTTTTACTTTAAAACTCTTTTATTATACTTTGTTACATCCAAACGGGTTGTATGACGATATTGAACCCCGTTAAAGTGAACCCGGATTAACATAGTATTCCCCCATAGTCACTTTTATGAGGTGACGTCTCGAAGTGACTAGAGTGTGATGCGATTGATGGCAAGTTCAGTGCCATATAGTCATGTGAGATGACTAGTCGATCACATAGGCAGACTGTTAGGAACACTTTGTCGGGCAGTGACCGCTTATTGAGTTCTGGCAAATTCATATAGCCTGGTCGTGGTGAGAGCTACTATAGTATTCTAATGAGTCGATTCTTTTGACTAAAGACTGTTCGCCTAAGATGGCACAGTTTCATATTAGCTTTGATTTATGTTACTACGACCTTCGTAAATGGGGTCAAATGGGCATATTTTGGGTTATGATGGTGTGGCTAGTGGAAGGGAATAATGCGATAGGAATTGTCCACCCCTTTGTCAGGGTTAAAACAATATCTCAGGGCCACTCGAGGAGTAATGAACTGGAAATACGTGGCCACGCTCGGAAGGTATCTATGGTAGATAATTCCGGTCAATCAGTTATTCTCCATATCGAGGAAACCACTCTCGATATGATCACTTGCAAGTACGACCTGAAAGACACCTTGCATTGAGTGGGAGATAGTAATAGGACAAGAGAATTGGTGACGCACACTTGTCGAGGACAAGTGGGAGATTGTTGGAATATGTGTCCTCCGACAATAATGCGATCACAATTGTCGATCATATTGATCACATGTCTAAATCTCATAACAAGAATACGGAAGGGATGATACATTACATATATAGTCAACTGGTCCACACATATCGGTAATGATTGGCTGGCTAGAGTTTGACATTACTGTCGTGCAACGGTGGTGATCAGTTGATCCCTTGAGGTCACACCTAAAGGACGATTCCCTTCATTGAAAAGGTTAATTAATTGTATGTCGATACAGATTAATTAATTCCTTAAAATTGAACAAATTATTATCATAAGAGAGAAAATGACATCTTATTATAATGTGATTAAATAAGATTTTATTTGGTAATTTAAGAAGTTATATTACTAAAATTAATCGGTGTTTGCGAAACACGCGAGATGAGAATGATAAGTTAGTTATAATTACAAGATGTTGTGAATTATACTAACTAGTATTTAAATGACCATTTTATGTGAAAGTAATTTTGAATTACTACTCAATTTGTTAAATGTGATTTATTTAATTTGTAAATGATATTCAATTTGTTAAATATGCATTTTAAATTAAAACATAACATAAGACATGTCACATGTCACATGACAAACAGTTGTACAATTGACAAAAATAAAATGGACTCCATATTACACATCATAACCGAAAATTGGTGGGCAATTTTAAAAGTTTTGTCTTATTCATTTATCTTATTCATTTGTATATGACATTTGATAGTGACTTGACTATGACAAAGACTTACACTAATTAGTCTTGTGAAGACAAAAAGGAAAAAGGAAAAGGGTCCTAAAAACCCTCTACCCACCGGTTTTTGTAGGCTACAATGGAGAGATTTTTTCTCAATTATTCATTCTCTCATGTTTTATGAAAAACACTACACTCTCTCTCTTGTTCTTCATAAAAAGTATTTTTATGAATCTAATTTGTACAAATCAATCACTAATAATACTAGTAGTAGTATATGAGTATTAGTAATCGATTTTAAGGTAAACCACATTTCAAATATCTAGTACATATTATTTTGTGGGATTTTGGGATAGTCTTGGGTGCTACTTATTGGAGGGCTTCTATTTGAAGTCTTGGATGATCATCCTAATATATTTTCTAGCTCAAGAACAAATGAAGGTAGGAGACCTTCATTTGTGCCCATTTGGCCGAATTTTTGATGGTGAGAAAACTATTTTCTCATCTCTTGTTATTTAGTTTGCATGCATAAGATCTAGCTTTTATTTTATGACTAAATAAATCTTTTCATATATGAATATGTAAGTTAATGAGATTAATAATTTCTAACAGAGCCATCATCCACCAAAGTCATTGGTACATTTTTCTTTAAGCATATGACTGTAATATATAGAGCAAGGTTATGGCTGGCGCCAAAAGGAGACAAATCCACATCTGAAAAAGTAACTGGGTTACTTAGCTTATTTGAGTCTTAGAAGACTAGGTTGACTACTTCGTCAGGCGTAAAATTGTGCGCTATGTTCAGTTTAGCCAATGCTTGTAGTAAAGCTTGGCGATGGGGAAATGAACTCGCAACTAATTGCCATACTGAAAGATCGGCCTTTGTCTTTGATACCCGTCGTAAGGTGTCAAAAATAATATTTATAATTCCAACTACAACTATAGATAGCGGTAGCAGGGTCGAACCACAGAGAGGCGAATGTAATTTATAGTTGTCTAATTCTAGTCTTAAGGTAACAAATGTGAGGGGGTTTGTTTTGAGTTGATCTATGACTAAAGGCCACAAATGAAAAGTAAACTAAGCTAGTAGATGAAATCAAATATTAAAAGGGTGCTGAGATGGTCGGTTCACTATAGTTTCGGCGGCAGTGTCCTAGGTAAGTCTGAAATAAACACATGAGACGGGAAAATAAGAAGTCCTCTCGGTCCATTCTTAACAGGTAGCATCTTTCGATCTCGCTACAGGTCCCTTATATCACTAATGCTAACTTCCGTCCTGAAAAGTGACTTAAAAAGTCTAAATTAACTTATCTCTCGATCTTATTAATTTAGTCGTCTTAATTAGGCAGTCTATTTTCTACCCCTATCTTTCGATCTTATTGGGTCAGTCAATTCCTAAGCATTCAACTAGTCGCGTGCACTCGATTCGTCAAACAAAGCAATTAAATAAATTAAAACGAAGCGTATCTCACGTGGCCGGTCGATCGACCACGGAACCCAGTCGGTCGACCATAGCGCGATTTCAGCCTACTAATTCTATGCCGCCTACTTCTACAGATTCCCTACATCCTAGCACATGGGGTTTAGCTACTCATACGGGAAACAATAACAATAATACAATTAACTAATAAAGCGATAGAATTCATGATCAAAATAACTAAACAAGCAAATAACATGAAACGATAATTGGCTTTTGGGAAACGATTCTAGCAATTCTATACTACGAACGAAATAAAGCAATAAAACTGAATAATAGAACAGAAAATACCGAATGGAAGCAGGACTAAAGATCAAAACCGGGTGCGGAAAACAAACTTTTATTGACGGAAAATATTCTAAGCTAATGAATTAACCCTAATGAATTTTGTGATAATCTAAAAACTGAATGAAAACTTCAGGATAACTGCATAACATCAGGTTACGTTATATAAGAATATAACGTAACACTTATTCCTAAACCTAATATACAATGGGCTTTGGAATTCTCGTTCTATTTCTTTAATTTGCGCGTCAGCTCGTGTGATGGTCGATCGACCATGCAAGGCGATCGATCGTCCGATGCACTAAGCGAAGAGCTTCGTAAGTCGTGCTCTGGTCGATCGACCAGGGGCATCGGTCGATCGACCGAAGTAGCTGATAGTCCGCTTCTAAATTCTTCATAAAGTTGTCTTTCAGGCCTCGAAATGCGCACCAAGTTCATTTCTTGAGTAAATACTTCACGTCAAATGCAATGCAAGGTACTCGGGGACGGATTCGGCTCGATTTCCGCTCATTTCCGCATAAATCTGCAAAATTACATAAAAATACGAAAGTAGACGAAATGGGGCAAATAGTAGCATAAACTACATAATTGAGCTCTGAAATGCGTGTAAAATGAGGTGTAAAACATCATATAAATGACACGCATCAAACTTCCCCAAACCAAACCCTTGCTTGTCCCCAAGCAAGAACCAGACTCGATCCTAAAGACCTAATGGAACGAGTTCAATCTCAGAGCGAAATGCAAACTGAATAGCCTAAACCAATTTAATGCAACAACTAACAATCAATTAGTAATGTGAATCATGAAAACGAGTTATGTAGTCGTCAAAAGCTGTTGAACCGTCAACTGTAGAGACTTATCAAATTGGACTCTCACGGGTCGCTCATATCACACATAAGCACAGGTGAATAATGTATAAGATAGAAAGAATTCATTTTGTAATAACACTCACCTAACTACGACCTATAAGAACATGCCTGCAATCTAATATGAAAATAATTTCTACAACCATACATATGCACCATGACACATGCCGAGGTAAATATGGATATGTGAGGTAATGGGTAAGAAGAGGCAAAACAAATATGGGAATGTGGAGGCATAGGTGATCAAGCTAGTACCTAGACAAAACCATATGACAACATCCAACTTCTTGCTCAAAATTCAACAATAAACTCGGTGCTAATTTTCAAGCACAAATCTCGCAATCTCCATAAAAATTAATCAACTCCCCATAAGATACAAATGCAACATGGGAGCAAAAATTGCCATAAAATAAAGACTTTAAATTGTGCGATTGATTTTTTTTATTTCGTCTCGGGCTGCAGTCGATCGACCAAGATGGCCAGTCGATCGACCGCCCTCTACAGTAGCTACAATGGAGAGATTTTTTCTCAATTATTCATTCTCTCATGTTTTATGAAAAACACTACACTCTCTCTCTTGTTCTTCATAAAAAGTATTTTTATGAATCTAATTTGTACAAATCAATCACTAATAATACTAGTAGTAGTATATGAGTATTAGTAATCGATTTTAAGGTAAACCACATTTCAAATATCTAGTACATATTATTTTGTGGGATTTTGGGATAGTCTTGGGTGCTACTTATTGGAGGGCTTCTATTTGAAGTCTTGGATGATCATCCTAATATATTTTCTAGCTCAAGAACAAATGAAGGTAGGAGACCTTCATTTGTGCCCATTTGGCCGAATTTTTGATGGTGAGAAAACTATTTTCTCATCTCTTGTTATTTAGTTTGCATGCATAAGATCTAGCTTTTATTTTATGACTAAATAAATCTTTTCATATATGAATATGTAAGTTAATGAGATTAATAATTTCTAACAGAGCCATCATCCACCAAAGTCATTGGTACATTTTTCTTTAAGCATATGACTGTAATATATAGAGCAAGGTTATGGCTGGCGCCAAAAGGAGACAAATCCACATCTAAAAAAGTAACTGGGTTACTTAGCTTATTTGAGTCTTAGAAGACTAGGTTGACTACTTCGTCAGGCGTAAAATTGTGCGCTATGTTCAGTTTAGCCAATGCTTGTAGTAAAGCTTGGCGATGGGGAAATGAACTCGCAACTAATTGCCATACTGAAAGATCGGCCTTTGTCTTTGATACCCGTCGTAAGGTGTCAAAAATAATATTTATAATTCCAACTACAACTATAGATAGCGGTAGCAGGGTCGAACCACAGAGAGGCGAATGTAATTTATAGTTGTCTAATTCTAGTCTTAAGGTAACAAATGTGAGGGGGTTTGTTTTGAGTTGATCTATGACTAAAGGCCACAAATGAAAAGTAAACTAAGCTAGTAGATGAAATCAAATATTAAAAGGGTGCTGAGATGGTCGGTTCACTATAGTTTCGTGATGTCCTAGGTAAGTCTGAAATAAACACATGAGACGGGAAAATAAGAAGTCCTCTCGGTCCATTCTTAACAGGTAGCATCTTTCGATCTCGCTACAGGTCCCTTATATCACTAATGCTAACTTCCGTCCTGAAAAGTGACTTAAAAAGTCTAAATTAACTTATCTCTCGATCTTATTAATTTAGTCGTCTTAATTAGGCAGTCTATTTTCTACCCCTATCTTTCGATCTTATTGGGTCAGTCAATTCCTAAGCATTCAACTAGTCGCGTGCACTCGATTCGTCAAACAAAGCAATTAAATAAATTAAAACGAAGCGTATCTCACGTGGCCGGTCGATCGACCACGGAACCCAGTCGGTCGACCATAGCGCGATTTCAGCCTACTAATTCTATGCCGCCTACTTCTACAGATTCCCTACATCCTAGCACATGGGGTTTAGCTACTCATACGGGAAACAATAACAATAATACAATTAACTAATAAAGCGATAGAATTCATGATCAAAATAACTAAACAAGCAAATAACATGAAACGATAATTGGCTTTTGGGAAACGATTCTAGCAATTCTATACTACGAACGAAATAAAGCAATAAAACTGAATAATAGAACAGAGAAATACCGAATGGAAGCAGGACTAAAGATCAAAACCGGGTGCGGAAAACAAACTTTTATTGACGGAAAATATTCTAAGCTAATGAATTAACCCTAATGAATTTTGTGATAATCTAAAAACTGAATGAAAACTTCAGGATAACTGCATAACATCAGGTTACGTTATATAAGAATATAACGTAACACTTATTCCTAAACCTAATATACAATGGGCTTTGGAATTCTCGTTCTATTTCTTTAATTTGCGTGTCAGCTCGTGTGATGGTCGATCGACCATGCAAGGCAGTCGATCGACTGGTCTGCACTAAGCAGTAGCTTCTGTAAGTCGTGCTCTGGTCGATCGACCAGGGGCATCGGTCGATCGACTGAAGTAGCTGATAGTCCGCTTCTAAATTCTTCATAAAGTTGTCTTTCAGGCCTCGAAATGCGCACCAAGTTCATTTCTTGAGTAAATACTTCACGTCAAATGCAATGCAAGGTACTCGGGGACGGATTCGGCTCGATTTCCGCTCATTTCCGCATAAATCTGCAAAATTACATAAAAATACGAAAGTAGACGAAATGGGGCAAATAGTAGCATAAACTACATAATTGAGCTCTGAAATGCGTGTAAAATGAGGTGTAAAACATCATATAAATGACACGCATCAAACTTCCCCAAACCAAACCCTTGCTTGTCCCCAAGCAAGAACCAGACTCGATCCTAAAGACCTAATGGAACGAGTTCAATCTCAGAGCGAAATGCAAACTGAATAGCCTAAACCAATTTAATGCAACAACTAACAATCAATTAGTAATGTGAATCATGAAAATGAGTTATGTAGTCGTCAAAAGCTGTTGAACCGTCAACTGTAGAGACTTATCAAATTGGACTCTCACGGGTCGCTCATATCACACATAAGCACAGGTGAATAATGTATAAGATAGAAAGAATTCATTTTGTAATAACACTCACCTAACTACGACCTATAAGAACATGCCTGCAATCTAATATGAAAATAATTTCTACAACCATACATATGCACCATGACACATGCCGAGGTAAATATGGATATGTGAGGTAATGGGTAAGAAGAGGCAAAACAAATATGGGAATGTGGAGGCATAGGTGATCAAGCTAGTACCTAGACAAAACCATATGACAACATCCAACTTCTTGCTCAAAATTCAACAATAAACTCGGTGCTAATTTTCAAGCACAAATCTCGCAATCTCCATAAAAATTAATCAACTCCCCATAAGATACAAATGCAACATGGGAGCAAAAATTGCCATAAAATAAAGACTTTAAATTGTGCGATTGATTTTTTTTATTTCGTCTCGGGCTGCAGTCGATCGACCAAGATGGCCAGTCGATCGACCGCCCTCTACAGTACAGCACGTGTTTCTTCTTTTTTTTTCTTTCTTTTTCAATTCTATTTTTTCTTTCTTTCCTTTTTCATTTTCCCAATCATCATCTCAAAATGAGCATATGCCACCAAAAACGTAGTAACAATCCCAAGAACATAAACTACTAGCTTGACAAGGGCAGGCTAAGTGTAGGATGTAGTTAACGGGACAAAAAGGCTATTTCTGGCAGTGTGGGGCTTATGGGCAAAATGAATAAAGGATACCTCTTCCACATGTGTCAACAAACCACAAACCGAATGCATACAGGTATTAAGCAGATCAAGTTCATATTTATGCATATTGATATAACATGTCTCATAAGGAGTAACTACTCACAATCCTAGATAAACTGGTCATGAATGACACCAGTTATAAGGCTCTAAAACTCAGAATATGATGTAGTTTTCCAAAAATCTAAGTCAAGTTTAAAGTTCAGCAAGTAATTTAACAAAAACTCGTAGACTATGCATATGTGATTCTACAAATAACATGTCAATTAGCAAGGCTTAGGTATAAAACAGCTGCAAATGCAATGTCATCATTGAAATACTACCGTTCCGACTCGACCTATATGCTAAAATAAACGTGCATTTTTTGAAATTTTGAAATTTTTCAATTTTTTTGGATTTTCTGTATATATATAGGAAATGAAATAAACAATGCAAACTAAAATAAACGTGAATGCAAAAACATATGAATGCAATGCAAAACCCTTCCCCAAACCAAATCACACAATGTCCCCATTGTGTAAAATCATGTATAAAGAAGCAAAAGGAAATGGGATTTTGTGATAAATAACTAAATAAGACATGAAAAGGAACTCGGAAACTCACAAGACTTTAAGCGCAGCAAAAGGAAACCTCCCCAAACCAGCGTGAGCTAGGAGGTTTCAGTAGCCAGCAGTGCTATCAAAAAGTACCTGAAAAGACAGAAAAGTACCGCGCGTAATTTCGAAAAAACAATTTATTAAACGCAAAATTATGTGTAAAATAAAGAAACGGAAGAAAACAGAAATGAGTCAGAGAATAAAGTGGAGAAAAGACTCCCTCAACTCCGCAAATCGACCAAACAGCAGGGGAATGGTCGTGAACAGGTACAGCAGCGGGCAATGGTCGATCGACCACCTTACCCAGTCGATGACCAGAGTGACAGGAACATAAGCTCCTGGAATCGAGCGCTCGATCGATCGACCATACTTGGCGGCGATCGATCGATCAAATACCTCTTTGTAACTTTCTGATTTCTTCAATTAGCTCAATAAATTGAGCTAATATGGTCTATAAACCTGCAAATACACATAATAACGCGCCCAAATTTGCGCAATACCCAAAGTAACAGTCGAAAATATTTTAAATCCTAAGCAAACTTATTAAAACGCGAAGCCTCGCGCACACAAAAGCAATAAAAAGAGTCTATCAAAAGCAATAAAATGTTTTGTAAAGCATTTGATCAACTAATAGTTGATCAAAAATGGCCACGGAATGGCCCACTTGCTCGGCTCCTGGCTACAAGAAGTAGCCTCTACAGTGCTCATCTCCTCAGCTGCACTCCTATCAACTTCAACATCCGCAGAACTTATCGGATCAGCAGCTTCAACATCTTCCCAAGCAATGACCTCTTCTAGCTCATCAAAATCCAAGTCGGACTCCGTCACTTTGACTGGCTCATCATCTGGCTCCTCATCAGTGCCATAGCTAAGACATCCTAAGCCGTCTCTTTGAATGATTGGCTCCTTCTCAGCTGGAGCAACATGCGGCTCTTCCTTCCCCAAACCAGCTCCTGCAACATCTAAAACAGAAGAATCTTCCTCCAATTTGCTCCCAATCTGGGGGCGGAGGTGTTACAACAGGAACAGGCATAGAGGCAGGCATGTCAGAAAGCATAAAATAGGATTTCTTTTCAGAAACCGTATTACAAGTGACTGGCCACATGGGGTCTTTCTTCTTAGCTGTCTGGGCAAAGACAATGGAGTGTTTCCCTACTTTGAAGGTCAAGGTCCCTGAGCCAACATCTATAACTGCACCAGCAGTGTGCAGAAATGGTCTACCCAAAATGATACGAATGTGAGCATCCTCAGGCATATCTAACACAACGAAGTCAACAGGGAAAAGGAACTTTCCTATTTGCACAGGAATGTCTTCTAAGAGTCCTATAGGCTGGACCACAGATCGATCAGCCATCTGTACTGTCATGTTGGTGACTACAAACCTAGTCAATTTCAACTTCCTAGCAAGACTCAAGGGCATTACACTAATACTGGCTCCTAGGTCACATAATGCCTTCTCAATTGAGAAGGTACCAATATTACAAGGAACGGAAAAGCTACCTGGGTCCTCTAGCTTATGAGGTGCAGTATGGGTCAAATAGGAACATGACTCCTCAGTTAATGCGACAGATTGCACAGTTTTAAGTGACTTCTTTTTAGACAAAAGTTGCTTCATAAATTTCATATAAGCAGGCACTTGATTAACTAATTCAAGAAAAGGAACTTGCACATTCAAGCTACGAATAACATTTTCAAATTTGTTAAATGATACATGTTCCTTTGTCGGCACTAATCTCTCTGGATAGGGGGCTGTAAGAAGTAACTTAGCCCTCTCCTCTAGGTCTCTCACACCGGCGTCAGTGGATTTAGGCTGAAAATCCACTACCTTCTCCTTGTTAAAGCTCGAACCCTCTTCAGACCGCCTCAAGAATTAGCCACTAATCGTCATCGGATCATATTTCGGAACTGGAACTGACCCATCAGCATTTGGGTCTTGCCTCAATAATTCCGGAGTCGTCGTACCCCGAAACAAGTGGTCCCTCAAGTTATCCGGCATTGGAGGACGAAAAGGTTCAATATCAGCAGCACTGTCAGTCGATCGACCATGTATGTCAGTCGATCGACTGACTTCTACATGACCAGAAACTGTTTTGTTTCGCGTTTCAGTCGATCGACCGGGTGTATCAGTCGATCGACTAATATACCTGGTAGACCTCTTTTTCTTGCCACTATTCGTCACTGCCTTCTTCTTGCTTGGTTCCGCCTCATCTTTTCCAGTAGCTTCTTCGACCATAGCGGGCCCATCAAGGGTAGACCCACTCCTCAAAGTAATGGCATTAAGGGTCTCTTTTTTGTCCGGTTGCGACGGTAATTGCCCCGGAGCTCTTGTTGCACTCTTGCTAGCCAATTGAGCAATTTGACTCTCCAACATTTTCATCCCGTCCTCTCTAGCTTGAGACTCTTTCAGCAACAAATTTTTCAATTCGGCAAAATCGGAGCCTTGGGACTGTTGCTGCTGCGGAATATACGGAGGCTTTTGAAACTGCTGCTGCTTATGAGGGGGCACATAATTCTGCTGCTGCTGTTGTGGGGGTGGTGTCGGATTTTGAACATTTTGGCTACTCCACCTCAAGTTTGGATGGACATTCGGCTCAAAATAAGTGTTTGTCTGCCTATAATGTTGAAAAGCAGCACAAGACTCATAGGGATTGGGACAAAAATCTGAAACATGTCCCTCAGCTCCACATCTTTTGCAGACGGAAGGACCGTCTGACACAGCATTTACTTGATAGATCCCTCCTTTCGAAGCTCCTCCCAACTCGTACTTATCAAATCTCGCCGTAAGAGCCTCTAATGCGGCTACAGAAGGAGATTCAGCACCTCTCCTTTGATTTCCTCTGGAATTTCCATACTCAGCTTTATGGGTGGCCAAATCATCAATAATTTTCCACCCCTTAGTCTCTCCAACATTCTCCTGGAATCTGCCATTAGCTGCCGCATCCAGGATAGCCCTCTGATCGTCATAGAGCCCATTATAAAATTGATTGCATAGGCTCCATTTCTCGAACCCATGGTGCGGAATAGTTCGCACCAACTTCTTAAAACGGACCGACGCCTCATGAAAATTCTCATCAAGACCCTGTTTAAAGCTCGTGATCTGAGCTCTAATGGCATTTGTCTTCGAGGCAGAGAAATATTTCTTGTAGAATGCTAGGGCCAGCGACTTCCAATCAGTGATCCCATTAGCAGCTCAATCCAGGTCTCGGTACCACTCCCTTGCAGCATCACGAAGAGAGAATATGAACATCGTCTCCTTCACTTGGTCCTGGGTCACACCGGTTGGTGGGGGTATGGAACAGCAATAATCAATGAATGTCTCTATATGTTTGGCTGCATCTTCATTTGCAGCTCCCCCGAATTGGTTTCTCTCAACCAAGTTGATATAAGACGGTTTTGGCTCGAATTTCCTGTCCGTCCCTGGTAATGCGATTCCCTTATAGAGATTCTCAGCTGTCGGCTCAGAGTAACTGGCTATACTTGATTCTTCAGCCATGTCTGGAGATGTGACGGTCTCAGCTGAGGAAGTAGAAACAGGAAATGAAGGTGGATCCTCCTCAAACAGCTCGTTCTCGTAAAAACTAGAATGAGAACCAGGCTCTTCCTCTGACTGTTGTTCTTGAAATAATCTCCTCTTCACGCGCAAAGTCCTCTCAAGCTCGAGATCAAGGAGAAGTAATTCGCCTTGTTGAGACCTGCGCATAAGATTAAACTACAAGAAGAATATGAGAATAGTTTAAGGAACAGATGTCCCTTAAACTGAGAAAAGACTAAAATAAAAACAACTAAAAATTTAAACAATTGCCTCCCCGGCAACGGCGCCAAAATTTGATACCCGTCGTAAGGTGTCAAAAATAATATTTATAATTCCAACTACAACTATAGATAGCGGTAGCAGGGTCGAACCACAGAGAGGCGAATGTAATTTATAGTTGTCTAATTCTAGTCTTAAGGTAACAAATGTGAGGGGGTTTGTTTTGAGTTGATCTATGACTAAAGGCCACAAATGAAAAGTAAACTAAGCTAGTAGATGAAATCAAATATTAAAAGGGTGCTGAGATGGTCGGTTCACTATAGTTTCGGCGGCAGTGTCCTATGTAAGTCTGAAATAAACACATGAGACGGGAAAATAAGAAGTCCTCTCGGTCCATTCTTAACAGGTAGCATCTTTCGATCTCGCTACAGGTCCCTAATATCACTAATGCTAACTTCCGTCCTGAAAAGTGACTTAAAAAGTCTAAATTAACTTATCTCTCGATCTTATTAATTTAGTCGTCTTAATTAGGCAGTCTATTTTCTTCCCCTATCTTTCGATCTTATTGGGTCAGTCAATTCCTAAGCATTCAACTAGTCGCGTGCACTCGATTCGTCAAACAAAGCAATTAAATTAATTAAAACAAAGCGTATCTCACGTGGTCGGTTGATCGACCAGGGAACCCAGTCGGTCGACCATGGCGCGATTTCAGCCAACTAATTCTACGCCGCCTACTTCTACAGATTCCCTACATCCTAGCACATGGGGTTTAGCTACTCATACTGGAAACAATAACAATAATACAATTAACTAATAAAGCGATAGAATTCATGATCAAAATAACTAAACAAGCAAATAACATGAAACGATAATTGGCTTTTGGGAAACGATTCTAGCAATTCTATACTACGAACGAAATAAAGCAATAAAACTGAATAATAGAACAGAGAAATACCGAATGGAAGCAGGACTAAAGATCAAAACCGGGTGCGGAAAACAAACTTTTATTGACGGAAAATATTCTAAGCTAATGAATTAACCCTAATGAATTTTGTGATAATCTAAAAACTGAATGAAAACTTCATGATAACTGCATAACATCAGGTTACGTTATATAAGAATATAACGTAACACTTATTCCTAAACCTAATATACAGTGGGCTTTGGAATTATCGTTCTATTTCTTTAATTTGCGCATCAGCTCGTGTGATGGCCGATCGACCATGCAAGGCAGTCGATCGACTGGTCTGCACTAAACAGTAGCTTCTGTAAGTCGTGCTCTGGACGATCGACCAGGGGCATCGGTCGATCGACTGAAGTAGCTGATAGTCCGCTTCTAAATTCTTCATAAAGTTGTCTTTCAGGCCTCGAAATGCGCACCAAGTTCATTTCTTGAGTAAATACTTCACGTCAATTGCAATGCAAGGTACTCGGGGACGGATTCGGCTCGATTTCCGCACTTTTCCGCATAAATCTGCAAAATTACATAAAAATACGAAAGTAGACGAAATGGGGCAAATAGTAGCATAAACTACATAATTGAGCTCTGAAATGCTCGTAAAATGAGGTGTAAAACTGTTGGAATAAGTGTCCTCCGACAATAATGCGATCACAACTATTGATCATAATGATCACATGTTTAAATCTCATTTTAAAAGAATACAATTGGGAAGTATTTTTACTGTCAACTGGTCAACATATATCGGTAATGATTAGCTGACTAGAGTTTGACATTACTGTCGTGCGACGGTGGTGATCAGTTGACCCCCTAGGTCATACCTATAGGGCAACACTCTTAATTGATCATTTAATTAATCGTATAACGTTACGAGTTAATTAAATTACTTGAAAAATTGACGGACGATTTTGGAAGTAAAATTTACGTATCACATTGAAATGTGATTAAATGAGATACGGTCTGAGTAAACGAATTGTACCATTACTCGGATGAAATTATTGTTTAAAGAAACAATTGAAATTGAATGAATTATTATAAATACAATTTGTTGTGATTTATAAATTGGTAAAATATTTTGGTACAAGTAATTATGAATTACTAAGTCGATTTTTGTATGTGACGTATTTTTAATAATACGTTGATTTTTAATATGTTAAAAATGCACAACAAATTTATGTAACATGTGACATAAGTGAAAATTGACAAAAATAATATGAATCCCATATTATAAGTGTACCGAAATTAAGAGGGAATTAGGCTAAATATTGTGTTGTTTAAATTAGTGGAAAACACAATCATTTGTATTATAGCCTAGCCATGCAACCCTAGTTTGCATTGTGAAGGCAAACAAGAGCATGCATTGGGTCTTTTTCTTCCCTCCTCTTCCCTCCTACCCGGTTTCACCATAGAAAAGGCAAAAAGGATTTTTGTCTTGTTTTTGATATACAGTACATGCATGAGTGTGTAAATTATTCATTCATTCCAACTTATCAAAAATTAAGATTTTAGAAAGAGAAAATCACCTTCCATTCTCCTCTCTCTCAACCGGTTTTTGAGAGCAAAACCCAAATATTTTTGGGTCATTTTTCTACAAGAATTAATATTATCTAGTACTTATAATATTAATTTTAATTAAGAGTAAGCTTTGGGTATAATTCCTTGGGAGAGATCCTACACTTGGGTCTTTGTTCATCCAAAAGGAAAGCTCAAGAACAAAAGAGAAGGAGATCTCTTTTGTGCCCATAAGAACCGAAATTACAATGTAAGAATGATTTCTTCTTTATTTTGCTAATTAGTTTGCATGCATAAGACCTTTATTAATTTTATGACAAATTAATTTAAAACATATATGAATATGTTATGTATATAGATCTACTTTTCCTTCAATCGGTATCAAGAGCCATGGTTGTTTGCATGCAAATCGGTTAAAAGTTTTTCCGAGTTATAAAGATTAACATATAAAACTTGGTAAATTTGTGTTATTATGATATATCACGAAATTAATTCATGCATGTTAAAATTTCTGGTCCTAAAATGTTTTAGGATATTTTGGTTAAATTTACGAATTTTTATTGTTCATATTATACAATAATGGCATTTAAATGTGATTTTATGAGTAAAAATGTCATTTTCGGTCTAAAATTAGCTATGCTTCGAATTTTCCAGTGATTTTTGGATATGTTATCACATATATTATTTTGAGATAACCTGAAAAGTTTCATAATTTTTGGACTTCTTATGCTCGAAAAATGGATTTTTCATTATTAAATTCGGATTTAGGTCAAAAATAGGTTAATATGAGATAAATTTCGAATCTGGTCATAGAAATTTAATATTTTGTCACATGCAATTTTACAAGATGTGTGTAAAATGATGGGCTATAGTGAAGTCTTTTTGCATGATTTATGGATTTTTGAAGAAAAATAGCATAAATAGTGACATTATTAGTGAAAAAATTAATAAAACATAATCTATGACTAAGGAAAAACGTCCAATGTTGCATTTTATTATCTTTTTCAGATCTAAAATTGAAAAGTTAATGAATATATTTTTCCCATGTTTTTATGATTATTTTATTAAAAACCGATAAACCGCAACATTGTTTTTCTGGAAAAATTTCGAAATTTTTGACCTAAGGTTTTGAACATTATGAGTGTCATGGTATTTTTCCAGAATTTTCATGAGTTTAAATTTCAAATTTTGAATTTATTTGAAATTTTGTGATTTATTTGAAGTTTATAGCTTATTTTTGTAATTTTTAGTCCATTAATGAACAATTTTATAAATATGAGTTAATTATGGTCAAATAATTAGTGAAGACTAAATTTTGAGTCCTAAGAGGTTAGGGTAATTAACTTATGCATAAATATGAATTTATGTAATTTTTGTGATTGTAAAATGTTGAAATCACGCAAATCCGTAAAAACCGAGTAATATACGATATTGGCTATTTAAAGGCGATTTAGCATAAATTGGGCATGTTCATAGATATTATAATGCTGCATTTTTCTTTATGATTGTCATAATTTTAATTTATGTAATTTTTGAATTATGTAATTTTACTTAGTATGGCCTTAGATTTTAATTGGTATTTCCCGAAATGTATGGGAATATCGATTCGGTTGTAATTTTATTGTGATCTCGTATCACCGTTTTGTAATTTAATATTTTTTTTTTATTTTAGTTACAAATGTATAATAGGAAATTATGTAATTTATTATGTAATTTTATTCATTCCGGAGTTCCCAAAGACGGATTTCTTCAAGAATGGTGATACATAAAGACGGTGTTACCTCGAGATGTGTGTCACAACCGAAGTTCAAGGGACCAATGAAGTTGGTTTCCGAATATGTAATAGTTAAATAGTTTTTTCTATTTTAGGAAAGGCCATACTAGGATTTATTTATTTTATGCTTGCATTTTATTTTATGTCGCATGCATCGCTAAATCGCCATAACTAAAACATGCATCTTCTTTCATCGAGTTTATCGACCGTGTCAATTAAAATTATCGTAGTTCACCGCTTTAGTTCACTTAAAACGTGATAGATAATAAATTGACATGACCTCTCGCTAAAACAATTAATTGAGACATAGCCTTACCAAATAGTAGAAACCATGAAAACCTATTTCGCGAGGGAGTGCACTCGGCTACCCCGGGGTACAAACCTTGTTACGTAGGGGAAGTGGGTGATAAATGTCCATCCACCGAATTCATGTTGATGAGGGTTTCATCGGCTACCCCGTGCCTAAGTTAATGTGGGTTTGGATAATGGACACATTTATTCGAAATTTGGATTGAACTCAACAAAAGTTATTGATAAGGGTTTCATCGGCTACCCCGTGCCCTTGTTGATGTGTTTTGGGCTATAGATAAACATTAGAGTAATTTTATCGACCAAGAGTTCTAAAAGTAGAATCGATTAAAAGGTTAATCCACCGAGTTATATTGATAAAGGTTTCATCGGCTACCCCGTGCCTAAGTTAATATGAATTTGGGTCTTGGAATCATTTACAATAGTTGGGTAGAGGTCACTATTTAAATGTTCATATCTTGTCAAATTTTGCAAGTATGATTTAAAAAGACAAATGTTAATATTTCCTTTTCCTCCCTACTTGTAGTTCATTACAATGAATCCTTCAAACGCTATCGCACCGATAACTATTGAGTCTTACCACAATGTTCTTGACCACGTTTGCTCCAACAATGATTTCGACACTACTAGAGAACTTCATTTTTGGATAGGTTCGGATGGAAACCTTAACTTCATCACTTCTTCTAAACCACCTACTACTACTAGACCTCGTGTGAGTCCGTCTCAGGAAGACTACCTCATACAATCTATAGGGTCTTTGTCTCTGGAAGATAAAGATGCCAAAACTAGTGGGAGCTAAAGCAACCAAGTTCTTGCTTCAAAGGGCAAAAAGTTCAAGAAGAAGGGAAAGAAAATCAAAAACTTCAAGCATGTTAATGATGAGTGCCATTATTGTTATGGCATGGGACATTGGCTTAGGAATTGTCCCGTATATTTGCGAAATATAAGGGAAGGAATCATCACTCCAAAAGGTAAAATTCCTAAAGAAATTTATGTTATTGATATAAATTATACTTCCACTACGACATGGGTACTAGATACCGGTTGTGGTTCTCACCTTTGTAATCATTTACAGGGTTTAAGAGATGTGGAGAGGCTTAGCAAGGGATATGTGGATCTACGCCTTGGAAATGGAGCTCGGGTAGCGGCCGAATCCAAAGGAACTTATGTTTTAGCTTTGCCTAATGGATTTGAGTTGTATTTACATAATTGTTTTTATGTGCCTACACTCTCTAAAAACATTATTTCAATCGCCATGCTAGACATGGACGGTTTTTGTTTTGTCATTAAGAACAATCGTTGTACTATTTCAAGGAATGATTTGGTTATAGGCCAAGCTTCTTCCATCAATGGCATTTACATTTTAGAGACCTCAAATCCGACTAATGATATCTATAACATTCAATCAAAGAAACTCAAAACAAGTGACCCAAGTGAAGCGTTCATTTGGCATTGTCGATTAGGTCACATAAACGAGAATCGCATCAAAAGATTAATTTCGACTAATGTGATTACACCATTTGATTATCAATCATATGGTACATGCGAATATTGCCTACTTGGCAAAATGACTCGTAATCCTTTTAGTGGTAAAGGGACACGAGCTAGTGAACTATTGGGACTCATACACACCGATGTGTGTGGACCAATGACTATCACCGCTCGTGGAAATTATGACTACTTCATAACCGTCACCGATGATTTAAGTAGATATGGGTATATCTATTTAATGAAACACAAGAGTGAAGCGTTTGAGAAATTCAAGGAATTTCAAAACGAAGTAGAGAACCAATTGAACAAAAGGATTAAGGCACTACGATCCGATCGTGGTGGAGAATACCTTAGTCTTGAATTCGATTCACACTTGAAAGGTTGTGGTATTATATCACAAATTTCTCCACCCGGAACGCCACAACTCAATGGTGTTGCCGAAAGGAGAAATCGAACCCTACTTGATATGGTTCGATCCATGATGAGTCAAACCGAGTTACCGAACTCGTTTTGGGGATTTGCAATCCAAACTGCAATTCTATCTTTAAATAATAGTCCCACTAAAGCCACCGAAAAGACTCCATTTGAAACATGGAAAGGAAGAGTTCCTAATCTATCCTACATGAAAATTTGGGGATGTGATGCTTACGTCAAGATTAAACCCGACAATAAGCTTGCCCCAAGATCCGAAAAATGCATCTTTGTAGGTTATCCTTTGACCTCTCGAGGTTACTACTTCTACAAACCTCAAGATAACAAAGTGTTTGTGTCTTCCGAGGCTGTCTTCTTAGAAAGCCAGTTTATTTCTAAGAGACAGAGTGGGAGAAATTTTGAACTTGATGAAGTTCAAGAGCCACAAACCGAGGTAGAGACGCAAGAAGATGTTCCTTCGTCGTCTAAAGCGGTTGTACCTCCTCCACTAAGAAGAACGGGTCGAGTAATTCGCCATCCTGATCGATATGTGGGACTTATCGAGGAAGATGGAACACTCGATGTGTTACTTATGGAAAGTGACGAGCCCGCCACCTACAAGGCCGCAATCTCTAGTCCAAATTCCTCCTTATGGCTTGAAGCCATGAAGTCCGAAATGGATTCTATGTATGAAAACCAAGTTTGGGACTTGGTAGATTTGCCTAAAGGGGCAAGACCCCTTCAATGCAAATGGATATTCAAAGTCAAAAATGGCATAGAAGGACATGATGATGTCTACAAAGCTAGGCTAGTGGCAAAAGGATTTACCCAAGTCCAAGGTCTTCATTATGATGAGACCTTCGCCCCCGTAGCCATGCTAAGATCCATACGGATTTTGTTAGCGATTGCCGCATTTCATGATTATGAAATATGGCAAATGGATGTCAAAACCGCTTTTCTAAATGGGCATTTAGAAGAGGAGGTGCATGATACAACCCGAAGGTTTTGTTGATTCTAAAAATCCTAACAAAGTATGCAAGCTTAAGAGATCCATTTATGGTCTTAAGCAAGCATCTAGAAGTTGGAATCATCGATTCAATCATGTTATAAAGGAAAATGGTTTCACTCGAAGTGTTGAGGAACCATGTTTATACATGAAATTTAGTGGGAGCAATGTTGTGTTCCTAATCTTGTATGTCGATGACATACTACTCATTGGAAATGATATTCCAATGTTGTCTTCTGTTAAGAAGTGGTTAGGTAACCACTTCCAAATGAAGGATTTAGGAGAGGCACAACGCATATTAGGTATCCGGATCCATAGAGATAGATCCAAGAGGATATTGGCACTAAGTCAAGAATCTTATGTTGATAAGATTCTTCGACGGTTCAGCATGGATAAATCCAAAAGGGGTTTGGTACCTATGGTAACCGGGACGATATTGAGCAAGACTCAATCTCCCTCCGAACCCCATGATGTTGAACGCATGAAGTTGATCCCTTATGCTTCCGCTGTTGGATCAATCATGTATGCCATGATATGCACACGTCCTGATGTCTCGTATGCCTTGAGCATGACGAGTAGATATCAAGGAAATCCAGGTGAGAGTCACTGGATAGCCGTCAAGAACATCCTTAAGTACTTAAGAAGAACTAAGGACTCTATCCTAGTGTTTGGAGGAGACACTTAGCTGCGTGTTAATGGATACACGGACTCAAGTTTTCAAACAGATAGAGATGACATGAAATCACAAGCTGGTTTTGTTTTCATGCTCAATGGTGGTGCCGTTAGCTGGAGAAGCTTCAAGGAAGCTGTAACCGCGGATTCAACGACGGAGACTGAGTACATAGCAGCATCAGAAGCTGCCAAGGAAGCTGTGTGGATCAGGCAATTCACGAAAGGTCTAAGAGTAGTACCTACCGCCAATGATCCCATCACTCTCTATTGTGATAATAGTGGGACGATCTTCCAAGCTAAAGAGCCGAAGTCTAGTAATAGATCTAGACATGTACTAAGAAAATATCATGTAATAAGAGATTTCATTGAAAGAAAGGAAATTGCGATTTGTAAGGTTGGGACGGATGACAACATAGCCGATCCGCTCACCAAACCTTTATCGCAGGCTAAGCATGATGGACATGTTACGTCCATGGGACTTAAACGTGTACCAAGTTTTTGTTAGATTTTGAAATGAAATAAAAGTGTTGTTTTTTGTTCATGTTCACAATCACATTTGTCTTTTATCTTTAATTTATACATTGTTACATCCAAACGGGTTGTAGTGACAATTGAACCCCGTTAAAGTGAACACGGATTAACATAGTATTTGCCCATAGTCACTTGTATGAGGTGACGTCTCGAAGTGACTAGAGTGTGATGCGATTGATGGCAAGTTCAAGTGCCATAGAGTCATGTGAGATGACTAGTCGATCATATAGGCAGACTGTTAGGAACATTTTGTCGGGCCTTATGACCGCTTATAGAGTTCTGGCAAATTTATATAGCCTGGTCGTGGCGAGAGCTACTATAGTATTCAAATGAGTCAATTCTTTTGACTAAAGATTGTTCACCTAAGATGGCACAGTTTCAGATTAACTTTGATTTGTGTTACTACGACCTTCGTAAATGGGGTCAAATGGGCATATTTTGGGTTATGATGACTGTGGCTAGTCGAAGGGAATAAGTGCGATAGGAATTGTCCACCCCTAGTCAGGGTTATAACAATATCTCAGGGCCACTCGAGGAGTAATGAACTGGAAATGCGTGGCCACGCTCGGAATGTATCCATGGTGGATAAATCCGGTCAATCAGTTATTCTCCAGATCGAGGAAACCACTCTCGATATGATCACTTGCAAGTACGACCTGAAAGACACCTTGCATTGAGTGGGAGATAGTAATAGGACAAGAGAATTGGTGACGCACACTTGTCGAGAACAAGTGGGAGATTGTTGGAATAAATGTCTTCCGACAATAATGCGATCACAACTATTGATCATAATGATCACATGTTTAAATCTCATTTTAAAAGAATACAATTGGGAAGTATTTTTACTGTCAACTGGTCAACATATATCGGTAATGATTGGCTGACTTTAGTTTGACATTACTGTCGTGCGATGGTGGTGATCAGTTGACCCCCTAGGTCATACCTATAGGGCAACACTCTTAATTGATCATTTAATTAATCGTATAACGTTACGAGTTAATTAAATTACTTGAAAAATTGACAGACGATTTTGGAAGTAAAATTTACGTATCACATTGAAATGTGATTAAATGAGATACGGTCTGAGTAATCGAATTGTATCATTACTCGGATGAAATTATTGTTTAAAGAAACAATTGAAATTGAATGAATTATTATAAATACAATTTGTTGTGATTTATAAATTGGTAAAATATTTTGGTACAAGTAATTATGAATTACTAAGTCGATTTCTGTATGTGACGTATTTTTAATAATACGTTGATTTTTAATATGTTAAAAATGCACAACAAATTTATGTAACATATGACATGTAACATAAGTCAAAATTGACAAAAATAATATGAATCCCATATTATAAGTGTACCGAAATTAAGAGGGAATTAGGCTAAATATTGTGTTGTTTAAATTAGTGGAAAACACAATCATTTGTATTATAGCCTAGCCATGCAACCCTAGTTTGCATTGTGAAGGCAAACAAGAGCATGCATTGGGTCTTTTTCTTCCCTCCTCTTCCCTCCTACCCGGTTTCACCATAGAAAAGGCAAAAAGAATTTTTGTCTTGTTTTTGATATACACTACATGCATGAGTGTGTAAATTATTCATTCATTCCAACTTATCAAAAATTAAGATTTTAGAAAGAGAAAATCACCTTCCATTCTCCTCTCTCTCAACCGGTTTTTGAGAGCAAAACCCAAATATTTTTGGGTCATTTTTCTACAAGAATTAATATTATCTAGTACTTATAATATTAATTTTAATTAAGGGTAAGCTTTGGGTATAATTCCTTGGGAGAGATCCTACACTTGGGTCTTTGTTCATCCAAAAGGAAAGCTCAAGAACAAAAGAGAAGGAGATCTCTTTTGTGCCCATAAGAACCGAAATTACAATGTAAGGATGATTTCTTCTTTATTTTGCTAATTAGTTTGCATGCATAAGACCTTTATTAATTTTATGACAAATTAATTTAAAACATATATGAATATGTTATGTATATAGATCTACTTTTCCTTCAAAAACATCATATAAATGACACGCATCAGTCTTCTTTAGTTGTTTCAGTAGATGTATCTTCGCCATCGTTTGGTGTGATGACATTGGTGTTAGTAACTGGACCATTAGCGGTAGGACCGTTCTGATAGACATTTTGATATGGACGCCCTGAGCGAGTAAGGTGGTCTATATCTTGATTTTCGCTAGCCTTGACTATATCCTCACTGGCTTTGACTAGATAGTGTTCTGTGAGATATTCATATTCATCGTTATCTGCCCATATTCCATTGACGATACTGAGCTCTCTAAACCTGATGATTTCAGCTTCTAGACTGATTAGTTTCTCGACTAGATTGTCAACTACTGCAATTACCTCTTGCATTGTAGATTCTTGAGATAGGATTGGAGCTAGTGGCGTGTTTCCCCTAGGTGTGGTGCTTGGGTCGCGTAGAGTGTTGGAGTTAGTGTCCTCCACAATAGTGCGTTTACAAAATAAATCTCATTAAAGGAATATCATCAGATATTTAATTATTTGATCCTCGTCAGTTGATTAACGTAAATCGATAACGGTTGGCTGACTAGAGTTTGACGTTATTGTCGTGAGACGGCGGTGATCAACTGACCTCTTTCGGTCACACCTAAAGGAACGAACCCCAATTGACAACTAATTAATTGTATGAGATACAATTTATTTAGTCCCTTGATTTATAGACTAAAAGGTTAGTCGATTATTTTTAGAGAGATTTTGAGTTGCGAACTCGAGGAGCGGCAGTTATTATTTAATTACGCGATAATTAAATAATAAATTTTATGAGAGGGGTTTTAGTTAATTAATTGTTAATTCACTAAAATTGTACTAATTGATTAATGTGATTAATATTAGTACGTAAATAATATGTGTAGTGGTACACGTATATTTACGGAGTGATTTGGACGAATTAATTAAGGAAGTATTTAAACATGAAACGATGTTTAAAATAAAATTACACGTATTTGTGCGACAAATATAAGAACCAACATGGACCCGTAAATGGGCAAGTGGACCGTGTAAAATAGAGTTGTGGATGATTAGGAACCTAATCATTTCACCTTACTTTATATTCTTTCATAAGTTATCTTATAATGATTTTGCATGTGATGTAAGATTGATAAAAAAAATAAGAAATTCACTCCTACACACTACCTCACTCCACCAGCCACTTTCCCCTCCTATATACTCCATCTTATGTTCATTTCTACACTACTTCACTTATGTGTTTTTTGCATGTGAAGAAAATCTATCATCTCTCTAAAATTATTATTCATCTTTTACTAAGTTGTTAGTAAACTAAAATAAATAAGGGGTATTCTCTCGTGTACCCCTGAACTTTTTCGTTTTCAATGGTGTACCCCTTGTTTTTCACAAAAAAACTTTGACCGACAATAATTCTCTGTTACGAGTTCAGAAAATGGTAATTTTTTTTTCAAACCAATTATCTCGTCAAGGCCTTCAACTTGAAAAAAAAAATCACCGCTTTTTAAACACGTAGCAGGTAGTTATGGTTGGTCAAACATTTTTTAACGAATAAACTTTGACCGACCATAATTCCCGACTACAAGTTGAAACGTCGGTGAATTTTTTTTTAAACGGAAGACCTTTTAAAGAAGGTCAATTTGAAAAAAAAGTTTAACGTATTCTGAACTTGTAGCCAAGAGTTATTGACGGTCAAAGTTTTTTTGCATGAAAAGAGGGGTATATCATAGAAAATGAAAAAGTTGAGGGGTACACGAGAGAATATCCCAATAAATAATTACTAAGAGTGTTAGTATTATTTACATATTATCAAGGGAATAATTCTAATAAGTTACTAGTAAATACTCCCTCTGGCTTTTATTTTTCTTCCCGTTTCTCTAATATATGTGAGGAGTATTATAATGAAATGGGAAGAAAACAGTAAGCCGGAGGGAGTACTTGTTAGAATAATTGGGTTGAGTTCTTGGGTGCATATTGTTAGGAGATCTTCTCTTTGAAGATTTGTTAGGAGGATCATCCTTTTGTTATAAGCTCAAGAACAATCAAGGTAGGAGATCTTGATTGTGCCCATATTACCATAAAAATCTATGTAAGGAAATTGTTTTTCCTTAACTTTCATTTTTATGCTTTTATATTTGCATGCATGTTACATAGATCATCAAAATGATAAATTATGAGATAATTTAATTTATATTAGAGAGTCTAATATGGATCTATGATCTTTCTAGTGGTATCAGAGCCAGGTTACTGACGAGGATCAAATAATTAAATATCTGATGATATTCCTTTAATGAGATTTATTTTGTAAACGCACTATTGTGGAGGACACTAACTCCAACATAGAGATGCCACTACGGCTTCCAGTTCTGAGACTTGCCTACTCACACTCTTTACCCATGCGGCGATGGTGGGAGAAATGGTGGAATAACTCCCCTCCTCTTCTAGTGCATGAATCTCATCTTCGATTGGAGAGATGAGGTGTGAACAATCCAAGGTGGATTCTTCATCTGTGATAGTCAGAACTCCAAGAGAATTCTAAGTGTTGTTGGGCTTACCTCCGGGAGGTATGGGTAAACGACCATCTTCGATCATATCCTGAAGGACATATTTCAGTTTGAAACACTTCTCTGTATCGTTTCCCTTGCCTCTGTGGTATTTGCAGTATGCATTTTCGTCCCAGAATTTAGACTTCTTCTCTGGGTCAGGTGTAGGTCCTATGGGCTGGAGCTTACCTTGTTTCATCAACCTTTTCAGAGCATTGGAGTATGAATCACCAATGTTCGTGAACTTCCTCTGCGGGTTATTCTTCTTAGCAGATTCAACAAGATTAGCCTCATCAGTCTTGTTAGTAGAGCCATAAGAACGACTCGTTGAACCCTGATATCCACGACCCACCACTACAACAAATTGACACTTTCGCCACGGTTAAATTCATGGCGCAAGTGTTAAATTTCCGTGGCTAATACATTTAGCCACGGGAAATCAGTCGTGACCCAAGTGATCGTGGTTAAAATTTAGACATGGGAAAAACTGCAACGTGGCTAAAATTAGCTATCTCGCCATGGAATTTCCCATGGCCAAAATTTCGTGGCTAAACAAATTTCCCGTGGCTAAAACCTTTTTAGCCACAATTTAATATCGTGGCCAAATGTAAAAAGTCTCGTGGCTAAGAATAACTAGCCATGAAACAATAACGTGGCAAAAAGACAAAAAATCTCGTGGCTAATCATGACTAGCCACAAAAAATTAACGTGGCAAAATCTATATTTTCCGTGGCTAACAAATTAGTAGTTAGTAAACACTAACGTGGCTAAAAGTATTTTCCCTGTTTATTCATTTATTTCGCCAAATCAAGACCTATATGCTTGTGGCAAACAAGTATTGACCAATAAATTAAATAAATATACATAAAAATAATAATTTTTTATAATCAATAGTACTAAAAGTGTAACATATTTCTTTATCGTCAGTCAAATGGAAAGTATACATATGCGTATCATCAAATACAATATTTTCCAAAAATATACCAAAAGATAAAAATCAACAAAATTCTTCAATTTCCTTTCACGAGTTTATAGTTGTACATCAACTCGCAAACAACTTGAACTCCTTCAATTTGCACCCTTTTCTTCTGCAATTACAACCAAATAAAACAATTAATATCGTCTTCGTTTAGATGTTAAATAACAATTCAAATAGAAATAAATGAGGAGGTATGACACTAATGTTATTAAAAAAGTTTTAACAGTAGAAAATTAATTATTGAATCAGATCAACAAATAACTATTAACACTGAAATGCCCCATTCTTAGCCTAAGTAATTTTACTTCAATTTTTTGAAGGATATTAGCTAACTTGAATTACCAAACAACGACTTCGCATAGATGCTACAATAGAGTGAAGATCATTACACTTCTTATTAAATTTATCACAGACCTAGTTTCAGATACGATATAAACATGAAAGCAAGAGGGTGGAGGTTAGGGACTTAGGGCCATGGGGATAAGTGTAGTAAAATCAAATTCTTGTTTAAGACCGTATTAACTTTTTACGGCTCTCACATCCTATTAAAATAAAGTTGAAATAAAAGAAAGTTCTGAGAGACCTTAGTTAAGACGGTCCTAAGCACACCGGTCAACTGAGTAAAAAAGTTCAGGATAACAATCTTTGGGTTATCAGACGACTTTAAATTGCCATTTGTACAATATTGTTGATGAGACAATGCTTAAAGTTCATAGACCCATACCTAAAGAATATGTCAACATATCAAGAATAACTAAATTCACAAGTAATGAATGAAATTAGAAATTAAGGAAACTCATTTATGGGTTGTTCCCTTTGTCCTAATCATTTGTTTGCATTTTTTTATACTTTGTGGAGAGTATTTTAATCAAAGGCAAACAAATGATTAGGACGGAAGGAGTACTAGATAAAGCCGGGACTGAAATACAACCAATTTGTAAACATTTTGTTGTGCTAAGGGAACAACCCATACATGGCGTCTCCGTCTAAGGTACCCCTTGTTACATCTACCTCCCATTCGAATTCCTTGACCATAAAAACGTAGAAGTATTTGTGCTTTACTTACGTTGCCTATGATCTAGATTTGGCATTTATGAAATTTGACCGCTATTTTTGCTTGAAAGTCTGTTTATCATACTTAACTACAAGTTTGGAAGCATGTTTGGACCTCTGAAGTGTTGATGTGAACAACGATTACATCAGGGACCAAATTTGTAAAGCTAATGTCTCAAATGCATTAAAGAGCAACGTATTAAATGCATAAAAGATCCCTAACAGAATAAAAAACATGCATAACAAATGCATCAAAGAGCCTATTGACACTTGGTACAACTTGTCCGTTTCAAGTACTGCTACCAGAAAATTAATGTCCCATGAAACTAATTCATGTAAGGGAACAATGGCAAATTAAACAAATGCGATTAAATAAATAGAAACTAGTGAAAAAATTATTACTAGATAATTAAAGGGAAATAGACTAACAGACTGGAAATTGAAGCTACTAAATAATTTAAGATCCATAATTAGCAATTCCGAATTTCCAACTCCCTCTTTGTAATTCACAACTAATTTAATTGCCCGTGAAAATTCATGGGTTCGTTTATGACATCTTACGAATGAGTGTTAGCCTTTTTTGTGTTATCACATATAGTTGTGTAAGTATAACGGGGGAAATACGTGATTAACGAAAATATCAATCATATATCAAAAAATATGGTTTAGCATAGTTGTAGATATGACATTTGCATTAAAGTAGGATAATGGATGGAAAATTAGCCAAAATAGAAGAGGATAGGTAAGATGCTCGAAAATTATAGAGTATCTTTATATTAAGATCTTATTAGTTCATTAACAATAAGGAATAAGCTTATCTTACAATTAATAAAAATAAATGAGTAGCTTAGTACTGTTACTTCAAACCATGAAATTTGCTGAAAATAATACCGAGAGTCCAAGATGGAAATCATATATAAAAATCCTAATGTACAAAACAAATGAAGATGAATGAAGAATCAAAATATGGAACTTGACAATAGATTTAAATTGCTCAAAATATAGTAGGATAAATAATATTGATAAGGAAATCACTAAACATATTGATCATCAACATTACATCTCTGATTACGATATCAAATGTCAATACTAATTACGACCATCTCCTCCATTTACAATAATAATTATAATTACTACTAAAATGTCTAAATATTAAGTTCTCATTATTATAGCTTCACATCGTAATTGATCCTTATGTGGTTGATAATTTTGAAGCTAACTATTTGTCATGGGAATTGTAGGGGAAAATAGAGACTATTTATAAGTACTCCATATATCACAATTCTTAAAATTGAGTTTTTTGAAGAAAAGATGGCGTTGTTTTGAAGAAGAGATTAAGAGAGAGAAAAGGTAGAAGATGGTGTACAAAGAGTTGAAATTTGGTTCATATATATACTTGCTTATTATTTCAGTTTAAGAATTGTAAAAGCCAAATATTTAAACCATTTGATTGTTTACCTACCTATTTAATTATAAAAATTTTGTTCTTAATTTACTTTTATGATGCCTTTTGTTGATCTAATTAATTTGCTTGCTCATCTACCTATTTAATTTGTTGTTAATTCACTTTTATTGGTGCATATATTTGATTATGCAAGGGACAATTATAGCTATAATATATTATTTAATTTCTAATTATTTTTTGTGTATATAAAAGCTATATATTATAGATAGCTAATAAGAGGGTGACATGTGTCACAGTGAGGATATAGGGCATTGTATGATTAAGAAACTTTCTAATAGGCAAGCAGTGAGTAGTTAAAGCTAAGATTATTAATATGTATTATTATAGTGGATGAAAAAAGAATTATTGGGCTAGAAGATGATGGGTACATCTGAGATAAAAATTAAGAGGGAGCTTTTAGTTTACCAGAATTATGACTACTTTCTTCCACCAAGAAAAAAAAAAAGAAAAAAAAAGGTCAACCTTAATGTATTCAAGTATTCAACTAATGCTCTTATGCTAGCTTTTTAATTATAGATTTATAGATGACTCTTCGTTTGGCAATAATTTTAACTCCACACTTGAAAATTTGAGAACAATAAGTTTAATGTTTTGAAAAATGAATTAATTATTTGTAAATAGTTAGAAATTTGAAAAGTCCAGACTTATGAAATAGTATAAGTAATATTAATTATGAAAAAATGGTCAACCTTGATGTATTTAAGTATTCAACTAATGCTCTTATGCTAGTTTTTTAATTACATATTTATAGATGACTATTCGTTTGACAAAAGTTTTAACTCTACTCATTATTTCACTTGAAAATTTGAGGATAATATGTTTAATGTTTTGAAAAATGAATCAATTATTTGTAAATAGCTAGATATTTGAAGAGTCGGGAGTTATGACATAAAAGTATTATTGGTCTTGTCATCTTAATTAATTAATTTATTTATTTATTATAGGATTAGACAAATAATAGAAAACTCTTAATTCTAGGAGATACTAAGGCTGCCACGTATCACAATATGATGCTCAAGATAGGCTTTTTATGTTATCTTGTCATCTTAATTAATTAATTAATTAATTTATTATAGGATTAGACAAATAATACAAAACTCTTAATTCTAGGAGATCCTAAGGCTGTCACGTGTCACAATATGATGCTCAAGATAGGCTTTTTATGTTATTATATAGATAAGAATAAATATGAGTACAAAGAGAGAGAAAAGATGGCGTTGTTTTGAAGAAGAGATTAAGAGAGAGAAAAGGTAGAAGATGGTGTACAAAGAGTTGAAATTTGGTTCATATATATGCTTGCTCATTATATCAGTTTAAGAATTGTAAAAGCCAAATATTTAAACCATTTGATTGTTTACCTACCTATTTAATTATAAATTTTTTGTTCTTAATTTACTTTTATGATGCCTTTTTTTTTATCTAATCAATTTGCTTAATCATCTACCTATTTAATTTGTTGTTAATTCACTTTTATTGGTGCATATATTTGATTATGCAAGGGTCAATTATGGCTATAATATATTATTTAATTTCTAATTATTATTTTTGTGTATATAAAAGCTATATATTATAGATAGATAATAAGAGGGTAACATGTGTCACGGTGAGGATATAGGGCATTGCATGATTAAGAAACTTTCTAATAGGCAAGCAACGAGTAGTTAAAGCTAAGATTATTAATATGTATTATTATAGTGGATGAAAAAAGAGTTATTGGGCTAGAAGATGATGGGTGCATCTGAGATAAAAATTAAGAGGGAGCTTTTAGTTTACCAGAATTATGACTACTTTCTTCCACCAAGAAAAAAAAAAGAAAAAAAAAAGGTCAACCTTAATGTATTCAACTATTCAACTAATGCTCTTATGCTAGCGTTTTAATTATAGATTTATAGATGACTCTTCGTTTGACAATAATTTTAACTCCACACTTGAAAATTTGAGGACAATAAGTTTAATGTTTTGAAGAATGAATTAATTATTTGTAAATAGCTAGAAATTTGAAGAGTCCAGACTTATGAAATAGTATAAGTAATATTAGTTATGAAAAAATGGTCAACCTTGATGTATTTAAGTATTCAACTAATGCTCTTGTGCTAGTTTTTTAATTACATATTTATAGATGACTATTCGTTTGACAAAAATTTTAACTCTACTCATTATTTCACATGAAAATTTGAGGATAATAAGTTTAATGTTTTGAAAAATGAATCAATTATTTGTAAATAGCTAGATATTTGAAGAGTCAGGAGTTATGACATAAAAGTATTATTGGTTTTGTCATCTTAATTAATTAATTAATTAATTTATTATAGGATTAGACAAATAATACAAAACTCTTAATTCTAGGAGATCCTAAGGCTGCCACGTGTTACAATATGATGCTCAAGATAGGCTTTTTATGTTATCTTGTCATCTTAAATAATTAATTTATTTATTTATTATAGGATTAGACAAACAATACAAAACTCTTAATTCTAGGAGATCATAAGGCTGCCATGTGTCACAATATGATGCTCAAGATAGGTTTTTTATGTTATTATATAGATTCGAAATACCCAGTAAGCAATTCAAAAATTCCAATTTCACATTCCACAATTCACAATTTCAAATACTCAGTAAGTATTCTTAATTAAATATTAGAGATATGATTACTTACTCGTGTCCCCTTTGTCGTGCATGATGCATAGATAGAGTACCATGTGTTTACCAAGGCATCAAAGGAGTAGAAGTAAGGGTTTGATATTACGTATGAATGAGTTTTTGGTTTTGGTTGATTATTTGATTTAGGGTTTATACAAGTAATAGAGTATATGTGTGTGATGATCGTGGATCTATATGCGTGGCAGTTCATAGACTAAGGTAGTACCTCTTATTATTTATTTTTTGAGTTTTATTTTAAAGTTTTTGAGCACATTTACTAAAACATTACACTAAAAAAATATAATATTGCTCAAAAACTATATTTATAAATGGTAATATGCTTAGAAAAAATGTGTATATGCTCAAAAACTACAAGGTCTGAGGTACTACCTCAGATACATAATCCTTTTTCTCATATGCGTGGTCTTTGTTTTTTTATAAAAAAAATGTATTTTATTAATTTTTGGGTGAGCTACACACCCACCATCACATTTATTTATTTACCTTTTATGAAAATATCCTTCACAAATAATCTTTTATGGTCATAAGCATTTTAATAATTCTTGCACGGTCTGCCAATAATCCATAGTCGTATTTATTCCCTCTATCCCATTTTTTTTTTGGGTAAAATAGAATTTTACTTACTAATTTTTGTATGAGAGATCTTATAAAAATCAAGTTTAAAGTCTTACTCCCTCCGTCGTAATCATTTATTTACATTTTTTATTCTTTGTGTGGGAGCCTTTAATAAAGGTAAACCAATGATTGAAACGGAGGGTGTATGATTTACGAGTAAAAACTTATTTTATACTCCCTTCGTCCCAGTGAATAGTTTACATTCATACAATATTTTATACAAGTACTAGTTAATAATTACTTTCATAATACTAATCCTTTTTTTATTGTTGCTAAGCTATCTTTTGAAATGAATTTAACAAAATGTTATTAAACATATATAAGTGAACGCTGTTGTGTGAAAGTTGACTGGTTCTATTAAAAAAATTGATTTTTAAATAAACGGTTAGCTTTACGATACTACAATTTGAAAAAGTAATATTGCCGAATATCACAACTTGGATTTAAGAGTTCATGTCTGTCAAAGTATATTGTTAAAGAGGAGGGTACCACAGAAAATTTTCCGTTAAAGAATAAGATGATTTTAAACAAAATAAATATATACGTTCGGCAGTGACTCAAATAAAACTATAGATTCTAAAATTAAAATAGTTACTCGACCTAAAGGTACCAATGTAACAAAGACCAACACTAATAGTTATTTAAGCAAATTGACTAATTTTGTACTTTTATAAGTCAAAAATAGTTTTTATGACAATTACCCTATCTGGGCTCAAATGTATAATTCACCACAATAAAAATTTATTACGTGGTTATAAGCAAATAAGTAGCCATGAGTGTCCCAACTCGTGGCAAAAAGCACTAATTAGCCACGATCGTGGTTTAACCATGGCTAAAAGCAATTACTAGCCACGGGCGTTGCTTAATTCGTGGCTAAATACTATGCTTGGCCACGATCGTGGCATAAATCGTGGCTAAAAGCAATTACTCGCCATGGTAATTTTTTTCCGTGGCATAGTTTTTCTTACCAATTTAAGTTAACTTTTTTTCCCGTGGCCATGTAAATTTTTGCCACGAATCTCAAATTCTCGTGGCATAATTCGTGGCGCAAGTGCCCTTTTCTTGTAGTGCACCATTTTGGACAAGAATCCTTTACGAATGTCGTCTTCAATTCTCGTACCTAGCACAGTCAAGTCTTTGAAAGACTTTATGTTTTGGTACCTCAGATGGTTCGCATAAATGGGTCTTAGATTATCCACGAACTTTTCCACAAGAGTAGCTTCGTCTGGACGTTCAACAAGTTGTGTACTAGTCTTTCTCCACCTACTTAGAAAGTCGGTGAAGCCTTCTTTCTCATTTTGGGTAAGAACCTCTAGAGTACGCATGTTTACTTGGATCTCAGCATTATTCGCGTATTGTTTAGTGAACTCAATCGCAGCATCATCCCAGGTAGCAATTTTCTTGTGCTCCAAAGAGTAAAACCATTGCTTAGGAATAGTGTCAAGAGATGAAGGAAAGATCCTTAGAAACATCTCGGGTTTGATGCCTTTGATAGATGATACTGTCGTTTCGTACCAAAAATAAAATACCTAAGTACTACTAACAGAAGTCAGCGGTAAGTAGGGTCGATCTCCACAGGGAGGCGGTGTATTATCTATTTGTCTATTTATCTGTCTAAATGTCACAATTGGGGGTTTTGATTGATTTAACTAAACTAAAGATTAAGGCGAGGGAAATGAATAAGAGAATTAACAGTAAGAGAAGGGAGTATGCTAAGAGTCGGTCCACCGTGGCAGCTATCAGATCTTATACTATCGGGAATACTAAGGCGATTAGACTATTGATAAGAAGAGCTATGGTCGTCACCTTTCGGTCCTTAAACCGCCCTAGAGCGTAAACAGCTTAACTTTCGCCCTCACTGCAATACCCTATTGTAATTAAGCAAGCCTTCCCTTCCAATCTTTCGATCTAGGTCGGGGTTAACTAAATTTATGGTCTCCTGCATGCATTCATTCGACCGGATAACAATTAAATTGCCTAATACAATTCCTATCGCAAGACTAATCTATATAAGTCAATTAAAACATCGCTACCACGGTTTCCCTAATCCTAACATACTACGGGGAATTAGCTACTCATGATAAAATAAACAAAAACAAGAATTAAAAGAGAATTAAACATTAAATTAAGAAAGAAAAGGGAAGAAATGTTACTGAAATAATGATCCTAATAAAAAGCAAAGTAACAAAGTGTATCGTTCCAAGAGAAAAGAGAGAGTCGAGTGTCTCCGGATAAAAAGAGATGCTTTAAATCGACGTCCTAACTCCTATTTATAAGAAAATAGGAGTAATATTAAACCTAATGACGGAAATTAACTAAAAAGCCCACCACAAAAAATCCACTCGATCGAGTAACTAAATCACTCGATCGAGCAAAGGCATAAAAGGAACTGGTCGATCGAAAGGAAAAATAGTCGATCGAGTACTTATTCATCCTAAACCACTCGATCGAGAAGAAGTGGCTCTCGATCGAGCAAATGGGCTCTCGATCGAATAGAAATAGTTCTCGATCGAGCACTTCTCGATGTAATTCCTGCTTCGCGCACTAAACTTCAAACGGCTGCCATTCCTTCGTTACTTGGACAAATAGGGCGTGGTTGGTGGCGTTGGAAAGCTAAGAGGATAAGCTTTCACCTCCAACTGGAATCACCTTAATAGCTGTTGTATAACTCGAGATATGGCTCTTACAAGCAGGAACTAGCAAATTGAAGCACTCTCTTGGCTCGCCTAACTTCCTTACTCCAATGCGCATCTCAAAATATCTTCATTCCCGCTCCAAATTCACTCTTCCTCCAAATGCATGCTAAAAGGATGGTAAAAGGCTTGATTTCACTACTTTTGGGTTCATTCCTGCAAATAAGACAAAACAAACCAAAGTAGCATATTCGGGGCATTTCGTAGCATAAAACTACGATAAAAGCATAGAAATACGTGCATAAAATAGGCTAAAAAGACTATATAAAATGCACGTATCAAATCTCCCCAAACCAAACCTTTACTCGTCCCCGAGTAAACTAAAATGCAACTAAAGGAACGGAAAAAGATAACTCAGAGCTAGCTACAAATGCCCACTTAAGCCAATTTAATACAAGCAAACTAACACTTATAGCAAGACAGTCGTACGCAAACAAGTTATAAGATGTTTATAATAAAGCTGAACCGTCGACCTTGCAAGACCTTAAACAATGGACTCTCACGGGTCACTCTTCTCTCATGAAGCAAAGGGTAAGCGAATGAATGTAAGAGAGAAGAAGAAAAATAGTCGCTCACCTAGACTACGACCCACATAAACATGCATGCAACTAATATGATAGACAATTCTAGCTGCCGTACATACATTCCAACCAAACAAGGTCCTGTCACAGCCGAGGGCTTACAAAAATATGGTAAAGTGAGGCAATGGGTAGGAAAAGGCAAAACATTTATGGGAATGTGGAGGTATAGGTGATCAAGCTAGTACCTAAACAGAACCATATAACAACATCCGATTCCAACTCAATTTGAATTAAGCACATGTCCTTCAATTGGCACAAAATCTCACCAAACCAACCCAAACATACTCCTCATATGATATAAGATAGAACATAGGAGCAGAAACCGTCGGCCAACCAACATCTTTTTTTTCGAACTTTTCTCTTTTTTCTTTCTTTATTTTTTCGGTTTCTTCTTTTCTTTTCTGAATTCTTTTTTCATTTTTCAATTCTTTTTTTTTTCTTTTTTTTTTCACGTTTTTTTTTCATCAACCTCCTTTTCTTCATAAATTACCAACTCCAATTCAACAGAATACGAACCAAATTTGGCACAATGAAATATATACCGCAAAACATACACTAAACTAGCTTGACAAGGCAGGCTAAATTTGGAATGTAGCTTAAGGGTCAACAGGCAAATTTGGCTAATGTGAAGTTTATGGGCAAAAATGAAAGAAAGGGAAATTGTAAGCACCTCCCTGCATGTGACACCAACCACAATCCAAATGTATGTAGGCAAAAAGCAATTGAATTTCATATATGTGCAAATTGATGATACATGTTATGCAAGGAGCAACTACTCACAATCCTACATGAAACTGGTCACAAATGACACCAGTTTATAAGGCTCTAAATCTTAGAAATTATAAGTAGCTTGCCAAAATTTCAGGTCAAGTCTATTCGTTCAGCTAAATTAAACATTAACTCGTAGATATGCAATAAGACAAAGCTAAAAGATAACAGTTTAATGCAAGGCTTAAGCAAAAAGACAGTTGCAGTGCAATTTCATCATTGAAATCTACCGTTCCGACTCAACCTATATGCTAAATTAAACGTGAAATTTTTTGAATTTTTAACAATTTTTTTAATTTTTATGGAATTTTAAATTTTTATGAAATAAATAACAATGCAAACAGAAAATTAAACGTGATAACAGAAATGCAAATAAAAACAATATGCAGACACAGATATGGATGCATAACCTCCCCAAACCAAACCGTACAATGCCCCCATTGTACCAAAACATGGAAAGGAAATGCAAACTGAAGGAGAAAGAGAGTAAATGCGGAAAAACTCACAAGATAGCGCGAATAAGGGGACCTCCCCAAACCGACCATGAACATGGGAGGTTGCTAAAGGCCCGGAAAACCGTCTCAGGAAGCTAATCCAAGTCAATAACACTCGATCAAGAGGAATAGTAGCTGATCGAGTAACATGGGCGCTCAAAAACTGCTCGATCGAGTAAAATAGCAGTCGATCGAGTGATTCTCTATTTGCAGGTGGTCGATCGAGAGGAAGGTCTGCTCGATCGAAGGGAATTGCCGGAAAAAGTGCTCGATCGAGCAAAATAGCTACTCGATCGAGTGATTCTCAGCTAGTACCTGCAAAACGCAATGAAAAACAGCCCGCAAACTAACAAGACAAGCATACTGAGATAGTCTATGGTATAAAACCATTTATTACAACTGAAATTGAATAAAAATGCAGAAATAAATCGCCGGGTTGCCTCCCGGATAGTGCTAGCTTCAGTCAGGTCCCAGCTCGACCTTCTTTTTCTTCGAGCCTCTCTAATTAAATACAATCAAAACAGCTCAAAGCGCGCAGCAACCTGTCAAATAGCTGCGCATGTGCTACACAACAACATAAGTAGCACCAAAGTGGAATAACAGAATAGGAAATAAAAATATGTAAACATTTAAGTCTAACAAATTTCCTATGTGCGCTCCTAAATTTATCCACAAAATAAAGGAGCGACGGAGCAATTGACGATAATTTAGGACTCCAATTCAGATTAACAATTTTAAAATGACAAGGATGGTGAGAAATTGCTAATTTATGCGTCCACATATGAGGGGGTATAGCTTTGTAAAAGGAAGCATGAATAAGACGAGGCAATTTACAAATAATAATGAAATTACCGTTTACTACCTCAGGTTGATCACTCTTAATGACGGAATCATAGATAAAAGAATTCATTACCTCTTCCGTGCTAGGAGTAATCACCGACTCGGCTATCCTTTTGTCACCCTCAGTGGAATCCGTCCCGTAAATCTCAGCCTCAAGCGCATCTAACTCGGCTTTGAATAAGGGGGATTCACCATAACCGTTATCATCGTCAAAATCGTCATCAAAATCAAGCCCAAATGACGAACCAAAGCTCCCAATGGCCAAACTACTCGATCGAGTAGAATCTTCATTCGATCGAGCAGTTTCCTCCTGATTTCCACTCGATCGAGTAGAATGTTCACTCGATCGAGCACTTTCTCCTGGAAAATCACTCGATCGACCAATAATTGTCACTCGATCGAGTGATTCCTCCCGTATCTGTGCTGAAATCCTCGTGTGGGGCAGTGAAATATGATAGAAACTCGTCATCCGAGTCATAGAAGTCTTCCTCGGATTGGGTAACACGGTATCCTCGGGGAAGAACCGCTCTCAAAGAAGGTATACTTCTTCTTCTTGCATCTCACCGCTATCCGAGCAACTACAGATTCAAGCTCATGGAATCGAGCGTCCATATTTTTATTACTCTCTTGCATTTGTGATACAAGCGTTACCATTGAATATCTCAGCTCCGCGATCTCTTCTATCTCCATCTCAGCTGCTAACTGAGCAACTACGGACTCGAGCTTATCAACTCGCGAGAAGTATTCTTGCGCTTGGAATGCAAGTGTCTCCATCAAGGATTTCAGCTCCGCAATCTCTTCTTCTTGTATCTCAGGAGGATCTTGTTGCGGTGGCCATTGATAGGGTGGATGTGGCGGCACAACTACAAACCCGCATTGTGCTCGGCAGAACCACATCTCCCGCAGAGATCACCTACTGTTCCATATAATGGGACATTGGTGATGGGTCAAAGGTACTCAAGCCTTCCCTTTGACTGTCTTTCACCTAGAACTGTCTAGGTAGTACCTGTAAGGCCTATCAAAACAGCACTCAAGGAAAAAGATTAAAACGGCCTCAAGGGAAAAATCCCTTGAGGCTAAAAACAGATAAAATTAAACAAATAAATAAATAGATTGCCTCCCCGGCAACGGCGCCAAAATTTGATACTGTCGTTTCGTACCAAAAATAAAATACCTAAGTACTACTAACAGAAGTCAACGGTAAGTAGGGTCGATCTCCACAGGGAGGCGGTGTATTATCTATTTGTCTATTTATCTGTCTAAATGTCACAATTGGGGGTTTTGATTGATTTAACTAAACTAAAGATTAAGGCGAGGGAAATGAATAAGAGAATTAACAGTAAGAGAAGGGAGTATGCTAAGAGTCGGTCCACCGTGGCAGCTATCAGGTCTTATACTATCGGGAATACTAAGGCGATTAGACTATTGATAAGAAGAGCTATGGTCGTCACCTTTCGGTCCTTAAACCGCCCTAGAGCGTAAACAGCTTAACTTTCGCCCTCACTGCAATACCCTATTGTAATTAAGCAAGCCTTCCCTTCCAATCTTTCGATCTAGGTCGGGGTTAACTAAATTTATGGTCTCCTGCATGCATTCATTCGACCGGATAACAATTAAATTGCCTAATACAATTCCTATCGCAAGACTAATCTATATAAGTCAATTAAAACATCGCTACCACGGTTTCCCTAATCCTAACATACTACGGGGAATTAGCTACTCATGATAAAATAAAAAAAAACAAGAATTAAAAGAGAATTAAACATTAAATTAAGAAATAAAAGGGAAGAAATGTTACTGAAATAATGATCCGGAATAAAAAGCAAAGTAACAGTGTATCGTTCCAAGAGAAAAGAGAGAGTCAGAGTGTCTCCGGATAAAAAGAGATGCTTTAAACTAACGTCCTAACTCCTATTTATAAGAAAATAGGAGTAATATTAAACCTAATGACGAAAATTAACTAAAAAGCCCAGCCCGTCAGCAAAATCCACTCGATCGAGTAACTAAATCACTCGATCGAGCAAAGGCATAAAAGGAACTGGTCGATCAAAAGGAAAAATAGTCGATCGAGTACTTATTCATCCTAAACCACTCGATCGAGAAGAAGTGGCTCTCGATCGAGCAAATGGGCTCTCGATCGAATAGAAATAGTTCTCGATCGAGCACTTCTCAGCGCGTAATTCCTGCTTCGCGCACTAAACTTCAAACGGCTGCCATTCCTTCGTTACTTGGACAAATAGGGCGTGGTTGGTGGCGTTGGAAAGCTAAGAGGATAAGCTTTCACCTTCAACTGGAATCACCTTAATAGCTGTTGTATAACTCGAGATATGGCTCTTACAAGCAGGAACTAGCAAATTGAAGCACTCTCTTGGCTCGCCTAACTTCCTTACTCCAATGCGCATCTCAAAATAGCTTCATTCCCGCTCCAAATTCACTCTTCCTCCAAATGCATGCTAAAAGGATGGTAAAAGGCTTGATTTCACTACTTTTGGGTTCATTCCTGCAAATAAGACAAAACAAACCAAAGTAGCATATTCGGGGCATTTCATAGCATAAAACTACGATAAAAGCATAGAAATACGTGCATAAAATAGGCTAAAAAGACTATATAAAATGCACGTATCAATAGACATATAATCTTTGAAGGCACGAATGTGATTCAAAGGGTTTTCATGCTCCTTGAACTTTGGGATGTCAGTCATGTTGAAGTTGGTTGGCAATTGAGCATTTACCGCCTCATACTTGCGATTATTCTCCCTGTAGATATCATCTCCCTTAAGGTACATTAGTTGCTCCTCCAAGTATTGGAGTCGCTTTTCAGCTTCAGTAAGACCAAGTGGGGGGTTGACTTCTGGTTGTCCAACAAAGGGTAGAAGGTTATCATGCACGCTCGCATCAGGAACATCGTTCTCTGCAGGAGGAAGCCTAGTTTCTACAGCGACAATTCGGCCTTCAATAGCATTGAGGCGAGCATAAGCTTGGTCTTGGCTTGTTTGGAGATGGATGAGCGCAGTTAGGATTGGATCATTACCATTTCTGGGTTGTTGGGGTTGACCATTAACGCTTGCGTGACTAGTTCCAGGCATCTTAGAAACTGGATAAGAGATCGACGACGAATCAAAACACAATCGACCATCTTAGCACACTTACTCAAAAAAAGAAAGACTCGACTTGTGAAGTGGGAGTGTGCCACTGTGTCAAGTGAGGTTTGAAAATGACAAATTTTGAAATGTTTGTCCTAGACAACTGTAGTGTAGTTGTGGAAGTGTTGACTCGTGGTGAGTTTTGAAATGGGTTTTGAGGCCCGAATTTTGACTAGATGATGTGACCATAATTAGCGCATATTTAGCCCCCGAATTAGCCTTGTTCCCATGCTTTTTAGTGCATATTTGGGTCATTTCTTATCTTTAGTTCTTTGTTTTGCATATTCTTTGAGATTTTGATCCCTTGGTAGGAAAGGAGTAAGAATCTTGCATTTTCATGGCAAAACGAGACTAAATTGATCGAATTCAATGACCAAGCATCAAGGAGAGACAAGATTAGAAGGCCTTTGTACATATTATAGTAGAAGAGCAATGTTGAGAAAGGATCCTTGAGTCCCCAAGGAAATCCCCAAGGAATTTATGAAGAAAAGGGAAGAAAAGAAGAAGATGTCTTGCTGAGTGACAATCCGTGCGGATTGTCCCCAATCCGGCCGTCCCCCAGCTGCACAATCCGTGCGGCTTTGCTCTAATCCGCTCGGATTTCACCTCCACAATCCGCCCGGTTTCCCCCGAATCCGCTCGGACCCCATCACCAGAATCCGCCCGTCCCGACCTTATTCCGCCCGATTCCAAAGACAAACGTGATTTCCTCTTCTCCAAGCTACGAAGAAAGAAGCCCTTCCTTCAAAAAATACCGGCTCCTCCTTGCTCAATCTAAAAAGTGTAATTACTAGTTTAGCCCTTAGTTAACCCTAATGCATCCTCCCTAATTTCCACTATAAATACCCCATTAGTCTAATTAGAGGAGCATGTTCTTCTTATCAATAATTAGAGTAGTTAATATCAATCAAATCTCTCTTTAGAATTGTAATCAACAATTAATCAAGTTCTAATACAAGTTTTATTTCCTTAATCTCTCTTTTGTTCATCCTTTATTTTGGGTAATTGAAGATTATTTGGGTTATTGTTGGGAGATTGACAACCTCTCAATCAAGCATTCAAGTACTTCTTTTATCTTTGCTTTATTATTGGAATCATTAGTAGGTATAATTCTCTTAATCCCTTTTTAATTATTGTTAATTACTTTCATTTATTCATCATGTTTCATATTGTTGGTATGATTGACAACCTTGCTAGCATGATCAACATGATAATGAGTGAGTAGTCTCTTAGCTAGGGTTAATGGGTGATTAGGGGAAACCAACATGGGGAATGATTCATGCTTAAATTAATATGCTTTCATGTTTTATTTGCTTGCTTGTTTTGATCTCAACTCATGCACATGTTATATTTGATGAAATGCTAAGCCTATGAATCCTTGCATTTACTATCATCTTCTATCTTTTCAATGAGACTTGTAAGACATAACCCAACTCGAGTCTCATTAGACCATGCATGTTGTTGAGTAGGGAAGATTAAGTCGACTTGTAGGTGTTGTACAATCTAATCGATTCGGCTCCGGGACCCAAACTTTCCTAGGATTGTAAGATATAACCTAACTCAATCCATCACAACAATAATTGCTTGCTTATAATTTGAGAACATGTTTGTATGATCAATTCCCATGATTCCCCTATGATCCCATGACACCCTAGTGCTTTTAATCAATTGTTTACACCCCCCTTTAATTCATCTTGCTTGTTTATTTTCATTGCTATTTTAGTTTAGTGACCTTCTACATCAACCCAATTTGTGACACCCCTAAGACACCACTAGTTTCAGTAGAAATCTCATTTCAACTCTCGTCCCTTGGGATCCGACCTTTACTTGCCTCTTTACTAATTGTAGAGTTGTTTGTGAAGTTATAAATTGTGTTTTGATTCGACCGTGACCCAACGACCACATCTTTAGTTGTGAACACGAAACGGACCCGATCAAAAATGGCGCCGTTGCCGGGGACGGTGTTTGTTTGATTTAGATTTCCTTTTTATTGTTATTAGTTGTGTCTTTCTCCGCCTTGGGGAAGTAAAACTCCTCAAGGTTTGTTCTAATTGTTTTCGAGTTGTTTGATATTTTGCATGTCTAGAAGGTTACAAGGTGATTTGTTACCTTTTGACCGTGAAATCGAAAGAACCTTGACGAACAATAGGAGACTTGTTAGGAGGAATTTAAGAGGTATTAATGAAGTTGTTCAACCCACTAGTGAGTTCGTCAATCCTTTCGCAATAGAAGGAGAGGAGAACCCATTACACAATACCCTACAAAATCCACCTACAATGCCTAAATTCTCGTCACACTCCGTACCCAACGAGGAGAATCTACCAAATGGTACTCCTACACCGCAACATCTAACCGGAAATTTTATTGCCAAGTCCGCCTTCATCCAATTAGTTGAGAGGAGCCAATTTGGGGGGATGCCTAGTGAAGACCCTCATTCTCATATGGAAACCTTTTGCGACTATTGTGATGCAATCTCTCAAACTGGCGTGACTCAAGACCAAATTAGATGGGTCTTATTTCCTTTTTCTCTAATCGGCACCGCGAAGCAATGGTTGAAGGGCCTTGATAAGGCCACCCTCGGAATAGATTCTTGGAAGAAGTTGGCTCTAGCGTTCTACAAAAAATTCTACCCACCGGAAAAGACTAACATGCTAAGAGCTCAAATTACGGGTTTTAAGCAAAGGGATGAAGAATCTTTGTATGAAGCTTGGGAGCGGTTCAAGGGAATTTGTCGCTCATGTCCTCACCATGGACTTAGCTAATGGTTTTTGGTACAACAATTTTGGAATGGTTTATATGAAGATTCTAGGAACATTCTCAATATGGGATCAAATGGAATGTTCACCGAAGTTGATGACAATCAAACATGGAACAAGATTGAAGAAATGGCGGTCCATAACTCACAATATAGTAGACCTCGCAAGGCTACTAGAGGAGGAAAGCATGAAGTGGACTCCGTTACTCAATTGGGTGCTCAACTTAGTGCTCACATTGACACAATCAACTTGAAGTTTGAACAAGCTATGGCTAGACTTGAAGAAAACTCAAAATCATCAAAGCATCATGTTAATGCCATGACGGCATCCTCATCAATCCCAAGTGGGATATGTGAGAATTGTGGAACTTTGGGACATGACCAAGGTGAATGTAGGGGAGCAAATGAACAAGTGAATGCTTTCCAAGCATACAAGAGTGGTACCCCTTATTCCAATTTTTACAATGAAAACACCAAATTCCATCCAAATCTCTCATACAAAAGCCAAAATGTTCAAAACCCTCCAATAACATACACTCCACCACCCATGAGAAACCAAAATCAAAGACTCTTTTACAATCAAAACCAAGGTTACCAAAATCAAAATCCATACAATCACCAAAATGACCAAGGTTTTGATGTCCAAAAAGCGGTCCTCCAAATGCAAAAGAATCAACAAGAATTTTTCACTCAAATGCAAAAAGATAGCCAAGCAAAGGAAACCACCATCAACAACATTCTAGCTCACACCAAGATGTTGGAAACACAATTGACTCAACTAGCATCTTCAAGCTCACAAAGACAAAAGGGGCAATTACCACCTCAAAGTAATCCCCCTAGATATGAAACGGTTAGTGCCATTCACTTGAGAAGTGGTACAAGGTATGAAGCACCGAAGAAGCAAGTTGAGGATGAAGTTGTGAAAGCTAGTGAAAAGGAAGAAATTGTGCAAAGCTCCAAAGATGGAGAATCATCAAAAGAAGAAAGTTCAAAGAAAAATGAAGACAAGGTCAAGGAGAAGGAGCCCATTGTGATTATACTTCCTTTTCCAAGTCGTCAAGCCAAGCCCAAATTTGATGATCAACTTGGAAAGTTCATGGAAATTGTGAAGAAATTGGAAGTCTCAATTCCTTTCACGGAATTAATCAATCACGTGCCGACCTATGCGAAATACATGAAAGATATCCTCACAAAGAAGAAGTCGATCCGGAAGCTTGAGACTATCGCCTTCACTAAGGTGAGTAGTTCAATACTTCAAGGGAGTCACCTCCAAAGTTAAAGGATCCGGAAAGCTTCTCAATACCGTGTACCATTGGCGACACGACGATCAACAAAGCCTTATGTGATCTAGGGGCTAGTGTGAGTGTCATGCCGTACTCGGTGAGTAAAAGGTTGGGGATGGGAGAGCTTAAATGCACCAACATCACACTCCAAATGGCCGATAGATCGACGAAGACACCATTAGGGATATGGGAAGATGTCCCCGTGCGAATTGGGAAGTTTTTCATCCCGGTGGACTTTGTCATTGTTGATATGGAGGAAGATTCCAACATTCCAATCATTCTAGGAAGACCTTTCCTACACACCGCGGGTGCGGTGATTGATGTGAAACATGGTGAGCTCACTCTAGAAGTAGGAGATGAAAGCATAACTTTTAATCTTTACAAGACTATGAGAGCTCCTCGTTTGCATGAACCATGTTTCATGATTGATCATTATAGCCGAAAGGATGAAAGGAAGAAATCGGAACTCCAATGGAAGAAGAAAATTGAAGATGCTCCATTCAAAGAGCAAGTGAATTGTGACAAGGAGAGCTTGCAAAGCTCATCAAAATCAATCAAGGAAGAAGAGGATGGCCTCATTGGCCAAGAGAATAAATTGGGAGAGTTGTCTCCATCTAAGTAAGAGATTTTCAATGATCAACTTAATGAAGTTTGTGGTCTTTGGGACAACGAATTTGAAGGGATTTTTAATCCCTACATTGGTAATGCCATCGATCAAGACCGACAACAAGGGCCAAGGTCTATTGAAGACCTCTACCATGATAATGAACAAGCTTTCGATTACTTTTTCAAGGTGTTGAGCAACATCAACAACACCTTGGACATGCCCCCTTGACATCTCATCAAGAATGAGAGTTTGGTGGAGTCCTCCCTAAACCACCACTTGTAAATATTTCTAACTCCCTAACTTACATTTCAATTCTTGTATTGCATTTTTGTCATTTTTGGATTTTTATTTACTTTGATCAAAATAATTGTCATGTAAGAGAGAAGTGAGGGAGGGACTAACAATTTTAATTGATGTGTAGTGCTTTACCTTAGTGTGGGGATGGCAATTGCCTAGGTTATCCATGCCTTAGTAGTGCTCCCACAATGAAGAACATAAAATTTGAAGAAAGAATAGAAGAATGGTAAGGGATATGCATTGTGCACGGATGGAACTGAATCCGGGTACAAGGTGTAACACCCCCATACTCCGAGTGCCTTACCAGGACCACTCAGGTATGGAGACATCACCATCTCGGTTGCCCGAGGTATGATAATCAAACAACAGCGATAAAGAAACAACATTATTTAAATAATAATTAACGTTTAAAGTGATTACATGCCAAAAGCCAAAACTGATAAAGAGATACAAGTTCTCCAAAACTATCTACTATCAAAAGACTATAAAACTATCAATCACAGCGGAAGACTTCTAAACGCATCGTGGTGACTCCTCCCGATTATCCCATACGCATCACTCATACCGCTCAATAACTGCTCACCACCCCCGAATGGATCACCACAGTTTTTAAAACATTTAAACGGGGTCGGTACTAATCACACAATTAATATAGATAACCATAACAAGACACACAGACAGCTGAACTGTCACACACACACACACACACACACAACTCCCATCATCTCAATACGACCGTCCACTTTGGACCCACCACGCTGGGGGACCGCAGCCGTTCCCACCTAAGCCCCGCTCATCGTACGAGCGATAACCCTGTCCATTAATGTGCACATCCCCTTTCGTGGCGGGTTCCACGAAGGGCGAAACTAGGGCGTGAGATCACTCCCGCAAGTGACCCCACTCAGCCGAGAACGCATCTCGAGAGCCATAGAAACCAATCACAATCACAATCACAATCATAATCACAATCATCATATCAAACAACTAACTACAGCACATCACCAATATCCCATTATGGGACTAATACTGAGTAGGAAATCCTACCCGAAAGCACACAAGCACGGTATCTACAAATGTCTCAAAACGCCTCTTCTATGAACTCTCCTCCTAACATATACACATGAATACTACTATTCAATCACTTATTCATAAAAACCCCCAATTACTAAATTAGGGTTTCACTAATCTCAACAAAACGTTATAAAAATTATGCTAGAAGCTTACCCTTGACGCAAGGAATCCAACGACACAAACTACGATGCAAACCGACCGTCGATCTCCGGAATTGTCAAGAACGCGATTAGGAAGAAGGACCAATCGCTTTCTCTCTTAAACAGGTTTTAGGTTTTGGCAAAAGTGTTTTAGAATAAAGACGAATATGTTTATATACCTTAATCGCGTAATTAACAAAACCCGAGAAAAACCCCGATAAACCTGGACACTCGATCGAGTACCCAAGGTACTCGATCGAGTACCCCTACTCGATCGAGTGCCCCACTACTCGATCGAGTGCCCAACAGGTCAGAAACTATTTTATTCTGCAACATACCCTTACTCGACAGAGTAAGGGCTACTCGATAGAGTACCCCCAAGACCATAAATACGGAGTATTACAGTCTTCCCTCCTTAAAAGGAACTTCGTCCCCGAAGTTCAACCCATACATAAAAAACAAACATGCTAACTCGATCAAGACACAACAACGTAACTAAGAACTCGAAACAAAACTCCAACCCAAACATGAACTCGTAACACCAACTCCACTAACTATTCCTACCTCCACAACATGGCTCACGATATCGTATCAACTCCACATATATATATCTCTCACGACACCAACTCCATACATAACCAACTACCATCCTCTAACGCTGCTAGCTCCATAATATCATCCACTATCAAGTCCAAAATCAAGACACTCATAGACATCAAACGGGATGTTACATTCTACCACCCTTAAAAGGAACTTCGTCCTCGAAGTTTACTCACACTCATAATCTCATCATCCAACTGTCAACACTATCGAAGTATTCTCGCATTCCTAACATCAAACTACTACAAGCACGTCCGTGACCTTTTAACACTATCAACCACAACATATACAAATCTATATCTTATGCTACACCAACACTCTTCTTCCAAATATATTACCATATGCACACCCATCAAAATCTCTTTTATCACATCCTACTCCTCTTAAGATAAATGTTACGTCCTCGTAACTCACTAATACTAAATCCTAGATACATCTCTTTACTCTCTGTACCACCACATGTGTAAGATAACCGTTTATAAACCAAACACTTACCATGCATATATCCAAGGCTCTCTTACTTAAACATTTCTCATAACTCAACTCATTTGGCATACCACCTAACCTATACCATAAAACTCGTAGCAAAATCACCATACTAACTCTCCATTATTTCTGCAAAACAACATACCTCTCTATGTAAGGCACTTATCTCCCAGAAGCATAACTCACGATCCACACTCGTTATGTACACGCACACTAGATCATCAAGTTCTTTCTTCCATTACCGCAAAACTCATACACAACTTAACATGATACTAATTCCCAATACCCTACACTCACCGTCTCAACAAAAGATTATGAACCACCTGCATCTTTCGGGTCATTACCACACATGTTCTACGACTCACTTGCCATTACCATGTCTACTGAAATCTTAACTAGAACAAGATCATAATTATTGTAACGACCTCTCACAACCGTGTTCCATTAACAGAATATCACTATACCATGACAACAACGAAGACATATACAACTCTATTCCACATCATACTCTACCCTCATTCTCAAACCGAAACTTGTAAGAAATATCAAAGAAACAAAACAAAACAACAGTTTATGTATAACTGGTATGTACTTTCGAAAACTCGTATCATAGTAGTCTCGCCTACTCCACCACAACAGGTGACGACATCGCAACACCACCACCAACAGCCACATCGCAGTGCGAAAATACCCGCATCACAACCCTAAATATCGTGCCCGGATCACCACCCGAGGCACCACAACCACATCAATAGACATCACAACTGCATACGATTCCCATAAACACTGACTGAGCATAACTTCTCAGACAAGAAAAACTTACTCAAATCCACTTTATTAAATCACCACGCAACACATTATATGGATAAACAGATAAGCATCTCATGAACATCATCTCTACCATTTTACGGAATACACATGTGTTATTAATACACATAAAATTATAACTAGCCATGTCAAATTAATCAAATTATTACCTTTTTGGACATCATTCAATTAAATTACCGTGTCCAACATATATATATTACAGAACATTCATAAAACAACTTTATAATTATCACACCATACCACTTCTTGTGAGGTCAGAACCTCACACAAACATTTACACATATAACATAGACCCATAATCACATCCAACCAATCAATCCTGATCACGTAAGTTACCACTCACAAAGGTTACTTGTCGCCCGAGCTTAACTCATATGCCCCTCATAACAATGTCCCCCATTCGCACAACCATCACTTCCTGCCAAGTATAACCATACCATTACTATTCAGCTATTAGCATCCGCCTCATCTAACCACATCTTATACCCTCTCATAATTATACACAACAATCCGATCCCTACCAAAACAACCTCTTTTGAATTGCTACCTTTCTAATATACCATCACTCTTATCCATTAATCACAAACCATAACACCACCACCGTCCTGGGACATCAAACCTCTTTCACTCATCTCTAAACATCACGATTTCTTTCCTATCTTCTTTAACATTCCAAATAACTATCGTCAAATTCACCAACAAAATTACATCAACATCATTCCCAATACTATCTTACTCGTATTTTCATCTCACTCTCCACCAATTATCTATTATCGTGCAAATTTTCCACCAACTTCTTACTCCCTTAATTCCCCGAAACTCATGATTAATCATGTTGTCCCAAACTCCTATATAACCATTAGCTAACATCCTCGTGATACTATCACACATTTCGATGATTCCTTACCTTTATATCACATAACTCCGGGGAACATTTTCCTCGCTTACTTTTATCCTTCCTTTCTCTTTACACTCAATAATAACAATTAATAGTTCAACTCCTTATTTCTTCTACCTAACTCTTTAGTAAACCAGTTACCTTCTCATCGCTCTAAAACCCAAATCCCATTATTTTATATCGATATCACCTCACTCTTTCTTACCATGGATCTTCTCTTATTATGCTATCACTCACACTTGCCACTAATCTATCCATAAAATCCACGTTCACTGTTTAAACAATTGCATCTCCCTTTTTACATCTCTAGAAATCAAAATTCTCTTTTTATACCGTTAATTGCCCAAGGAAATCACACATTAGTTTCATCTCTTAATAAACCAAATCTTCCAAACTCACTCACTGTCTACAAACCGAGCTCGCAACATGTCTCCATAAAGTTCACTATATACCGCTCTTCTCAACCTCTTTAAAACGAACTTTCAAAGACATATAATCTTGACTCACACGATTCCTAACCATCTCCCTCCATAATTCTTTACACATCTCAAGTTGCCATTATCCACATCCTTACTTCCAATCTTTTTATTCTCACGTTCCTTAGACTCACATCATACTTTGCCCACATTCACTTACTTTTACGTTACTCAACATACAAACATATCACTCATCCCATTTCATCTCGTAAAAACATGCTCTATGTCTCAATTAAGCCATAACAACCTTCCTTTTCTTTTTCCACTATCTATTACAACCACGAATAACTCATGTCCTCTCACCGAACTCATACTCACCACAGGTGCCACTCACTACACCACAAGATTGGGTAACTTACGCGTCAAGACCAACATACATGTAAAACAATGCATAAAGAGGCAAAATAATAACTTTGAATTAAACATAATATGCAACGAAGTCAAAAGATAAGCATATGACCCAAAACAGGGGCCACTAGATCGAGTACAGGCCACTCGATCGAGTAAGGGACTTACTCGATCGAGTAGGTGAAGATCAGAAGCACGTAAAACAAATCACCAGGGCTACTCGATCGAGTAACTGAGGTACTCGATCGAGTGCCCCCTTACTCGATCGAGTACCAAGGATACTCGATCGAGTACCCTAATTCTCAGCACTGTCCAGTTTTCGTAAAACAGTCATAACTCACTCATTACTTGGTCAATTTGGGCGTGTGACCTATCGTTAGAATCGTAAAAGGACAAGCTATCATCTCCAATTGGAATCACATCAAAATCATTTATGCATCTCAAGTTATAACAGTTTAAAGACAACCTCTTTATAAACGAAAAACACAATTATTGATTTTTACTTCCCAAACGACTTAAACAACAACCAAGCAAACAAAACCAGTCTAAAACTCATAAAACCAGTATTCGTAATCATATGTTACTATTTTCAAAAATCAAGCAACAACATTCATCATGCACATAGGTTATTTAACTTGTCAATCACGATTTACCCACATAAACATGCTCCACCCATGAATTTCATATTCTTATGCAATTACTTACTTAATCTCTTCCAACTAATTCATCAATTACAGCTACACACTTCTTACAACATATACCCATGAACAATCGTGGACAAGTACATAAACTTATCATACAACTCTATGCAAATAAAATATACGTATACAACACAACATTCCTATTCACATGTTATTATTATGTCACATTATGAATCATCCATCATGTTTCTCATTCCAACCACAGTTCTATATATTTCATCAACAAGTTTCCTCATATCCCCATTTTCTTTCACATGCTCAACTTTCTACTTCAACATCCAACAATTAACACATTCCATCACATTCATAAACCAGTTAACCAAACACACATACGACTCGACAAACACTTCCCCCATGTGACCGGTTCAAAGTTGTAGGGCGACCCCCGCGACTTTAGGACGTCTCCCAAGCCTTTGCACTAGCTCCTACAACTTTTACCCCGGGTTCATTTTAATTGACTCCCTATGTTCATTAAGTTCATTGGTTACAGGTTTCAGGATCGTCGCTCTGATACCATTTGTAACACCCCCATACTCCGAGTGCCTTACCAGGACCACTCAGGTATGGAGACATCACCATCTCGGTTGCCCGAGGTATGATAATCAAACAACAGCGATAAAGAAACAACATTATTTAAATAATAATTAACGTTTAAAGTGATTACATGCCAAAAGCCAAAACTGATAAAGAGATACAAGTTCTCCAAAACTATCTACTATCAAAAGACTATAAAACTATCAATCACAAATGGAAGACTTCTAAACGCATCGTGGTGACTCCTCCCGATTATCCCATACGCATCGGCTCATACCGCTCAATAACCGCTCACCACCCCGAATGGATCACCACAGTTTTTAAAACATTTAAACGGGTCGAAGACTAATCACACAATTAATATAGATAACCATAACAAGACACACAGACAAATTTGAATCACACACACACACACACACACCAACTCCCATCATCTCAATATCTTGATCGTCCACTGGACCGACCACGCGCCAGCTGGGGGACCGCAGCCGTTCCCACCTAAGCCCCGCTCATCGTACGAGCGATAACCCCGTCCATTAATGTGCACATCCCCTTTCGTGGCGGGTTCCACGAAGGGCGAAACTAGGGCGTGAGATCACTCCCGCAAGTGACCCCACTCACCGAACGCATCTCGAGAGCCATAGAAACCAATCACAATCACAATCACAATCATAATCACAATCATCATATCAAACAACTAACTACAGCACATCACCAATATCCCATTATGGGACTAATACTGAGTAGGAAATCCTACCTGGAAAGCACACAAGCAGACGGTATCTACAGCTGTCTCAAAACGCCTCTTCTATGAACTCTCCTCCTAACATATACACATGAATACTACTATTCAATCACTTATTCATAAAAACCCCCAATTACTAAATTAGGGTTTCACTAATCTCAACAAAACGTTATAAAAATTATGCTAGAAGCTTACCCTTGACGCAAGGAATCCAACGACACAAACTACGATGCAAACCGACCGTCTGATCTCCGGGAATTGTCAAGAACGCGATTAGGAAGAAGGACCAACTGCTTTCTCTCTTAAACAGGTTTTAGGTTTTGGCAAAAGTGTTTTAGAATAAAGACGAATATGTTTATATACCTTAATCGCGTAATTAACAAAACCCGAGAAAAACCCCGATAAACCTGGACACTCGATCGAGTACCCAAGGTACTCGATCGAGTACCCCCTACTCGATCGAGTGCCCCAAATACTCGATCGAGTGCCCAACAGGTCAGAAACTATTTTATTCTGCAACATACCCTTACTCGACAGAGTAAGGGCTACTCGATAGAGTACCCCCAAGACCATAAATACGGAGTATTACACAAGGGGTCGAATCCGAACGGATTCCAGAGAATCCGCCCGTCTTCAGTAATCCGAGCGTACTGGGTCGAAGACGCACGACTTTATAAGCTGAGATTTTGGAAGATTTTTGACTGTAAGAGAATCCGGGCGTCCTGAACAGCAATCCGCCCGTCTCTGCAAATCCGTCCGTCCTGGACTGAAGACGCCCATCTTCTCTGCTGAGGAAAACAAGAAAAATTTCCTGGACTGAAATCCGTCCGTCTTCAGGCAAATCCGCCCGTCCCGCATCAAGAAAATCCGAGCGTCTTCTTATGAATCCGCCCATCTTTAGGCGAGTTTTATACAACCCGGAAAGAGCAGAATCCGCACGGATTGGGCAGAATCCGCACGGATTGCCCCTACAGTTCGAAAATTTCAGTCTTTATAAAATCCCTCCCACCTTCCTTCATTCATTCATTCATTCATAAACACTACCCACAACATCAAAACCCTCATCCTCTCCATCACAAAAACAAAATCCCTCAACAACATTCACCAAAAACAAATCAAATCATCCTTCTAACAACAAATCAATCACTCCTTCTTCAATACAAATCAAAACCAAGCACAAAATCTTCAACCTTTGAGTCGATTTTTGATTTCATAAAGGCAAAGCCTTTCACCTTTAAATTGATTTGGGTACACTACAAATTGAAGATTTTTCATTCTTTTCTTGGTTAGTTCATCAATGGCAAGGACTAAGGGAGCAACAAAGGCACCAAAGTCTAATGCACTCTCACAAAGGCAAAAGGCTCTTCAAACAAAGAAAGCATTGGCTATGGTGGTAGCAACACCAAACTTGGAAGTGCAACAACAACAACAACCTTCTATGGGAGCAACAACACCTTCTACTCCGGAAATTGATCAACTTTTGCATTATCCGGAGGTAACTTTTATTTCCGAAACCCATAGAAATACCTTTGTCAAGTTTGCTAGAAAGTCATTACAATCCACCAAATTTATATGTGAAGATACCTTAGAAAAATTGGGTGTTCTTGAGCAAACTAGAGCCTTTTTCAAAGCCATGGGGTTGAAGAAATTGTTTGAAACAAAGGAATTGGCATACCCCTCCCTTACCTTGGAATTTTTGAGTTCTTTGAAAGTCACCAAAGTTGAGAATAGGGAGAATCTCGAGTTTCGTCTAGCTAATGTTAGTAGACGCATTTCCTTTAGGGAATTGAGTGAAATTTTGGGTCTTAGTGATGAACCGCGTTATTTTAAGAATTATGGAAAGTATGACCCCGAACCTCTTTGGGAGGCAATTTCCGGGAGGAAATTTGAGGACTTTCATGCGAGTCGTGCTCTTTTGGTCCACCATCCGGGCATAAGAGTATGGCACAAGGTCATGGGAAACACCATAATTGCAAGGAAAGATACCAACCATTTCACCAAGCTTGATTTTATTCTCCTTGAATCGGCTTTGAACATTGGAAGAGTACACACCAAGCCTTACAATTCTTTGAGGCTCTTGGTAGATAGATGGCTCAACATTGATTGTGGGAAGAAGGGCACTACCGTTATTGTCAATGGCGGCCTAGTCACTATCCTAGCTAAGTACTTTGATCCTAACTTCAATAAGGATAACAAGTACAGAGCAAAGGAGGGTGGTCATCTTGTTGATTTGCATACTATGATACACAAGTACAAGTGGTTTGCCCATAACCCCCTTGACACTAAGTATGGATGGCTCACTAGTGAAGCTAGATCGTTCACCTTGCCTTCAGAGATTTGTCGTCTAAGCGTCCACCGGACCAATTATCTACTTCCCCTTTCTAAAGAGGCCGAGTATATTATCCAACAACAAAAGGGTGAACTTGAAATGCCCTCCTCTTCCATTGTCATACCACCTTACCCCTTTGAGTATGAAGAGTTCAAGCCGGAAGGAGTTGAAGCTAGAAATGACTATGTGACTCTTCTCATGCAAGCAATGCACAAGCAAGCCTTTGAGGACCGGAAAAATGCTTACTTGGCTCAATATCCACCCCTCCTACACTTAGCTAGGCAAGGACTACTTGATCCATCTTGTCCTTTGCCTAGTTGGGCGGATAGAGAAGTCCTATTTCCGGGTGCATCTAGGGTCGTTTCGGGTGACAATGAGGTTGTTGGTAATAATGAAGAAGTTGATGATAACATTGATGAAGAAGCAAGTGAAGAAGGAGAAAAGGATAGTGAAGATGATGATGAGCAAGATGAGGAAGAAAGTGAAGAAGCAAATGAGAAGGGAAGTAGCAATGTGACCACTTCTAATGAGGAGAGTGATGGTGATAGCATGATGGAAGATTAGCAAGCCTTGGAGACTCCTACCCTCTCATGGTTTGTCTATTTCTCTCTTTGTTTTAATTATAATTTTGATCATTGTTGGAGTAGTCCTAGCACCATAGAGGACTCACACCTCGGTACCATTGAGGTGTTCTCATTTTATTGTTCCCATTTTCAAAATCCAAAATGACAAATTAGTTTCATGCATTGCATAGTGTGTGCATGAACTACACCCATACTTGGATATTAGCAATAGTGTCTCACTCGGTTTGGGGAAGTTAATGCATACACAACGGGAGGTAACCTAAATTATCCTCTCCGTCATAACAAAAACCATGCATCATGTAGTGTAGCTTAGTGTAGATTGCATTTAGTGTAGAAATCATGCATCATCTTTGCATAATTTCCATCATTTTGGCCATTAAGGACAATGCCCATATTAGTGTGGGGATGGGAATTCTAACATTTAACTCTTATTCAAAAATCCAAAAAAATTGAAAAATTTCAAAAATCATAAAAATTTGAAAATTGAAAACCCAAAAACATGTTTATTTCCTTTTGTAGTCTTGTATATATTGTCTTGTATATATTGTGTTTGTTCTATCCTTGTTCACATTGATTGACTACGCCACATCCGAGACATGAGGATCATGAAGAACGCATGGTATGATCTTTCCAATCTCCTTTTTCCTCTTTATGTTAATGACTATGTGGCTTTATTTTGATTGATGCGGTATAACAATGTGAACTTAGAACTTGCATTTAGTTTATATGTCATATTAGTTGATAGAATCACTTGCATTAGGATGTTTATATTAGTTGCATCATGGCATGTAGTTGCATGTTAGAAATGTTTTGAAAAAAATGCCTAATTAGGAACTTTGACAAGAGCAACTACGCCATTACAAATACTTGTTCAACTTAAGACTTTGCCTACTAGAATGGTTGTAAAACACTCTAGATAGTGTCATACTAGTGTCTTTTGACCCATGACCCAAAGCCTAGTCAAGGGTTTGCATGTGAGTCACCTATCCAACCCCGTGATGCGATGTGGACTTGGTTAACTTGTCTAGGTGACCTTGTTTGACCTTGTGGTAAGGCAACCCAAAAATATTTTCTATCAATAAGCTTGAAGTGCTCATTTCAAAGAAATTTTGTCATGTGGAAGTAATCTAATGCCAAGGAACCTTAAATGTTATGAATTGTTGAAAGTTGAGAAATTTAAGTTATTTTGATGGAGGCGTACCACTTCGATGTGCTTTGGTGCGGGATCCATTGAATTGGGCCCCCATACGGTTGTGAATTCGGCCGCCCAGAGACAGAGTGACTATCACTCCAAAAAGCTATTGTCTAGAGGTTAACCGGTTGCCTAATAAGCGATTGGCGAAAGCAAAGGACACTAGCCCGGAAGGGACAAACCCCATCTTAAATTTTTGAAATGTGAAAGTGAAATGAGGACAATTTTGAATACTAGTCATATCCACCCGTTGTGAATAAAGATTTGAGCATTTCATTCCCAAAAAGCCTTTTGTCAAGCCACTTGGTCGAGCTTGGGACGATCCATGACCTTTACTTTTGTAGAGAATTCGAGACTTGTCATGTCATATGCTACTAGCATCATAGGGATCATCATTCCACCACCATCCGATCGCTCTTGACGAAAGCATTTGGAAATTGAGGATGAAAGTAGTCTAGTTTAACACCATTTGGAGGTGATTTAGTGCCATCCTCTTAGCCTTAGTAATTTTTTGAACTAGTATTTGTAAAGGATTACATGCTCTTAAATTTGTTCCTCTTTAGTGCCTCCGCCACTTGATGAGGAAGTGGCTATTCCTTTTGTAGATGCATCCATTATGTGATTTTGTGTGCTTAATGTTTGGATGTGTCGCCATTTTGGCAAGACCCACCTTGCCTTGCAAGAAGGCATCCTACCTCATGGTTGTCTTGTTGTGAGTTGAAGGGGTGGAGTGAGACCCGCTAATTGTCTCATATCGGCTATATTATTAGGATAGGTTAGTATTGGTCCTAGTCTTTGTCACCTCTTTACTCGGGACGAGCAAAGGTTCGGTTTGGGGATATTTGATGTGACCATAATTAGCGCATATTTAGCCCCCGAATTAGCCTTGTTCCCATGCTTTTTAGTGCATATTTGGGTCATTTCTTATCTTTAGTTCTTTGTTTTGCATATTCTTTGAGATTTTGATCCCTTGGTAGGAAAGGAGTAAGAATCTTGCATTTTCATGGCAAAACGAGACTAAATTGATCGAATTCAATGACCAAGCATCAAGGAGAGACAAGATTAGAAGGCCTTTGTACATAGTATAGTAGAAGAGCAATGTTGAGAAAGGATCCTTGAGTCTCCAAGGAAATCCCCAAGGAATTTATGAAGAAAAGGGAAGAAAAGAAGAAGATGTCTTGCTGAGTGACAATCCGTGCGGATTGTCACCAATCCGGCCGTCCCAGACCTGCACAATCCGTGCGGCTTTGCTCTAATCCGCTCGGATTCCACCTCCACAATCCGCCCGGATTCCCCTGAATCCGCTCGGACCCCATCACCAGAATCCGCCCGTCCCGACCTTATTCCGCCTTGGATTCCAAAGACAGCGTGATTTCCTCTTCTCCAAGCTACGAAGAAAGAAGCCCTTCCTTCGAAAAATACCGGCTCCTCCTTGCTCAATCTAAAAAGTGTAATTACTAGTTTAGCCCTTAGTTAACCCTAATGCATCCTCCCTAATTTCCACTATAAATACCCCATTAGTCTAATTAGAGGGGCATGTTCTTCTTATCAATAATTAGAGTAGTTAATATCAATCAAATCTCTCTTTAGTATTGTAATCAACAATTAATCAAGTTCCAATACAAGTTTTATTTCCTTAATCTCTCTTTTGTTCATCCTTTATTTTGGGTAATTGAAGATTATTTGGGCTATTGTTGGGAGATTGACAACCTCTCAATCAAGCATTCAAGTACTTCTTTTATCTTTGCTTTATTATTGGGATCATTAGTAGGTATAATTCTCTTAATCCCTTTTTAATTATTGTTAATTACTTTCATTTATTCATCATGTTTCATATTGTTGGTATGATTGACAACCTTTCTAGCATGATCAACATGATAATGAGTGAGTAGTCTCTTAGCTAGGGTTAATGGGTGATTAGGGGAAACCAACATGGGGAATGATTCATGCTTAAATTAATATGCTTTCATGTTTTATTTGCTTGCTTGTTTTGATCTCAACTCATGCACATGTTATATTTGATGAAATGCTAAGCCTATGAATCCTTACATTTACTATCATCTTCTATCTTTTCAATGAGACTTGTAAGACATAACCCAACTCGAGTCTCATTAGACCATGCATGTTGTTGAGTAGGGAAGATTAAGTCGACTTGTAGGTGTTGTACAATCTAATCGATTCGGCTCCGGGACCCAAACTTTCCTAGGATTGTAAGATATAACCCAACTCAATCCATCACAACAATAATTGCTTGCTTATAATTTGAGAACATGTTTGTATGATCAATTCCCATGATTCCCCTATGATCCCATGACACCCTAGTGCTTTTAATCAATTGTTTACACCCCCCTTTAATTCATCTTGCTTGTTTATTTTCATTGCTATTTTAGTTTAGTGACCTTCTACATCAACCCAATTTGTGACACCCCTAAGACACCACTAGTTTCAATAGAAATCTCATTTCAACTCCCGTCCCTTGGGATCCGACCTTTACTTGCCTCTTTACTAATTGTAGAGTTGTTTGTGAAGTTATAAATTGTGTTTTGATTCGACCGTGACCCAACGACCACATATTTAGTTGTGAACACGAAACGGACCCGATCACTAGACATTTGGACAGAGTTTCGACTCATCTTGCGCTATTATAGGCCACATTTGGAAATATTTACATTTTTAAAAGGGATTTGATTTTATAAAATTTCGTCATGGTTTTGTTTACAAAACGGTGATCACGTATATGATACAAACATATATACAGGCATTATAACGGTATACTGAGTGCATTTAAAGGGTTTTGGCTTAAAAGGTGGGTTGCCATACCAAGCGATCAAACCCTGGTCTGTGGAGAGTTCCGTGCCAAACATGAGTAAGGTCGGTTCCTAGTTCATTTCCTCGAGTAGTGAAAGCCCTTGATACAAACAGGAGTATGTACCACGGTATGGTTGACGTCAATCGATATCTATCCTTAGGTCCAGATAAGAATTTGGACCGTCCAGACAGGACGATTGGTCGAATGGGTTGGGTTGGGCCTAGGAAGGCCGACTAAAACGACCTATGAAGGTCGAGTAATGAAAACCGACAACTGTCTCGTATAAACTATTCCCTAACCTCTTTCCAGTTTCACCCTGGGTAACACGTAAGTGTATGATTCTTCAGCGGATTCGACAAACTGTGGACATGGGCCACCCACGGCACGCGCGAAAGCGCTTGAAATAAGGGTGCATTTGTGGAGTCGCCACCAGTTTTTATGGGAAATTGGAACCGTTCGTATACCTCGTGTCATGTCAAGACACAAAGTAGTGACATGAACACTAAGAACTCGTTAACCTTAGCATTCTATGTCTAGAATGACTCTCGTGGATGCCAATAAACACGGATGTTCATAGAGATCTGGAGTAAGGGGTGAGGGTACGTATTAGGAAGCTCTTTTATTGAACACCTAATCCCGCCCGCCTCGATAGCGGCCTCTACTAATGATTAGGAAAATCGTTTATAGTTGATATGTTGTCGATGTAATGCATGCAATGCAACAAACAACGTTTTAATCCTAGCATGTGAGATTAGACTAAGTCGGTGGACACGTATTTTAGCAAACAATTGAGTCGAAGTTGATGTTAGATTAATTACCTGTGAATACCATACAATTAAATCATACAAGATAATAAGAAATATTACAAAGAAATAAGAAATAAATTACAATGGATATTTGAATTTGCATCATCAAAACGCCCAAAAGAGTTTTAGAAATAAAAGAAAAGAAAAGAATAAATGAAATAAGGAAAATTAGAAAATTGGAAAAATAAGGAAATTGGAAATTGATTTAAATAAGGAAATTAAAAGAAAATAGAAAATAAAATAAATTAGGAAAATAAAAATAATAAATAAAAATAAAATAGAAAATATGGAAAATATGAATTATATGGAAAATATATCGAATTGTGAAAATATGATTAATAGTCGCTTAAAACCTAATTAGAAGCCTACGTCAAAACGAGAAGAGTTCAGAGGCAGAAACCACCTCAAAACAGGCGCAGCATCTGCTGCGTCCCTTAAAAGAAGCGCATCAGTTCATGCGACTGTTCTTGAGTTGGTTTCTGACGGTGAAAGTCATACTCGTTAATTGTTATCGCTGGTTGTTTGATTAGGATATATTATTGGTGTATAACTCGAGTAGAAGTGATTTAGTCAGATTACATATGCTAAAGGTGTTAGGTTCATATACCTATTATTAGACTCTTATTATAGTAAACAAATTAACATTTTAATTATTAGTTCTTTAGATCTAGTGCATGCATAACTAAATAAGAGATAAAGTGAGAAAAACAATGTCCCTTACATTGTTATTTTCGGATTTATGGGCACAAGTAAGGTCTCTTACCTTCACTTGTTCTTGAGCTATGATGAGTATTAGGATGATCCTCTAAAACTCTATATTAAGAGCCCTCCTCTTGATTGCACCCAAGATTTAACCCTTATCACTATTAAATAATATTTGCTAGATATTTATTTAGTAATCTACCTTAAAATTGATTACTAATACTCATATATTACATTAATAATATTAGTAATGTTGTTGAACAATTTGGATTATCATTTCTCAAGTTTTAGAGAAAGATGAACTAAGTAAGAGAGATGTATGCATGTGAATGAATGAATTAATGAATGAATATGTCAATGTGTAAGAAAGTAAAAACAAGAACCAAAAACCCATCATGAAGAGGAGTGTGGCCGGGTAAGGTAAAGCTAAAATGGCATCTTTCCTTTTCTTTTTACTCTTCTTAATATTGTACGTGTGTAAGAATAGGTAGAGTAGGTTTGATTAATTTATTCTTATCACATAAAATAAATCACCCACTAATGCCTACCACCCACAATATTTCGGTCCATATGTATAAAATGGACTTCCATTTTATTTTGTCAATTTGTCACTTGTTACACAATATGTTACATGTAGTATGTTACATGTTATTAATTAATTTAATGCATATTTATCAAATAAATATCATTTTATAAATTAATTAAATTACATACAACAAATTGACTAGTGATTCTTGATCACATAAATAAAATGGGTCATATAATTATAATTCACAACATATTGTAATTATAATCAACCATTCATTCTTATCTCAATTGTTTCAAAAACAATAATTAATTTTAGTAATAAGGTATTTCAATTACTAAAATAAATCTTATTTAATCCCATTACAATAAGACATAAATAATCTCTCTCACAATTGAATTGTTCAATTTTAAGGAATTGATTAACTTGTATCGTCATACAATTAATCAACTTTACAGATAAGGGCATCATCCTATAGGTGTGACCTTAAGGGATCAACTGACCACCATCGTCCTACGACAGTAACGTCAAACTTATGGGAAATATCGGTATATCTCATCAAGAAAATTCGGATTATAACGAAATTATGAAATATGAAATTACGAGTCATAAACGAAATTGCATAAACAAAAGAATAGAGATTTGAATTAACCTCCGGTCCTAGCAATTTGGCTTAAGAACAAATATCGAGATCGATATTCTCCTAATCATTGCACCCAAGATGCTCCAAGAAATGCCCTTTTCTTGCTAGAAAGAGAACCCTAATTCCTAATTATTTTTAGGGTTTTTGTGATGAGAGTTTTAGGTCAAAAATCAAGTGAGAAAATGATTCCCTTCTCTCCTTTTTTAACCGTCCAAATGGGAGAAAATAGGGAAGAAATTTTCTTCTCCTTTTTCTTCAAACCGGGAATCCCAAAATAAGGAGAAAAATCTTCTTATTTTAGGTTGGTTTTATATTGTATAAAATGTGTATATTTATCAATTGTCATTTATGTCGCCACGTATTTAATAAGTCCACACACAACAGTTGTAGTCGATTTATTAATACCGGTCTGTCAACATTTATTATGACAATTTCATATAATATATACATTAACTATAAATATCGCATATTTATAATTTGCTAATTAAATATAACCGTTTATGTTTAATTACGAATTAACATCTTAATTCGTTTAAGCTAACATTATATACATTAATTAAATATAACAGTTTATATTCAATTTACGAATTAACAATTAATTCGTCTCAGCTGATATTATTTAATTGTATTAAATAGTCGACTCATCATCACATTGACTAACCTTTTAGTCAAATACATGGAATAACCTTTTAGTCATATAAGGCATCAATGTGATTATATTTTCATATAATCACATCTCTCAAACACATCCTTTAGGTGTGACATTTAGGGACCAGTTGATCACCGCCATCAGTATGATAATAACGTCAAACTTCTAGCAAGCAACCGTTATTAGTAAACGTTAATCAACTGATAAAATACTAAGTATACCCTGTGAACCTATAAGAGATTTATACACGTTATCACACTAACTGTGGAGGACACTAGCTCCAACAATCTCCCACTTGTCCTCACAAGTGTATGTGCGATAACCGATTCTCATATCCTTAATTTCTCCCACTCAATGTAAAACAATTTGCAAAATCCGTATTCACAAAGGTCGTATTTTACAAGTGATCAATATCAAGAGTGGTTTTCCCGACTAGAGAGTAACTTAACTGATAAACGAATCATCATTCGAGCATGGCCATGCATTTCAGTAATGTTGTTGAACAATTTGGATTATCATTTCTCAAGTTTTAGAGAAAGATGAACTAAGTAAGAGAGATGTATGCATGTGAATGAATGAATGAATATGTCAATGTGTAAGAGAGTAAAAATAAGAACCAAAAACCCATTATAAAGAGGAGTGTGGCCGGGTAAGATAAAGCCAAAATGGCATCTTTCCTTTTCTTTTTACTCTTCTCAATATTGTACGTGTGTAAGAATAGGTAGAGTAGGTTTGATTAATTTATTCTTATCACATAAAATAAATCACCCACTAATGCCTACCACCCACAATATTTCGGTCCATATGTATAAAATAGACTTCCATTTTATTTTGTCAATTTGTCACTTGTCACACAATATGTTACATGTAGTATGTTACATATTATTAATTAATTTAATGCATATTTATCAAATAAATATCATTTTATAAATTAATTAAATTACATACAACAAATTGACTAGTGATTCTTGGTCACATAAATTAAATGGGTCATATAATTATAATTCACAACATATTGTAATTATAATCAACCATTCATTCTTATCTTAATTATTTCACAAACAATAATTAATTTTAGTAATAAGGTATTTCAATTACTAAAATAAATCTTATTTAATCCCATTACAATAAGATATAAATAATCTCTCTCACAACTGAATTGTTCAATTTTAAGGAATTGATTAACTTGTATCGTCATACAATTAATCAACTTTACAGATAAGGGCATCATCCTATAGGTGTGACCTTAAGGGATCAACTGACCACCACCGTCCTACGACAGTAACGTCAAACTCTAGCAAGCCAATTGTTACAGATTAATGTTGATCAGTTGACTATTTAATTTATCATCCCTTTCGTATTCTTATTATGAGATTTAAACATGTGATCGCACTATTGTTGAGGACACATACTCCAACAATCTCCCACTTGTCCGAGACAAGTATGCGTCACCAATTCTCTTGTTCTATTACAATCTCTCACTCAATGCAAGGTGTCTCACAGGTCATACTTGTATTTGATCATATCTTAAGTGGTTTCCTCGATCTGGAGAGTAACTGTCTGACCGGAATTATCTACCATAGATATCCTCCGAGCGTGGTCACGCATTTTCAGTTCACTACTCCTCGAGTGGCCTTAAGATTTCAAATACCCTGACAATGGGGTGGACAATTCCTATCGCACTATTCCCTTCGTTTAGCCACAATTCATCATAACCCAAAAAATACCCATTTGACCTCAATTACGACAGTCGTAAAGCATAAATCAAAGTCAATCAGAAATTTATGCCAACTTGGGCGAATAGGCTCTAGTCAAAAGAATTGACTCATAAGAATACTATAGTAGCTCTTGTCACGACCAGGCTTTATGAATTACCAGAACTCTATAAGCGGTCACTACCCGACAGAGTGTCCCATACAGTCTGCCTATGTGATCGACTAGTCATCCCATATGACTCTATGGCACTTGAACTTGCCATCAATCGCATCACACTCTAGTGACTTCGAGACGTCACCTCTTCTAAGTGACTAGGGGCGAGTACTATGTCAATCCAGTTCACTTTAATGGGGTTCAATTTGTCTCTACAACCCATTTGGATATAACAAAGTAAACGGTGAGTTTAAAGAAACTCAAACGATAAATGCGATTATCATATATGAATAGTCAATACACTATTACTACTTAATATCTTATAATCTTTAGTGTATATTTTACACTAGTTGAAATGCAATAAAAGCTTGGCAAGTGGATATACCATATATCCATATATTCCAACTTTATTATTGTCATTTCCTTCTATTCAATGTCATCTCTAATGACATGAATTTATCTAAGTATATGTCTAGTCTTATTACTAGACTTTGGCTCTTTAGCTTGAAAGATGCTCCCACTGCTATCACATAACATTGTGATAAAGTCATTTGTAAAGGGATTCACTCTTATTCCCTATGTTGACCATTTTATCACAATTCACTTAGATCCCTTTTGTAGAATTTGCAATGTTCGAAACTAAAACACTTCTCTAGTTTCTCACTCCTTAGTGAATAAAATCAGCATAGGATTTCGACAAATCCTTTTCGGTTTGGAAACTAAAGTTTGTGTAACCCTTCAACACATAACTTAGTTTATCATCCAAATATATGAATGAATCCTTAATTCTTCTCAAGAATCTCAAGGATGTTCTTTAAGTCTTTCACAAGCCATCATTCGAATTAACTTGTTATTGACTTATTATGCTCTAAGCATATGTTACATCACGGCATGTGCATCTGTTGGCATACATGATCGTTCTACTGGCGGAATCATTAGCAAACGATTTCATGTGATTGACAACTTAATAGGTTCAGTGAACGACTATGACTCCATCATAGTAATTCCACTTTCATCAACATGAATAACCTATTCAACCTTGTTGATGTTCCACAGATATGAAAGAACTTATCATCATAAGACTCTCAATTATATGCCAATATTCTCTCATATAGATTCAGAAATCTAGAATACATCGCACCTTTTCCTAGTCTCCAATCACTCTTTCATAGAAGAGAGCATTGGTACATTATTCTCAATAAGTAATATGTTATCAACATATAAGACATTGGAAAATAATTCTTGCTCCCACTTAACTTCATGTATAATCATGATTCTTCAATCATATGAATGATGTCATTCTCAATTATCACATGAATGAAAAGTATAATCCTTTGACGCTTGCTTAAGACCATTCTAGGATCACTTAGGAAAGCTTTGCATAATATGTTAGGATTCTTAGATCTTTATCTAAGGTTTTGTGTTCCAAACACATCCTTCGCTAAATTCCCATTTTAGAAAAGCGAATTTTTAATATCATTTGCCATTCTTCATCAAAATGAATTGTGGCAATTCCTAACATAATTTGTCTTGATTAACATCTTCATGTCAATCTATGCACTTGAGTACTCTAAAGCTCTATTTACTTTTGAGGAGACCCTCGCCTTAAAGTAAATCTACTCTTGAGTAACAATTTTTGGATTGTAATGCTATGGCTCGTTTGTAACAAGGTCGATTTGGGACAAGGTCATAATACCATTACTTTCGAAAAGCAATATTTTAACAATAAGACATGTGTGTTATACTCCCACTAAACTATACTCCCACTCTATCTTTATAGATTATACTTCCATTACTTTCACAAAGTAACACAATAACTTTAAGACATGTTTGTTAGTTACAATCTACTCTCACTCTATCTCTTAGAAATACACCTATCTTCTTAAGAGATAGCTTTGTGAGTAACAAACATATATGGTGAAGTAATTGGAAGTTCGTCTAGACTGACGTATTTGCACATAAAAGACCAGCTCTATCATGGCAGCTTGATTCATGTCATGTGCCAGTCTGATCCATGTAATTTGTTAAATAGACTCTCTATTTTAGGTATTTCCAGGTTGACCAACCGTTTAGAATTACGTGTCTGTTTTGGATTGCAAATTCCCAAAATTGAGTTCAATAACTCAAACCGACTCATATTAGTATAATCTTATGGGTAGTGACACTAGGTCATAATCCATATTTAATAAATCAAATTCCTTACTTAGATCTTTGCCACTACGATCGAATCGTAATGCTTTAGTACTTTGTTCAATTGGTTCTCTACGTCATTTAGAAATTCTTTAAATTTCTCAAATGCTTCACTTTATTTTGATTAAGTAAACATACCCATATTTACTTAAATCATTGGTAAAAGTGACAAAGTAGTCATAATTTTCCCTTGCGGTGATGCTCATAGGAACACATACATCGGCATGTATTAGTCCCAACAAATCACTTGCTCGTGTCCCTTTACCACTAAAAGGAGTACGAATCATATTGCAAAGGAGACAAGATTCGTATATTCCATATGATTAAAAATCAAATGGTTCAATAAATCTAGTTGACACTAGCCCTTTAATGCGTTTCTTATTTATGAGACCTAATCGACAATACCAAATGTATAAAACATCTGGATTACTTGTTTGAGTCTTTTGGATCGTATTATGTAGATATCTTTGCTTAAGTTGGAAGTGTCTAAAACATGAATATCATTAAGATAAGTGACTTGGCTCACAGCCATGTCTATTTTCAACAAAATACAACGATTGTTTATGATGGCAAAATATAAATCCTTTCATGTCTAACATAGAAATGGAAATAATATTTTAGACAAAATGGGTACATAATCACCATTATGTAGATGCAATTTTAAAATTACTTAGCTAAAGCAATCACAAGGGTTCCCATTGAAATGGCAGCTACTCTAGTTCCATTTGCGAATTGGAGATCCATGTTACCCTAGCTAAGTGCTTCCACGCTCCTTAACCCTAACTGGAATAACAAGTCCAGCTTTGATATCTCCTAAATACTTGGGGCAATTTCGCTTCCAATGGCCCATAACATTATAATAATGACATTCTTCGTAAGATTGGGCACCCTTCTTGGTCTTGGTTGTGGTAGTCTCACTATCCATTTCCAATTCATTATCAGGTTTGGGTTTCTCACTCATCTTTGCCTTCCCTTTAATTATACCATTACTCTTTTTAGTTGCAAGAACATTCTTTCTAGAACTCCCACTGAATTTAATATTTTTCCTTATTTCTTCAAACAAGGATCCCTTGGAAGTAGTGAGATATTCTTCACAAGATTCTCTTTCCAAAGAGGTGGGCATTAATATTGGAATGGGAGGTATGGATGTGGTAAAATAGCAAAGGTTTCCATCCTGACCAATGCCAATGTGTAATTCTCTAATCTTATCATTGTCATACTCGGAGCACTTTTCATCGAATGATTGGAGCCATGAATTAATGGTGATGGGTGTAAGAGTATTAGATGAATCCATTGCGTATAAATAACTACAAAAACGGAAATGAAGGAAATAATAAACATCTATCGTTTTAATAATACTTGTAAACATTTTAAACAAGTTTTTAAACATTTATATAGTGACCTCTACCCAACTATTATAAATGATCCCGAGATCCAAATTCATATTAATTCGGGCACGGTGAGCCGATTCATCCCTTATTAATATAACTCGGTGGATTAAATCTTTAATCGATTCTACTTCTAGAACTCTCGGTGTAACACCCCCATTTACTTAAGGGCCTGGACTAGGACTCCTCAGATAAAGAAGGGTGTTACCATCTCGGAAACCCGAGGCAGTAGATAACAAAGGAAAAATAAACAGTACTTTAAATTGAAAGTTATAAATGTTTACAACTCAAATGGAACATGTCCCAAAACTGAAAATAAAGTCGATAGCTAAACGAAATAAAAGTGGCTAGCTCTAAGTCGGGTGATCCATGCTCTCTCCCCGCCACTCCATATGTCTCAACAACTTTGTCAATCTGCTCCCGGGTAAATGGATCATCACAGGCGTACACGAATACACAGGGTCAACCGCGAGGTTGAGTAGGTAATACGATATAATAAAGAATGCAATGATATGATCCTCCAATCTCAACTCCATCACACACATCCCCGGAACGCCCAGCCATACCGATCCCCGGCAGACTATATCAATCGACCGTCGTCGATATACCGGCTAAAGGCGAGGACACCAGGGCAAGTCCTGCAGAACCCGCCTGGGCCTTAATCGCAATAATCTCATCTCCTCCAACTCCAACTCCGATGCAAATGCAATGTATGAAACGTATGAAACAATAATGCTCAACAAGATAAATAAGATAATCAGATATGACATATAATCACCGAACATGCCAACTCTTTATAATCGTAAGAACTCAATCAATGTATTCCCCTACCTCAGTACTGCAGTCAAATAGTCGGGTGCTCAGTAATATTCCACAACAAATTCGCCCTCTGAAAGATAAATAAATGATAAACAATTACTTAAACTATTCCCGTTCCCAAAATAGAAAGTTACTAAAAATAGAAACTTCTTTAAATGGAAAGTTTTCTTAAATGGAAACTTTCCCGATATAGCAGCTTTTCCATTTTAACCAACCCGACTCAAAACCCATCTCTAATTATATAACCAATTAAAAACTATTGTAAACCCACTAATCAAACCACGTCATCCGCAACACCCCAAACACACCTCCTATACGGTTTTATCCCGTGTACCTCACCCCTTACACTCTTCATACCCGACATCACCGACCGCCTAGCACCACCACACAGCCTCCACCTCCTAGCCCGCACCACGATGTATCCCGACAACCACTAACCACCAGACTAGCCGTCCCCTACCACTCACAACCTCACGCCCTAGTAACAACAATCACGAACAAAACCAATTACCGAAAACCCGATGGACAGAAACACCGTGTAAAGAACCCCTCGCCAACACCACCACAGCCGCCATTACCACCTCTGGCCACCACCGTTGACACCACTGTCTCACGGTGACTCTAGGGGTAGTCCCTAACCCCTAGTACAGCCACCAAATCAACCGTGATTCCCGTCCTAACCCAGCCGCGACAATTCCCCTGCTCTCCCCTGTTTTCGCGAAATCCCGGCCACCACCAACACCAACCACCACCAGCCACCCTAACGACACTCCTACCGTGGTCGACCCAACCTCTAGGAACCAACCCACCCTAACCCAAGTCAAGTCAGTGGCGATTAAAGGTTCGAATCCCTGATTACTAACCCGACACACTACCGCATCCACCACCTATTCCACCCCTAATAATCACCCACGGTCAGCCGTCAACGGTCAATTCCAACCACGGTGTTCCAAGGTCCCCCTGTGGTCAAGGTCACGGCTGATAGGTGTTTGCTACGGTGGTCAAACCACTCGGTCAAAATGCTAGTTTAATTAGTTTTTAAAAAGTGTGAGACGGTCTTACCTTGTATCGCTAATTGTTCTTCCGTCTTCTAAATCTCCTTCTCTTCTTTTCACGGTTGTCACTATAGATTAGGGTTCTTGTTTAGTTTGGTTTAGGGGAGGCAGATGAGGTGATAGAGGAGTAGGGTTTCCAATGTGAATGTCGGAGGTTACAACTTTGTGAATGTCGATGGGTAGGTGAATTAGGGTTGTATGTCGTGTGGTGTGTTGATGGGTTAACGGGTTTATGGTTGTGTTACACGGTTCATTGCTACCACCATCCAAGTCCAAGCCCATCACTAAAAGTCCGTCACGCATCTCTAGGTAATTGACCTTTATTTACTGTCCTCGACTCGTAACTTAAAATAAACGAGTACATATAATTTATTTATACTAATTAAATTAATTATGAGAATATAATTTTATTAGAACTAACATAAAATATATAAAAATTAGGATTTAAATATAATTATGACTTAAATAATAAAACAAGTATAATTGAGAAATAAATATAAATATGAAATATATTTAATTATAATATATTATCAAAATTAAAGAAATACGAATGAAATGTCATTTTATGAAATAATCGTCAGATATAAAATGATTATGAAATACGAAATAATCGTAGGATTACGATTTATAAAATAGTAACAGTTTACGTAAAATACTTTATACACATCCGTTTGAAAAAAAAACGCGTATAAAACAAGGTTTGACTATCGTTGACCGAGGCTAAAATACGGGGCATTACAGTCTTCCCTCCTTAAAATGAACTTCGTCCCGAAGTTCGCCACCCCGTAACGATAACCAAACATCCACAAGCATAAGACAAACACAAGTAGTACGTATACATAAGCTCTAAAACACGAAATGTTATATTCTATCCCCCTTAAGAAACTTTGTCCCCAAAGTTGAACATACGACAGAAGTATGTGGCACTTAAAGAACCACAACATTGACCGAATAATAACAATTTAAAACAACAGACTCCATGCATGGTAAATTCTCAGTCAGCCAATTCTCAGTCAGCCAATCATAACATACCACTTAGCCAGATCGTAAACCATCAAGATTTTACAATCCTATCCTCCTTAAAACATGGTTACGTCCCCGTAACCCCATTATAAAATTCCACATCCAATGTTCAAGAAGATTACTGAAACAATAGGCACAAATCATCTGATAAGCTAATTACTCTATACTGGCAACTAGCATCCGACTTTTCAAGCAACCAAACAAACTTGTCAATTTCATGCTACGCATTACACAAAATCAAGGTAACAATTACTTGGATGCTTTGACACCAAATTAACACATTTACATCAATGTAGGCAATCAACTAACTCATAGTTCATACTTGACGAATTAAAATATTTCATATCAGTAATCATACCATAGAAGTAAAATCCATATTTCTGCAAATCAGGTTTAGAGAAAGACACTAGGCAAAATTCAAGCAATGTAATAGCGTTTGTATAATTGAGACTGTTGGAGCTGTGTCCTCCAGTTAGTACGGATAACGTTATTACACATACACTTGTACGGACAAGTGGGAGCTTGTTGGGGCTGGTGTCCTCTACAGTTAGTGCAATAACATTTAAATCTCTAAAAGGATCAAAGGGTATACTTTTGTATTATTATCAGTTGGTCCACGTTTATCAATAACGGTTGGCTTGCTAGATAAGTTTGACATTATTGTCATACTGATGGCGGTGATCAACTGGTCCCTAAAAGTCACACCAATAGGATACGTTTGAGAGATGTGACGGTATGAAAATACAGTCATGTTGATGCCTAATATGACTAAGCAGTTAGTCGGAGTTATTGACTAATAATTAGTCAAATGCGATGTTGAGATAATTATTTAATACGGATTAAATAATAATGGCTAAGACGAATTAAGCGGTTAATTCGTAAATTGAATATAAACGATTATATTTAATTGATGTATATTGAATTAATTATACAATATTGTCTTTGTCGGACATGTATTAAAATATCGACTGAGTCATGTTACTAGTTGATATTTTAATAACCGATGACGATTTATAATAAAATCCCGTCATATACATTTAGCGAAAATCGAGTCGGACCACGAGTTAAAATAAGGAGAAAGTGGAAAGCCCACTCTCCCCTCTTGAAGCTCACGGCCGAACCAAAACAAACAAAAGGAGAGCTTTCTCTCCTTTTGACCTAATGCATTTTCATTTGCAAGAAAATTAGGTTTTTGGAGGCATTTTCTCTGAAACCTAGATCTCTCATCGAAAAACCTCACAACAACTCTCTCAATATTGCAAGTCAATTAGAGAGTATTTCTAGCACAAGGGGCATAGTCTCAGACGGTCTTGGGTGCAACGATTAGGAGGAAATCTACTTTGATTTCTGTTCTTAGGCCGCATTTCAAAGGACCCGAGGTTGATTCTTGTTCTTTATCGTTTCTCTATTGTTTTTCGTTTATGACCATAAATCGCATGTTAAATTTACGTTATAGTCCTAAATTTTTAAGGGTTTCATACGGATATTACCCACAAGTGGTATCAGAGCGAGGCCACGTAAATTTTTCTTTGTGATTTTCATCAAACGAATTTGATTCGATAAATTTGTGCATAGAAAACCGTGCGGCATTTTTACATGGCTGATTTTTCTGTTTTTCTTGAAAACCGTGCCAAACGGCTTTCTCGTCATTCTGCTCGCGATGTATTGTTTTCAATTTATCCTTTGCATATTGTTATTTTAAACGATAATCATGGCAATATGTTAAATTATTATCAATTGTAAATTCATTTCTATACGGATTAGGTTTATTTGCAATTGGTTTTATCAAATCATTTTTGTTTGATTTTGGCCGCATCAAAATTTGAGCCGCTGAAAATTTTTTTTTTTGCTCTTTTGAGCTCTCGGCAATCAGCAGCTAATTATAAAAAAAAAAAAAAATTTGCTGCACTGTTCACGGTTCAGCCGTGAAAAAGAAAAAAAAATTTGTTTCATTTTTTTTTTCGGCCTTAACATATGCATAATACGGATTTTATGCATTCGCTTGATAGTGAAACGGTTCACTCACGTACCATTTAGTTATTTTAAAGCGATTTAAAGTGACGGATTATCATGGATTAAAATTAAGTTGATTAAAGCGGTTTTGTCACATAATTTTAATCATTAAAGGTGGTTTGGATAAATTTAACATAATTACGGAATTATGTCACGAATAAATTTTATTTTAGTTGATGCATTTTTATTTATCGTTATTTTGAATGCCTTGAATGTTTTATTACGTATTTAATTTTTACAAACAGTTGTAACTTAGTGTGGCCTTAGTAGAACGTGTTACCGTAATGATGGAACACGGTCTTGGTTGTATTTTGAGATCTCGCATCTCCATTTTGATTTTTCCTTGTAATTACAGTTTTTATTTAGAATGTAAATAGGTTTATTTTTGTAAATTTTAATTGTAATTTTGAGAAGACCAAAGATGGAGATCGGATGCTCACTCCCGTTGCATGGACAAAGATGGATCATCAAGACAAGCTTCTCGGGTCCAACGGTGGATTCCAAAGTTGTATGATGTTCTTTTTACTAGGATAGGCCACACTAGGAATTTTTATTTACGTTTTGCATTCTTTTATTTATTTTATCGTAACGATAGATTGCATCATATTCCGCCTAAAACCAAACCACCTAATAATTGCATGAAAACTGACTCATATAGAGGTCACGCGTTAGTTTTCTTTGATATACAGATATCACACGTTTTTTATAAGTCATCACCTAAATTAATTCATTCACGCAATGCTAGTTTTTTCGTTCACTTAAAATGAATTAAAACTAAGTTGATGGGATCTTCCTCGTATAACCAAAAATTGAGAATAGTCTTTATAGGTCAAACTCCAATGAATCCCTTCTTCGTCGGTAGGCATAATATGACCCCTTCTACGTCGGGTAAGTTGGAACTGATTGACCTATTTTATCTCAACACTATGGTCACTCGTACGATCCTGTGATTATGGTGGACTATAGATAGGATTTACGGAAATCTATCGACCAAGAGTTCTAACGATAGAACTAGCTAAACAGTTGGCTTATCAATTTACGGAAATTGAGTCTAGGGATCACTTGTATTATTCTTGAGTGAGATCAATTATGCAAGTGCAATGAGTCTACACGATTAAAATGAATTTTAAATAGACTTAAATCACCTCGATGAGTTGCTTATTTCGTTTTGTTTTTCCTTTCTTTTTCAGTGTAGATCACGATCACTTAAACTGCTAATAACAAAATGGCTGGCCGTGCTGACGACCCAATGCCAAGTGCCACATTAGACCGTGAGTCCTGGCTTCGGATCTTCATGAATCGGATGAATCGGTCTACTCGATCAAGAATGATGGATCAAACTTCGCGGATCGGGAGGCGGCATTACGGAATCTTGCCGCCCGCCGACGGGAAGCTCAAATATCCGACGAGCCCATCCCGTCAAACCCAGGCCCCACGGCTGGAGCTAACGAGATCGCCAAGTATAACGATTTCGTCATGGAAGCGGGTGCGATTAAAAACGTACTCATTTTTGCAATGGAATCCAATTTGCAGAAACGCTTCATAGCCCAAGGTGCAAACAAGATTTTCACCACGCTCACTAAGGAATTCTCGAAAGCACCGAGAATCGTGACCTATGAGCATACCACTCGCTTCTTTGATGCGAGACTCCAGAAGGGCCAACCGGTTAGCCCACACATTCTCAGCATGATTGAGAATGTCGAGAGACTGGAGGCGCTTGATTGTAAAATCAGCGAGAACATCGTGATTGACCGCATGCTTCATTCACTCCACGATGGTTTTGCGCTCTTTAGAGCGAATTACTATATGAATGATTTGAAGAAAAGTCCTCATGAACTACACTCCCTTCTCGTACAGACCGAGAAGGATATGAAGTTTAGTGGGAACTTGAAACAGGATGTTCTCGTTGTGTCAAACAAGGGCAAGGGTAAGGACAAAGCTCAGGCAGACCTAGCGGTAGGTAAACCGAAGTATAAGAAGTCGGGATCAGTTAAGAGTGGGCCTGGTGAGTCGAGCAACTCATCAGGCGCGACAAAGAGCAAGACCGAAAACATGGAATGCCATCACTGCCACAAGACTGGGCATTGGAGGCGTACATGTCCTATTTACCATGAGGACATAAAAGCAGGTCGCGTTAAACCTGTTGGTATGTCTTCTTCCTCTTCTACTTTTATTCATATGATTGAGATTAACCACGCAAGTTACAGAACTTGGGTACTAGATACTGGTTGTGGTTCTCATCTGTGTAATCATGTGCAGGGGCTCCGAAACATCGAACCCCTCGTAAAGGGTGAGGTGGACCTGCGTGTCGGGAATGGAGCATGAGTGGTTGCCGTCTCGAGGGGAACATACGTGATCCAGCTTCCCAGCGGATTTGAGTTATTTTTATATAACTGCTATTATGTACCCAGTCTTTCTAAAAACATTATTTCAGTTTCTGCACTTGACAAACTTGGTTTTTCATTTGTAATAGAGAATAATACTTGCATTTTCTCATTAAACGATATGATTTATGGCAAGGCAGTCTCCATGAATGGAATTTATGTTTTAGATCAGACCACCGAAATATTGCACGTAATGAATAAAAAGTTAAAGGTTGGTGACAAAGATCAAACGTATCTATGGCACTGCCGTATGGGGCACATTAATGAGAAACGCGTAAAACAGCTCATAAAGAATGGAGCTATCTCGGCCTTTGATTTTCAATCATTTGGCACGTGTGAATCATGTCTCATTGGCAAGATGACTCGATTTTCCTTCAAAGGTGTTGGAATGCGCGCGGCTGACCTATTAGGACTCATACATACGGATGTGTGTGGACCTATGTCAATCACCGCACGAGAAGGCTATAGGTATTTCATCACTTTCACGGATGATTTAAGTAGATATGCTATGTCTACTTAATGAAGCACAAAAGTGAATCCTTTGAGAAATTCAAGGAATACCGAGAATCGGGTACGAACCTCTTTGGGTAGAAAGATTAAAACACTGCGCTCAGACCGTGGTGGCGAGTATCTTTCTCACGAGTTTGATCAACACCTCAAAGACTGTGGGATTGCCTTGCAGTTAACTCCACCTGGAACACCTCAGTTGAATGGTGTGTCTGAACGGAGAAATCGAACACTACTTGATATGGTTCGATCCATGATGAGTCACACCGTGTTGCCTGACTCATTGTGGGGTTATGCTCTTCTGTCAGCTGCTCTAATACTTAACCGAAGTCCGTCTAAAGCTGTTGACAAGACTCCATATGAACTATGGAAGGGAACGGTCCCTAACTTGTCCTTTATACGGGTTTGGGGCTGCGAGGCTTATGTCAAGTGGAGACACAAGGATAAGCTCGGCCCACGATCGGTCAAGACATACTTTATAGGTTATCCTAAAGAAACGCTTGGTCATTACTTTTATTCGCCAACCGAACAACGTGTATTTGTTGTGGCTAGTGCGACATTCTTAGAGAAGGAATTTCTCGAGAATGCAAAGAGTAATAGAACCTTCGAACTGTCGGAGATTCCAGAACCAAATACCGAGCAACCATTGGAGGAACCAGTTCCTTCAATCCCAGCTGCGGTTAATATTCCTGAGGAACCTAGGAGGTCGGGAAAAGTCTCTATTCCTCCAGACAGATACATTGGTATGGTCAAGGAACATGACATAGATGACATTCTACTCTTAACGAGTAGTGAACCCGCAACCTATAAAGGTGCCATGACTAGTTCTGACTCAAAGCTATGGCTTGAGGCCATGCAATCCGAGATGGACTCCATGTATGAGAACAACGTATGGGATCTTGTTGACTTACCTGCTAAGGTTCGTCCCCTTCAATGCAAATGGCTTTAAAAGATAAAGCATTCTGTGGAAGGTCAACAAGATATCTATAAAGCACGACTAGTTGCTAAAGGTTTCACCCAAGTGCCAGGTTTGCACTACGATGAAATTTTTGCACCCGTAGTCATGCTGCGTTCCATTCGGATTATCTTAGCGATTGCCGCTTTTCATGACTATGAAATTTGGCAGATGGATGTGAAAACCGCCTTCTTAAACGGTTTTTTGGAGGAAGAGTTGTACATGGTACAACCCGAAGGTTTCATCGATCCTGAACATCCTAAGAAAGTATGCAAGCTTAAGCGTTCCATTTATGGACTTAAGCAAGCTTCTAGGAGTTGGAATCATCGTTTCGACCAAGTGATAAAAGAAAATGGATTTACTCGATCGGTCGAGGAACCATGTCTATATATCAAGTCAAGTGGGAGCAATATTGTCTTCCTAATATTGTATGTCGATGACATACTCCTGATTGGGAATGACATACCTCTCTTAACTTCGGTAAAAGTATGGTTGAAGAACCATTTCCAGATGAAAGATCCGGGTGAGGCACAAAGAATTTTGGGCATCCGTATCTATCGAGATAGATCACGTCGGATGTTATCTCTCGATCGAGTCTTATATAGACAAGATACTAGAGAGATTCAAATGACTAACTCCAAAGGGGTTTCTTCCTATGGCTCCAGGGGTGCATTTGAGCAAGTCTCGGGCACCCGAGACACCGGAAGAGAAAGAGCGCATGACACGGATTCCTTATGCCTCGGCTATAGGATCAATCATGTATGCCATGATATGCACACGTTCGGACGTGGCATATGCATTGAGTATGACAAGTCGATTCCAACAAAGATCCAGGTGAATCACATTGGATGGCTGTCAAGAACATTCTTAAGTACCTACGGAGGACTAAAGATTGGGCATTGACTTATGGAGGCGAACAAAAGCTATGCGCAACCGATTCTGCAGATGCTAGCTTCCAAACGGATCGAGATGACTCGAAATCTCGATCTGGATTCGTTTTTACTCTTAATGGCGCTGATCACCGGAAGAGTTCCAAACAAAGTGTTACAAAGAGATTCTACGACGAGTCCGAGTACTATGCCGCGTCGAAGGCAAAGGAAGCGATATGGATGCGTCAATTCTTACAAGGACTATCTGTAGTGCCTAGTTCGAATGACCCGATCACCATCTATTGCGACAATAGAGGTGCCATCTTCCAAGCTAAGGAGCCTAAGTCTAGCAACAAGTCTAGACATGTACAACGGAAAGCTCATCTAATCCGAGATTACGTGGAGCAAAAGGAGGTAGTGATAGAAAAGATTGCTACAGATGATAACATAGCAGATCCTCTCACTAAACCATTACGACAAGATAAGCATGAAGGGCATGTTAATTCCATGGGAATTAAACGTGTTCTTGAGTTGTAGTACTCTTTTATGGATTAGATTCATTCTCTTTTGTACTCTATACGACATCATCGTTTTGATATTTATATATTTTGTTTTTCATGTGGATTTGTACGACAATTTTGAACACCACAAAGTGAACTGAACAAACATTATATTTTTGGTCCTTAATTGCCCACGTGAGCTGATAACTCTGGCAATTATTTTGTGATGTTGGTTGATGGTGGGTTCAACGAGCCATAAGTCAAAAGGTTGACTAACCAATCACAGAGGCGAGTTATACGGATATCTCGTAGGACACAATTGTGACATCGACATGGAGTCCTAAATGTTTTATAACATTCGGTGCCAGGTCGTGGATAGGACCTCCATGGTGATCCTAAGAGTCGATTCTTTAGACTATCGACTCTTGAGACTAAGGCAGATTTTGGGTGACTTTGGTTTCTTTCTCACGGTCATCCGTAACAGGGGCCAAGTAGATTTTTTTCTGGTCATTTCATGCCGTGCTTAGATCGGCGGAGTCGAGTTGAAGGAAATATTCAGCCTTTATCGTGTACTCGATATTTCTCGGGGCCACTCGAGGAGTCAGAATCGAAATGCATAGCCATGCTCGAATACGAATTCGTTTTATCGCTTAAGTTACTCTCTAGTCGGGAAACCACTCATGATACGATCGATTGTAAAATACGACCTTTGCATCCGGATCTCGCAAATTGTTTTACATTGAGTGGGAGAAATATTAAATGGATATGAGAATCGGTTATCGCACATACACTTGTACGGACAAGTGGGAGTTTGTTGAGCCGTGTCCTCCGGTTAGTGCGGATAACGTTATTACACATACACTTGTACGGACAAGTGGGAGCTTGTTGGGGCTGGTGTCCTCTACAGTTAGTGCAATAACATTTAAATCTCTAAAAGGATCAAAGGGTATACTTTTGTATTATTATCAGTTGGTCCACGTTTATCAATAACGGTTGGCTTGCTAGATAAGTTTGACGTTATTGTCATACCGATGGCGGTGATCAACTGGTCCCTAAAAGTCACACCTATAGGATACGTTTGAGAGATGTGACGGTATGAAAATACAATCATGTTGATGCCTAATATGACTAAGCGATTAGTCGGAGTTATTGACTAATAATTAGTCAAATGCGATGTTGAGATAATTATTTAATACGGATTAAATAATAATGGCTAAGACGAATTAAGCGGTTAATTCGTAAATTGAATATAAACGATTATATTTAATTGATGTATATTGAATTAATTATACAATATTGTCTTTGTCGGACATGTATTAATATATCGACTGAGTCATGTTACTAGTTGATATTTTAATAACCGATAACCGATGACGATTTATAATAAAATCCCGTCATATACATTTAGCGAAAATCGAGTCGGACCACGAGTTAAAATAAGGAGAAAGTGGAAAGCCCACTCTCCCCTCTTGAAGCTCACGTAGAACCAAAACAAACAAAAGGAGAGCTTTCTCTCCTTTTGACCTAATGCATTTTCATTTGCAAGAAAATTAGGTTTTTGGAGGCATTTTCTCTGAAACCTAGATCTCTCATCGAAAAACCTCACAACAACTCTCTCAATATTGCAAGTCAATTAGAGAGTATTTCTAGCACAAGGGGCATAGTCTCAGACGGTCTTGGGTGCAACGATTAGGAGGAAATCTACTTTGATTTCTGTTCTTAGGCCGCATTTCAAAGGACCCGAGGTTGATTCTTGTTCTTTATCGTTTCTCTATTGTTTTTCGTTTATGACCATAAATCGCATGTTAAATTTACGTTATAGTCCTAAATTTTTAAGGGTTTTATACGGATATTACCCACAGAGACTACTTTACATAAAACTCACCGAAACAAATAAGATTATATTATCATATAACAAGGTTCATACTCATATCATATGCCTACCGTTCATGCTACAGAATTCATATCAGAGTATTACATGGTTACATCACATAATTCATATTTGATTAAACTTTTATATGAAACTCACATAACTTACAATTTCAACAATCAAACATCATGCAACAACTTTCAAAATTCATAATTAAATAACCGCTTAGCTATTTTGCGAGCTATTATCGTTTTTAGGAAATATAATGAATTAACTAATCATAGGAAATAGAATCAATTGCAAAGCTTAAGGAATTTATTTATAACAAATTTTACAACTCAGTTGGTCGGAACAAAAACTTTACAGCAATTAGACAGAAAATTGGGCAACTTGTAAAACTCACTATTAAATAACGACTCGTTAAGATTTTACGTGGCTTATCATTTTGAAAACGTGAATGAATATTCTAAACAGTGGAGTTGGAATTATGCATAAACAATAAACACGTTTTAAATGGTTTCTTTTTCAAAAACATGGGTCGAAAAAGAATCGTGCGCAAGAATAATCTGATCACTGTCAACTAAAATATTTATTTCTCTCAAAATATAATTCATATTAGTATGAAACTAAAAGCATTGAAAAGCTAAATTATAATGTTATCACACATAAAATTTTCACCATCATATAGAGAACACATTTTAAATGGCAGCCTGTACAAACAAGGTAACATTCTGGAATTTATTAAAATTTTTGGTTCCTTTAAATTACTTCACATTATTACCCAACCATTCTTCCTCCAACACATGTTACATATCATTTGAGGCATAGAAATCACGTTGCACCATATACATGTAATTGCCATCTAGAAAACGGTAAAGATTGCGAAACCGAAAATAAAATCAACTAAATAACTCAATAATCATGTATGTATAGACAATGCATTAGTTTCTCATCGTAACAATCACAACTTATTTAAATACGAAAATATATCCTAGAAATCACTAAGGTGTCACTTATTGAATATTAACCTTATAACTAAATTAAATGTATATAATTAGACGTAAAAATTGGCATGAAATTTTCAACACACACTATATAACATTCATGGCTTAGGGCAACACATTCCACATACCACTAGACATGGATTGCTAAGGCAATTAGTAAAATAATAACAATCATAAATCTCAAAATGCGATCACATTTGCCTAGTAAGCAAAACAGTAAACTCTTGCAAAGAATAAGACATTCAACAAGAAGTATATGCACACTTAGAATAACAGCAAAACAATTATCAACGGACACGACACCCGATTCGGTCTACTAGCTTTACACATAGGACTTAACTTGATTCTTCATCCTCAGTAACAACATACATAGCTGGTTGGCTCTACTAACCATTCCAGTCAATCATTGTCATATCCCTCCTACATCTAACCTCTTAGGTAGCTATAGCTTATGGTGCCTCTATGATCAACTCATTAAACATATCATTATATTATATCTCTACCTAAGGGTTCAGGGATCAGAAAGCCGCATGCATATCATCATATAATTCATAATTCACAACTCATGTCATCCATACACTAAAATTACACTCAATTATTCAAATAAGTCAGCATGCTAATATCAACCATATTCTTTCATTGCTCATCTTTAACCATGTATCACATCATTACTTACCTCATTCCGCTCCCCGCAAAACTCGTTAGTATAATATAGGCAAGGTCCGATCCTTTATTTTGTTACTACCCACTCTCTGCATCACTCAAGGGTTACCAGGTTAGACTGAAAGGGCCAGTGGCTTGGTTTGAGGGGGCCCCTAACTCATTCCAATCCTGAGGGCTCCTAACAGTTACTAGCATGGGTTCATTTTATTTGACTCTTCCTATGTTCATTATTTTTGTTCATTTGTTTTTAGGCATGAGGATCGTTCGCTCTGATACCACTTTGTAACACCCCCATTTATTTAAGGGCCTGGACTAGGACTCCTCGGATAAAGAAGGGTGTTACCATCTCGAAACCCGAGGCAGATAGATAACAAAGGAAAAATAAACAAGATTTTTAAATTGAAAGTTATAAATGTTTACAACTCAAATGGAACATGTCCCAAAACCGAAAATAAAGTCGATAGCTAAACTGAAATAAAAGTGGGCTAGCTCTAAGTCGGTGATCCATGCTCTCTCCCCCGCCACTCCATATGTCTCAACAACTCACAATCTGCTCCCCAGTAAATGGATCATCACAGGCGTACACGAATACACGGGGTCAACCGCGAGGTTGAGTAGGTAATACGATATAATAAAGAATGCAATGATATGATCCTCCAATCTCAACTTCATCACACACATCCCGAACGCCCACCATACCGATCCCCGGCGGACTATATCAATCGACCGTCGTCGATATACCAGGCTAAATGGCCGAGGACACCAGGGCAAGTCTGCGCAACGCGCCGGGCCTTAATCGCAATAATCTCATCTCCTCCAACTCCAACTCCGATGCAAATGCAATGTATGAAACGTATGAAACAATAATGCTCAACAAGATAAATAAGATAATCAGATATGACATATAATCACCGAACATGCCAACTCTTTATAATCGTAAGAACTCAATCAGTGTATTCCCCTACCTCAGTACTGCAGTCAAATAGTCGGGTGCTCAGTAATATTCCACAACAAATTCGCCCTCTGAAAGATAAATAAATGATAAACAATTACTTAAACTATTCCCGTTCCCAAAATAGAAAGTTACTAAAAATAGAAACTTCTTTAAATGGAAAGTTTTCTTAAATGGAAACTTTCCCGATATAGCAGCTTTTCCATTTTGACCAACCCGACTCAAAACCCGTCTCTAATTATATAAACAATTAAAAACTATTGTAAACCCACTAATCAAACCACGTCATCCGCAACACCCCAAACACACCTCCTATACGGTTTTATCCCGTGTACCTCACCCCTTACACTCTTCATACCCGACATCATCGACCGCCTAGCACCACAACACAGCCTCCACCTTCTAGCCCGCACCACGATGTATCCCGACAACCACTAACCACCAGACTAGCCGTCCCCTACCACTCACAACCTCACGCCCTAGTAACAACAATCACGAACAAAACCAATTACCGAAAACCCGACAGACAGAAACACCGTGTAAAGAACCCCTCGCCAACACCACCACAGCCGCCATTACCACCTCTGGCCACCACCGTTGACACCACTGTCTCACGGTGACTCCAGGGGTAGTCCCTAACCCCTATTACAGCCACCAACCAACCGTGATTCCTGTCCTAACCCAGCCGCGACAATTCCCCTGCTCTCCCCTGTTTTCGCGAAATCCCGGCCACCACCAACACCAACCACCACCAGCCACCCTAACGACACTCCTACCGTGGTCGACCCAACCTCCAGGAACCAACCCACCCTAACCCAAGTCAAGTCAGTGGCGATTAAAGGTTCGAATCCCCTGATTACTAACCCGACACACTACCGCATCCACCACCTATTCCACCCCTAATAATCACCCACAAAACCACCGTCAACGGTCAATTCCAACCACGGTGTTCCAAGGTCCCCCTGTGGTCAAGGTCACGGCTGATAGGTGTTTGCTACGGTGGTCAAACCACTCGGTCAAAATGCTAGTTTAATTAGTTTATAAAAAATTGTGAGACGGTCTTACCTTGTATCGCTAATTGTTCTTCCGTCTTCTAAATCTCCTTCTCTTCTTTTCACGGTTGTCACTATAGATTAGGGTTCTTGTTTAGTTTGGTTTAGGGGAGGCAGATGAGGTGATAGAGGAGTAGGGTTTCCAATGTGAATGTCGAAGGTTACAACTTTGTGAATGTCGATGGGTAGGTGAATTAGGGTTGTATGTCGTGTGGTGTGTTGATGGGTTAATGGGTTTATGGTTGTGTTACACGGTTCATTGCTACCACCATCCAAGTCCAAGCCCATCACTAAAAGTCCGTCACGCATCTCTAGGTAATTGACCTCTATTTACCGTCCTCGGCTCGTAACTTAAAATAAACGAGTACATATAATTTATTTATACTAATTAAATTAATTATGAGAATATAATTTTATTAGAACTAACATAAAATATATAAAAATTAGGATTTAAATATAATTATGACTTAAATAATAAAACAAGTATAATTGAGAAATAAATATAAATATGAAATATATTTAATTATAATATATTATCAAAATTAAAGAAATACGAATGAAATGTCATTTTATGAAATAATCGTCAGATATAAAATGATTATGAAATACGAAATAATCGTAGGATTAAGATTTATAAAATAGTAACAGTTTACGTAAAATACTTTATACACATCCGTTTGAAAAAAAACGCGTATAAAACAAGGTTTGACTATCGTTGACCGAGGCTAAAATACGGGGTATTACACTCGGTCGATAAAAATTACTTTAATATTTATCTTTAGCCCGGAACACATGCGACTACGGTCAGGAATACTTCCGTTGAGCTCAATCCAAATTTCGATGTAATAACATTTTATTACCCACTTACCCAACGTAACAAGTTTAGCACCCCGGTGAGCCGAGCCTACTTCCTTATGAAATTGGGACTCATGGTTTCTACTATTTGGTAAGGCTAATTCTTAATTATTATTTAGTGAGAGGTCTTGTCAATTTATTATCTATCACGCTTTAAGTGAACTAAAGCACTGAACTATGATAATTATAATTAACATGGTCGATGACTCGATATGATATGCATGTGTTGTTATGGCGATTTGGCAATGCATGCAACATATTAAAATAAATGCAAAGCAATAAAAGTAAATTCCTAGTATGGCCTCCTAAAATATAAAATCAAATTATCTATTACATATTCGGAAACCAACTCTTTTGGTCCCTTGAATCTTCAAATGGCACGCCTCCCAAGAACACCATCTTCGTCAGAACACCTTTCCGAATGGCACCGTCTTGAAGAAACTCCATGATTACAAATAATAATAAAAATACAAAGTTATTCCTAGTATACATTTCTAAAATGGAAAAACTAGTAAAAATAAAAGTGATACGAGATTACATTAAATTACAACCGAATCAATATTCCCTTTCATTACCGGTAATATCGATTAAAACTAAGGTCGTACTAAGATAAAAATTACATAATTCAAAATTATATAAATAAAAGACATTCAACAATTGAAATATGCAGCATTATAATATGTATCTATCATGCCAAATTATGTGCCAAATCGCCCTATTTAACTTATATTGATTATATAAACTGGTTTTATGGAAATGTATGATAATAACTTCTTAAAATCACAAATTAACACTTAAATCACATTTAAGTTCAAGTTAATTATCCTAACACTCTTAGGACTCAAAAATTAGTCATCACTCAATTTTTTGACAATAATTCAACTTGATTTAATTTTATGCTCATTTTTTACCTTAAAATCATAACATTTATGAAATAAATCCAAATTAAATTACAATAATTTCAAATTTCAAATTTTAAATTTTTGAACATTCTGGAATAATTCCATGACACTCATAATGTCAAAAATCATGGTTAAAATTTCCGAATTAATTTCGAGAAAATATAGTTGCAATTTATCGGTTTTATCTCATGAAACATCTAAAGTATCCAAAAACTAATCCAATCAATTTCAAAACTTTGGATTTGATAAGTGGGATATTCATGCAACCTAAAATAATTTTCTCATACCATGTAATTCGATTTAGCTATTTATGCTAAAATAGTCACTATTTATGCCATTTTTACACTAAAAATTCATAAATCATGCAAAATGAAATCATTTCATTTGAAAATTTACATACACTGTGTAATAAATCATGCATGTGACAACATATTAAAGTTTCATGGTCTGGTTCGAAGCTTAACTATTTTTAACCATTTTACCTCTTTTAATTCATTTTTATCTCATAAAAATCATAAATCATGCAATATCAATCAAATTAATACGACATTTTACACACAATTTTTAAAATATGCATGTAAGGTCATATAAAATTTTAAAGGTCAGAAACTTAGTTTAACCAATTTTAGTCATTTAACTTCCATTTATGCCATTTTTATCTCATAAAAATCATAAATCATGAAATATTAATCACATTAATATAAAATTTACATACAATACATAAAATATTAATATGAGGTCATACTAAAAAAATCATGGCTAGTAGTGAAGGTTAACTTATTTTAGTGAATAAAAGTTCATTTTACTCATAAAATCGTAATTATTTCACTAAAAATCATTAAAATGAGCAATAAATTACCATAAATCATAAAAATGACCTAAAAACATTTTGGAATCAGAATATATAACATTCATCATGATTTCGTGACTTACTCTTATAAATCACAAATTTCTAGTTTTAATTAAGTTATATTTAACTCGAAAAAACAAAACCGATTATGCAAGCAATATCCTATGCTCTGATACCACTTGTTAGGTTCATATACCTATTATTAGACTCTTCTAATAGTGAACAAATTAACATTTTAATTATTATTTCTTTAGATCTAGTGCATGCATAACTAAATAAGAGATTAAGTGAGAAAAACAATGTCCCTTACATTGTTATTTTCGGATTTATGGGCACAAGTAAGGTCTCCTACCTTCACTTGTTCTTGAGCTATGATGAGTATTAGGATGATCCTCAAAAACTCTATATTAAGAGCCCTCCTCTTGATTGCACCCAAGATTTAACCCTTATCACTACTAAAAAATATTTGCTAGATATTTATTTAGTAATCTACCTTAAAATTGATTACTAATACTCATATATTACATTAATAATATTAGTAATATTGTTGAACAATTTGGATTATCATTTCTCAAGTTTTAGAGAAAGATGAACTAAGTAAGAGAGATGTATGCATGTGAATGAATGAATGAATATGTCAATGTGTAAGAGAGTAAAAATAAGAACCAAAAACCCATCATAAAGAGGAGTGTGGCCGGGTAAGGTAAAGCCAAAATGGCATCTTTCCTTTTCTTTTTACTCTTCTCAATATTGTACGTTTGTAAGAATAGGTAGAGTAGGTTTGATTAATTTATTCTTATCACATAAAATAAATCACCCACTAATGCCTACCACCCACAATATTTCGGTACATATGTATAAAATGGACTTCCATTTTATTTTGTCAATTTGTCACTTGTCACACAATATGTTACATGTAGTATGTTACATGTTATTAATTAATTTAATGCATATTTATCAAATAAATATCATTTTATAAATTAATTAAATTACATACAATAAATTGACTAGTGATTCTTGATCACATAAATTAAATGGGTCATATAATTATAATTCACAACATATTGTAATTATAATCAACCATTCATTCTTATCTTAATTGTTTCACAAACAATAATTAATTTTAGTAATAAGGTATTTCAATTACTAAAATAAATCTTATTTAATCCCATTATAATAAGATATAAACAATCTCTCTCACAACTGAATTGTTCAATTTTAAGGAATTTATTAACTTGTATCGTCATACAATTAATCAACTTTACAGATAAGGGCATCATCCTATAGGTGTGACCTTAAGGGATCAACTGACCACCACCGTCCTACAACAGTAACGTCAAACTCTAGCAAGCCAATCGTTACCGATTAATGTTGATCAGTTGACTATTTAATTTATCATCCCTTTCGTATTCTTATTATGAGATTTAAACATGTGATCGCACTATTGTTGATGACACATACTCCAACAAAAGGTCGTCATAAGTCAAATTAAAAACGAATTATTATAATGAATTAAAGACTACGAAGGTTTACGATGTCGGATTTACGAAGATTGAAACTTTATATTTGAAAACGGAATTAAAGTTATAAAACTGGAAAATAAAGAAAATTATGTACAAAAGACGATTTCAAACGTCTCGATATGGAGAAATCGAATCCTTTAAATATGGGTTTGAATAAGATGTTAAAAACCCGCAAATATTGAATTATAAGGGATTTAAGCCGTAGAAGGTTGAAAAAGACTATAAAAAAACTAATTTGAGAATTACTAGATGAAATAAGAGAAAAAGAACGAAGAAAGAAAATATAAGGCGAAATGAGCGAAAACCTGAGGAAGAAGAAGAAGAAGTGCAACAACTGAAAGCAGCCCTTGGAAGAGGCGCAGCAGATGCTGCGGCCTTTCCAGAAGGCGCATCAGTTGATGCAATTCTTCCCCGCGTCAGATCTCTGCTGTTTCCGGCAAAAGGTTTTAAAAGGTGGTTTTAAAGGATGGTTTTGAGCATACTTGTGATATAAATCCTTACATAAATTACATACAGAAATAAAACAAGATTAAATTAGGATTTTACACCCTCAGACTTACATGTTAGCGTCGCGAGATTTAACTAAATCGGTTTTTTAGAAGTAACTCGACTCGATCTATCCAAATATGAAAGTGCCCTTAAAAAAAAGAAATTAAAAGATTGATTAATTAATTGATTGTGTAGTGGTCAAATTGGTCGGTCTATGCAACGTGACTGGGACTCAGAATGATCTGAGCTTACATGGTCGATTGATCAAGCACGTAGGCGTCGAAAGCTTAAAGCAAGGTCTAGAATGCAAAGGGAGAAGAGAAGGGCGGACACTCGCGTGAAAAATATGTGAGGCCGAAGGCTTCTATTTATACTAAAAATATGTGGAGAGTTATGGAATGACTCAAACTTTGGAAACAAATCACGGAAAAATTATGTAAACAGCGAAAACGAGCTGGAGAAGAGGCGCAGCATCTGCTGCGATCCTTCCAAGAGGCGCAGCACCTGCTGCGTCATTTCCCCAGAGGTTTCCTCTTGCGGAAGAAAGATTTCCGCGTTTCTATTATGTAATTGCGGTAGATCTATACTTCCTTATTCCGTAAAATATGATTTATGGAGGATATTTTGCCAAAAGATATAAAATTAATATTATGGAATAAATATCCGGAATATTCTAGAACATTCGGACTTGGCATTTTAAACAGTTTCTTAGAAAATGAAGTGGTTTTTAACCCGGGCTTCAAATGAACTCTAATTACTGTCAAAATGACCGTATCGGCGCGTAGATAACGACTAAAGGGGTAGACACAAGTATTTTAGCTATCACTTGACGATAAACTAATGAACTGTCATAAATCGTTCCGTGTACCAAACATGCGGCCCAATCATCATTGGGTGGTTGGCGGAAGGTGTAGAAATGAGGTATCTACACTTTTACATAGAATCGTCCCTGCAAAACCGATAAACATTGTTTGGAGTCTAAACTTATTCAGAACTCGTCACATTAAGGTCCTATTTCTGTCATACACCATGCAACTTATCGACTACTCACACCTATTTAACCTAATTGCATATCATGCATCGTATCCCGAGTAATTCTTTTCACAAAATTTACCATGTTATGCACACACAATGATATTCAAGCTTGATTAGGTTACCAACGATGTTATATGCAAGTATTCACTCAATATCTCAATGAAACACTATCACATACCATTCACACCAAATATAACCACATTTACATACTATAAGCACATTATACGTTCCTCCTCACATCATAGTTAACACACATAGGGCTCAAGCTAACTATACATGCTCGTACACATACACATCCCCATACCCTTCCATTGTTTCATAACTTATCCAACTTTCAGACCAACATACCATACAAACCAAAATACCCATACACACACACACACACACACACACACACACACACACACACACACACACACACACACACACACACACACACACACACACACACACACACTGTTTCCTCCGAGTTCAGGTTCCAAAATCGTCGCTCTGATACCACTTTGTTACACCCCCATTTACCGAAGAGCCTTAACCAGACCTTCCCGCATAAGTAAGGGTGGTAGCATCTCGGTTGCCCAAGGTAAGTATATCAAATAAACCATAAAAGAACATTTAATAAATCTCTTTACAAACTTATAGCGGAAACAAATGGAGAAGAACTAACTATGACATTAAAAGAAATACAACTAATGACACTACTATCAACCAAGCCAACTATAGAGTGCGACCTCTCCAACCCAGTAGCTACAACGAAACAACAACCATAGCAACCTGAAAATTCTCACTGCTCACCATTTGTCTGCAATATGAAATGGATCACCGCAGACACAGATAAAGAGAAGAAACACAGAACACCCCCACACAAGTCAGTAACAGAATATAGAGACAATGAAATAAAATGATTCAATGTGCAATACAACTCAAACCAACCACTACCAATCTCAGCCTCTCCAATCACGTAGTAACCAATGGTTCCCATCACAACGGGTAACCACACCGCCAGTGAGGGACCGTAACCGTACCTACGTAAGCCCCTCTCATCGCAACGAGCGAACCCAGATAATTAATGTGCACATCTCCCTTGTGACGGGAGCCACAAGGGGCGAACATGGGGGTGAAGACCATCTCCCGACAATGGCTTCACAATCAATACCAGCAACAACAACATCACCACCATTATCGTTTCCATACTGTAGCCAAAACAACTTATAAAGGTAACAATCAACAACAACAACAACCACTTTACACAATTAAACAAACAACACTCATAAACTGAAACTGAGTAGAGAAACCTTACCTTTTCGCCATTCCATAGAAATGCATCAATAATACAACGCCAAGCAAGAATCCATATCATACCCTACAAACAACAATCATACCCTGTCACCGTTATAATCAAGATCTACTTAATGATAAAACATTATTCACAAACTCACCTTGAAGAACAAACAGATGTCGATGGTGGCGACAACCCGACTCGATGACTCCATGCATAAGCTATCTCTCTTCCCGGATTAGTGTTCGAGGCTAACTCATAATTGGTAGAGGGAGATGAGAGAATTGGGAGAGAAAGAAAATTAGGTTTAGAAATTATAAAATGTATCGTGGAAATGAATTTTGTTTTAGCCTCCATGTTTTATATTAACACGATGTCAGACGCGTTACTCAGTCGAGTATGGGACATACTCGGCCGAGTACGCCACACTCCGTGGCCGAGTGACCTCTACTAGGTTGAGTAACGAGAGTTACGATGGCAACATAATCTCCCATTGTCTCCCTTACTAAGGGTCTTTCATGATCAAAAGGTCAGTCAACAGGTCCCTAACAGAGTGGGTATTACAATATAGGCTTCCGCCCAACCGGTTTCCCAGAACAAAAGCAATATACATCTGCACCTATTCATTGCTACAGTTTCTCTCAATTGGCAAGAGTGGAAAATGAAAGATTTGCTTGAATGCTGACGTTGAGGGTTCAAACCCCACAGGTAGCATTTTTTAAAAAAATAAAAATTTAGTAGCCTAATAAGTTGTTTAGCGTAAAAATATTGTATTTTAAAAAACCGGAGATTATAAGACATTTACGTTTTTTTTTTTCAAATGATTGTTGAATTTACTAGAATATATAGCGAAACTTGTATTATTAAATGATATTATAAAATAGATTTATATAAGTATATAGTTTGTATATTTAATCATATATTTTTAGAAGATATTGCTTCTGTCTCTATCATTTGTTTGCCTTTGAATAAAATACACTTCACAAATAATAAAAATTTGCCCAAATGACCGTCAGTCTGTGATAAAAGGAGCTCGTAATAATATTTATATAAAAAGACTTTGCCATCCTTCAAAGCTATGCTAATACACTATGTGGGACGTCAATTATATGGTTTGACGGTTCATATGACTAACCACCGTGAACAATAACCTAGCCTAATGTACTTCTAAATCTTGGATCCACCCCTGGCCCGACCACAGTTTGAAAGGGTACCCGTGACGCACAAGGAGTACTAAGCCCTGGCACTAACCGGACCCCTGCCATATTCGTGATGCCACACGAATCCTCCCTCCTCAATTCATAAACATGCACGTCCTCCTTGGAGTAGGAAACTCCAAGGAGCGATCCAGGCGTGAGACGATCTCCCAAACCACCTCACATCTCTTCAACACCACAACACAACAGCAACTCCACCAATCATCCATAACATCCACCAACAACCACATATAACCAATATGCATCACAATATGCCAAGTATGTCACTTTCACATTGAACATGAATCTCCAATATGTCATGAATACATGTACCCACAATTACTCCAATTCTTTAAGACACAATTTCTCATTATCATGTTATAACCGCATTTCCAACAATAATCTATATATAAGTATAATAGAATAAACGCCTAAACACTAATTGTACACGTGGCAAGTTCTTCTTGCTTATTTTCCCGCTCACCTAAAGTTGATTAAAATATCAATTAGCACAGTAGCTGTCCACCGCATGTTTCTCTATGCAAATCTTTTTAATTTGGACTGTTTCCTTTTCTTAGCAAAGTCCATCTATATACTCTCCATCTATATAAAAACGGTATTGCTCTTTCACATACGTATTTTACTCTTTCACATACGCATTTTACTCTTTTAACCCTTTCATTTTCACAATCAATTTTCCATCCTCACCTTTTCCTTACAATACATTAACAAAAAAAAAATACTTGCCCCCAATAACTCCACCACGACTTACCACCAATTATAGTCCTCCACCCTCTCAAAACACCCCTACCCAGCTGCCCCCAACTCCGGCTACCACTACCGGCTGCAGATTTGTTTACCGGTTGCCATTTTCGACCGTCAATCGTCGAAAAGTCTACGCATATGAACATAGCACCACCCGTGCACAAGAATTAAAACTCATCCACCTCCGTCTCGCCGGCGAACACCCTCACTCCCCGTCTGAGGCCTTGTATGTCGTCGCTTGACAAATTAACCACCCCTTACCCATAATAAACTTGAAAAACTCAAATTGTTAAAACAAAATTATAGTAAAAAAGAGAAATTTATTCAAAATTATTAATGATGATTATATAAACATGTTTTACTCCTATTATCTAATTCTAAGTCATAATGAAAAATTTTGTCTGATTGGAGTTGCTTTATTGATACGATTGAGAGGCAGTGTACACATCTTTTAGTTTTTGAAACCTAGGGTTTGTAAATTAAAGCATGGAAAAAAGTGTTCTATTGACTAAAATAAGTATACAAGGATACGCTATGTAGGATAATGGTGAATTTGGTGATCTATAATTGCAAATTTTAGAAGTAATTTGATTATAGTTTGATGAAGGAGGAGAAGAGACACAATTTGGGGGTTTTTGTGAAGAGAAGGGCATAGTATGGAAAATTTATGAAAAAAAGTATATGAAAGAGTAAAATGCGTATGTGAAAGAGCAATACCCTATAAAAAATTATGTAAACGAGGTGTTATGTGATTTGTGAATACCAAAAATGTTTTACCATCTGTTAATTTAATCCGTCTCACTTTAGACGGACATTATTCGTTTAAAGTTGTGGACGGATATGAACTCTTTTACAAAATGCAAGTGAGAGGGCAAGTGAGGGTGTTCATTTCCCACCCATTTGCACCATCCACTCTTATTTTGTGAGAGGGACACTATCCGTCTTCAGTTTTATACGGATAGTGTCCGTCTAAAGTGAGAATTTGTGCTGATAATTAACCAGATAGTTATTTACTTCCTCCGATTTATTAAATCTTCCCATTTAGTTATACACAAAAACTCCGGAGAGACGGTCTCTCAATAACGTTATTGAGAGACCTCTCATATATTGGAGTGAGGGACCCACTGAATTTCTTTTTTCCCTATTATGTCTCCCACTAAATTAGTGGGATACGGTCTCTCATTACTCAACAATTTTTTTTAATCTTTCCATTTATAACGAAACAATTTTATCGTAAAATATGGTCTTTTAATAACTACATTTACCCTCTAATTTAGTTATCATAATCATATATATCTAATGCAATAGCCAAAAATCTGATGTGCCATCCTATTTTTGCATTACAATCCTATGTGGCAGCTAATAAGATGCTAATACTTAATTATAGCAATAAAAGAAAAATCATAAAAAAAGTCAGCATAACAAATTCATGCCATAGAATAGAATAAGGAATTATTATAGTAAATGGCTTGAAATAAAATCATGAAAAAAATAGACACATATCAAATTAGTGGCATAAGATGGAATGTGCATTTGAATATTCTATATATTTTCCAGCATATGATGAATAATAATTATCTTTTTCAAATTTGTTGAGATTTTTTCAATAATTCAACATTCTCAATTATCTCCCCCTAATCTCGAGATTTATTCCATAATACGAGTATATTCCTTAAAATCACGTTTAAATTAATAGAAGTAAAAAAAGACTATAAATTTCTTATGTCAACCAAGGTTTAAATCATTCTCAATGGTCAACAGTAATATTTCACAATTCTAAAACACAATTTTTGTAATTTCAACCATGGCCTTTTAATCTTTATTTGTACTCATGTCGCCATATGTGCGTGTTTTCAAATTTTAGGTAAAGTTTCGTGTGATTGACATGGATAACGAGACCTCTAAGTTTGTTGTTATCTCTGAAAATCAAGATGTGAATTTGATGACGTAATATGCAGCGGACTTGCTAGCCTATATCAAACGGGTGATCCAACAAGAATAATGGCAAATTTAGACCATGAATCAAGACCAGCCAGCCCACAAACATGAAATCTCATTAGTATAATGAGTGTTAATTTATACTTTGCAATGGAAATACGTATGTTAATTTAGTCACTCTAAACAGTAATTATTAGGTAAGATGGTTTCACACTTTGAGACGATTTCAATACCTGAGAGAATCTCAGATTGTGAGACCATTCCTTTGTATAAAAAAAAAACAAAGTTGAAATTTATCATCTTAAAATTAATATAAAAGTAACTACATTATAAATAAGATTCTGATCATAAAATGAATGGTATCATCATTATAAAAGTAATAATAATAAAAAGTAGTAATAGGAGCTTTAAATTACAAATATACCAAATTATCATGTTATAATGCAATTCCGACAATAATAACATATGTAAACATCCATATTATTGAAACCGAGTAGAAAACCCTACCTTTTAGAAAACTCCGTAAGCAACACGAGACAAAAAATAATCCATGTTCCACACATCACTTCCTATATCAACCTAACAATTACTATTACAATAAGGTCTTATTCCCTCTTAATTACCCATAACCCTACTAGTAATTACCCAATTAACGAAACCCCTCAAAACCCTCAAATATTAGGGTTTGAAATAAGAATCTAATAGGAAAGGTGGAATCTTTAGCTACAAAGCGAGATCGGGCGAAAGGTGGTGAGGAAGGGTGCATCATCTTCAAATCCATGCTCAATCTCCATGGTGTGGCTAGGGAAGGTTAATAGAGATGTGAGAGAGATGTTAGGGTTTTAGAGAGAGAAGAAGAAATGAATTGTTTGCTGAATTCTAATCCCGACTTCTTGTTTATAACGCTCGCTGAATCGATCCACCCGGTCGAGTCTGTTTGTACACTCGGCCGAGTGCACCTCACTCGGTCGAGTATACCTTATACTCGGCCGAGTGCCACCTACTCGATCGAGTATTACTCATACTCGGCCAAGTCCTCTGTACTCGATCTAGTACCACTCACTACTCTACTCATATGTAAGATCTCATCAAACTCAAGGGTGCTCTCACTATCCCCAAAGGGTCTTTTAGAAGTACCAAAAAAATCGGGTATTACAATTGTAGGATTTTGCCATAAAATTATGCACATAAAATTATAGTAACATTAATAGCTTATGGATTTCGCGAATTCTACCATCAAATTTAACAAGTCCACAAACTATCATCTAACTGAATATGATGGACAATTGAAATTAACTATTTTTACCAAATTGATGTAGTAGACTTGTTGAACTTGATGGTAGGATTCACGAAATCCAAAAGCTATCAATGTTACTATAATTTTATGTGCAAAAGTATAGGATGTTTTCATCATATCATATAATATATTAATCTTTTAACTCAACTACTTATATGGCATAATAATATAATACTATGGGTGACATGCCACTATGACATTAACTCATTTAACAAAATTTAGACTAAAAGAAGAAAGAAATTTTTGCCACAAGAGAGAGCATGACATGACCCATTCAGTCCTAATTTTTGCTCGTTAACATCTACATTTAATTTTACCATATTTGCATTTATATTTTTTTTTTGGGTAATATTTGCTTTTATATTTATACTCTTCATTATATATACGGAGTATGTTTTTTTAAAAGAAATACGCTTCCTTATATTATATACCCTTGAATCTTGACATGTCAAACGGGTCGGGCAGGTCATGTCATACAGGTCGGGTCATAATAAGAGTTGGGTAGACTACGGGTCGGGTTAGGGTCAAAATACGGGTCAAAATTAGTTTCTAACGCCTTTTTTCTACCATTTTTTAAATCGAAAAAAATACTTATAAAGAAAATAAAACATTCAGTATTAATATTTTAAGCATATTAAATGGTTAAATTAATTATATTATCACAATTATTGAAATTAAGTTATTTTAATATTAAAGGTTACAAAAATTATATAATATTGGTTTTTTAATTAGTTTTGTAATTTATAGTACAAAAACTAATTATTTTTAATTATTATTTCAAATGTAATATATATTAATATTTTAATAAAATTCTTGATTTATCTTTGACCAACGGATTGGGTTTGACCCTTAACTAACGGATCATTTTGGATTCGGGTCTAGATTTTCCAATTCTTGATCCTGGAAAAAACGGGCCATGGGTCGGGTTTGAATTTGACGGGTCTACTTGAATCACTTGATTAGTGATGATTGTTATCATTAAATCAGATAAAGATTTACTACAACATAGATCACGGAATAAGGGAATACTCTCATACATGGCATCCCTGAAGTTTAATATTTCCCATTTTTATTTTCATACCCTTAATTATATTCCCTTGATTACTGGTGATAATAATTATCATCAAATAAAATAGAATAAAAATTATTTTAAACTCATAACCTATCATAAATTAATATGGCATAAGGATTGTATAAAACTCACTCTAATTTGTAGTATTCAATATTTGTAAAAGATTGATTGGGGCAAATATGACTTTCACTACCAATATATATTAACTTTATTCTAATGATCTATATATAAAACACCCGCTGAAATTCACGGGTATTAAACTAGTAACTATTTAATATTTTTGAATACATTTATTTTAAACAGTTGGTTTCTCTTGTGACGGTCACAAATTGTGACCGTCAAATTGTGACGGCCTAAATATTACCACTTTATGATAAAAAATAATCATTTATAAAATATTACCTATTAAATAATAGTCATAATTTTTCGTAGAAATGCTCACAGTCCGTCATCATTTGTGATGAAAAAAGAACCTCACCAATGAGATTGTGTATTTTAAGCTGTAACACCTTTCTTCCCTCCAATAATCTTGTACTGTAATGTACTTCGTAGTTGGCAAAATATACTGCCACCTAATTATTAAACAAATTCAAATGTAGGTATAATCCTATTTTCTACTTCCTCTATACCATCCCAAGGATAACATTGACTTTTTCACATTTATCGAGATACGTTTTACAACGTAAATATCTTTTGTTACACATTATTACAAATTATAAAAATTTGATATTCTTATAGCATTCATGACGATAAATCAAGCAAAATCTTACATGACTATATTTTGTCTTATAGATTAAGAATAATATCGAAAATTCCTTACGATCATAAATAGTGACAAAACGGTCAATATTACTACTAGTGTAGATCCCGCGCAAATGCGCGGTAAATATATGCATTTTAATTTTTAGTGTATTAGTTATAGATTTTAGATTTATATCTCGTGAATTTTTATAAAAAATAACTCATATTAAAATTAATCAAAAGAATTGAATAATTCCATGAATTGTGTTTTTTATGAAAATATTTTAACTACATCAAATTTTTTTTAAAAAAAATCTTTTTTCGTCATGAAAATAGTTTTTATGTATAGATTATTTTAAATGGAAAATTAGTTTAATAAATGAAAATCTAATTTATTTCCATATATAAGTTTGAGCACTTTGAAGGGAAAACTTTAGATAAGTTGTATTCTCTTAGTATGTAGGAGGATTTATACTTTTAAAATTTGCACCTCATTAATATTTATCAGTTCACTCCATTGTATTCTGATATGAAACAAAAAAAATTGAAATGAAAAACTAATAAAAAATTTTATTTAAGTTCTGAATTTTTTTTAGTGAATGTTTTTTTGTCACGAAGCTAATAGTAAGCATGTGTCAAGTTATTCTCTACAGTAATAATTATTGCATTATTGAAAAATTTAGCAACTTATACTTTATAATTTAATATCAATTTTATTTTATTTTAATGAAAAAACAATAATTATGAATTTATTTAAAAAATTAGAGTTTATTTATAAGAATGTATTCATTGAAAAGATAATAATGTAATGAAAGAAAATTTTATTTATTACCATATTTAGCTAGATGCTTTTTGGAGGAAAAATTAAGAGAATTTTTATTCTCTTAGTAGTAGGGGGATTGGTCTGATACGAATCGAGTATTACTTTAAAAGACAGCCAAAAAGAAGAAGAAAAGAAAGGGAAAAAACAAAAGAAGAGAGGGAATCTTGAAAAGTATCCGCTCTCCCAAGTCCCATCCATTCCATTTTTACGTGTACGCTTAAATTGTTCCAGCATGTCCCACCCTAACAAAACAAACAACCCCTAATCTCTTTATTCTCTTTATTTATTACGGAGTATTAATCACTGGCATTGACCCGTGCAGTGGATACACGATATTTACCGATATCTTTTACTCTTTAGTGCATCACAGATTCTCATTGAAGACATGATATATCCGTCACAAGCTGAAGACGGATACCATTTTTTACCTCACAATGTACCCACTTTTTCTCTCTCTGTAACACTATTCATGTGGTCCTCTTTCCCCACTAACCCATTTTGTTACCATTTTATCTCACAAAATATCCGTCACAAATGGTAACCCGTCACAAGGGAGACCAATTGTTAGTGCATTATTTACATATTTTTTTTTTTTTGGTGAAATGTGAATTCTCATTAATTAAGAGTTAGCAAACATACAATCAGTTCCATACATTATATCACCAACACTATTTGCTAGGTCAAACAAGTTCTAGTCTATCTATCCAAGACCTATTAAGTCTAGTGCTCTCTTTCACCTGGTTAAAACGCCCCTGCAGGCTACTTTTAATCCATTTCAGTGTTGCATTAGGATGTTGAATAACACCCTCAACTCTCGCTGTGTTTCGATTCTACGCGATCTGATAGATCGATGAAGCCATAGCATGACCATAATAACTTTCTTCCTCAACAAAGATCTACATCGCCATGTTAGAATCCAATTACTAAAGTCCCTGACCAGTCAATGTCTAGCCATTGATTCAAGAATGCCAAACATCTCTCGGGTCAGAACTACAATCAAAGAACAAGTGGGAATGATCTTCCCGAGCGCTCCCACAAAGATCACACGATCGAGACAATAACACCATGCCTTAGCGAGGCGATCTTTTGTCATGAGCACATGCAAGACATACAACCAAAGATAAAATTAACTTTAGGCATACACAACTGTTCCATACCGTGGCACCCAGGAGACAAGAAACATGCTCCCCGATCGGCCATAGGTAAACTGCATGCGTGGAATAGACCACATTCATCCAACCATTGAGAGTAAAACCTGAATGCAAAGTGTCCCTGACTTTGCAAATCTGGCGCCAAGTCCAGCTAGAATTAGAAGAGGGATGATAAGTCCACCAATCAGCTTGTTTCATATATATGTGATGAACCCACTTTACCCATAAACTATCCTTCTTTTGGGCAATCCACCATGAATATTTGCCAAGTACAACAATGTTCCATAATGGACAATGTAGTATGCCCAAACCACCTCTATCTCTAGGAAGACAACAAGAGTCCCAAGCCACTGCAGGAGCTTTGTGGTAATCATCAGTGCCAGACCACAAGTAGTTCCTACAAACAAAGATTCACTCTACTAATAACCCCCATGGGCGAAAAAATATTCTCGCCCCGGTGAGCTATGCAACTGAGAAAGAACAGTTCGCACCAATACTAGTCTCCCTGCATAACTCAATTTCTTAGCTCCCCAACTCCTAATCCTCGCCACTATTCTATCCACTAGAACATTACACTCAACATTAGAAAGCCTCTTATAGGAGATGAAAATCCCAAGGTACTTGAAAGGGAAATGACCCACCCGGAATCCGAGTTAAGCGTAATATACCCGGCTTCCGGAGGAGACACTCCATTCATGTAGGTTTCAGACTTTTCATTATTCATAGTTAACCCGGATGCTTGAGAAAAGAGAGAAGAGCTCTCATAAGCACTTTGACAGAACTCCTCTCCCCCTTACAGAAGAGCAACAAATCATCAGCAAAGGCTAAATGGCAGAGACCCATAGCTCTACATAATGGATGAAACTTGAAATCAAACCTTTGAGTGACCACATTAAGGATTCTGGTAAGGTATTCTAAACATAGAGTGAACAAAAGAGGTGACATTGGATCACCCTGCCTAAGCCCCCTCCTACCTCTAAAATAACCAAACTGAGCACCATTAAGAGAAATAGAGTAAGAAGTGGAGACAACACATTGCATTATCCACTTCACCATTTGATCAGGGAACTTGAGAGCATACAACATATCTTCAATAAACTCCCACTCTATTGAGTCATAAGCTTTCCTCAAATCTATCTTCATCAAGAGCCTGAGGGAACAATGCTTCCTATTGTAGAGCCTAACCAAATCCTGACAAATCATGATATTGTCAACAATATCTCGACCTTGGAGGAAGGCACTCTGATTAAGACTTACAATATCAGCTAAAGTACCAGCCAGCCTATTGCAAATAACTTTAGAGATACATTTATATAGCACATTGCAACAGGCAATGGGCCTAAAATCAAGGACAGACCCAGGAGACTCCTTCTTAGGGATTAGTGTGAGCACTGTTGTATTGATTTGCTGCAAAAGTTGTCCACTGCTAAAAAACTCCTGGACAGCAATACACACATCCTCACCAATAACACTAAAGCTATCCTTAAAGAAACCAGATGAATAACCATCTGGCCCAGGGGCTTTCTCAATAGGAATAGAAAAATAGCAGTTTTATTTCCTCCTTAGTGACAGAACTGCACATCTCGTGCTTTGTGCCGAGATACCACCTTCCCATATCGAACAACTCCATAATTAACCTTTGTAACAGTTTTTGAGGTACCCAACAAATCAACATAATATTCTAGGAATGCTTGCTCAATGGACTCAGGTTCAGAACACAAATGTCCAGACTTATCTTTAATGTGAAGGACTTTGTTGAGAGACCTTCTGGCCTTGATGTGACTATGAAAGTAATGAGTGTTCTCATCAGAACAGTTCATCCACAAAACCTTTGCTTTCTGTGCTAAGTACATATTTTTTGCCATATCAAGTTCCTGATATGCTTTAGCAGCAATTCTCTCCTCAGCTTGCACCATAGAATCAGTTGGAGTCAGATGAAGCCTAGCTTGAACTTCTGCTAGAACCATACCAGCTACTTGTGCAGCATTAACAATGTCCCCATAGCCTTCCTTATTCAGAACTTTCAAAGGAGCTTTCAACCATTTCAATTTCTTAACAACTCGAAACGCCTACATCCCCGCACTGCTGACTCAGTCTCCGCGAACAATATTCAGAAATTATCATGTTTCCCCCACATGTTGAAGTACTTAAAACTAGCTTTCCTCCGGGTACAGTCATTCCAAAGCTCAATAAGGCAAGGGTCAGATCATATAAGCCTTCGGCAAAAAATTGATGGTGCCAAAGAGAGTCCATTAAGAATCCACAAGTCATTAGCCATTACTCTATCAATACGACTAAATACTCTAGCATTTCCCTCCTGTTTGTTATTCCATGTAAAGAAAGCACCAGAAGTCACAAGATCATACAGACCACACCTATCTACACAATCTTGAAACTCATGAACTTCAGCCATGGAGACAGTAGACCCAATCCTCTCATCAAAGTGCAGTACATTATTAAAATCCCCCATGATGAGCCATGGTTCAGACAATGTAACTCTAAGCTGTAAAAGAGAGGTCCATAAAGCTTTCCTTTCCTGGTCCTTATTGCAACCATAAATCATAGAATTGACCCAGGTAAAACCAGAAATCAAATGAGTTACTCTCACATGAATCACTTGCAATTCCTTGCCAATCAACACAACAGCAAACTGACTAGGATCCCACATCACCCAAATTCTACCTTTATCCTTGATATCATTGTTCACAATAAACTGTCATTTATTCCCTAAATTCTGTTGAACTTTATTGATATTAATAGTTCTAACTCTAGTCTCAACTAAACCAAATAAACCAACATTATTAAGGTGCAAGAATCTTCTAATATCACCTTGCTTATTTATTTTATTCAGGCCTCTTACATTCCAAAAGCCTATACTACCCATGTTGACTATTTAAAGAAAACCTTCCCTTCCCAAGACTGTTCAGAATGTTCCTCCTTAATGAATTGTTAACAGCTTCCAAGAAGGACGGACCACTCTGAACTCCTCCTGCTCCTCTTCTCTGTAAGAATCTGGATGGTGTAATAGAATTAAGGACTGTCCCCTGGTAAGGCATGGGAGTGACCACAGAAGCAGGATCAAATGTGGGAAGAGGCCCCTCAACACTAATCTGCCGCTGATGTTGGTGCATCTGCGCAACAGGTTGTACAACAGGTTGAACCACCTTTGGCCTCCACACCTTCTGTACAGGAGCAGTCTTCTTACTCCCATCTGCTTTCCTGCACATGTCAAGATCATGACCGACACCCTTACACTTAGTGCAAACTAGTGGCTTCCATTCATAGTGAACTTTCTGTGTTTGCACTACCCCCTTCTCATCAATAAATTCCACAGAAGCAGGTAGCTGTTGACCAAGCTTAACCTCCACCATGTACCTGGCAAACCCTAAGTATTCTCTATCTTTGGTTGCACTGTCACAGCGAATAGGTTTCCCAATGAGACCTACAATTTTAGGTAAAGCAGCTCCCCAATACTTAAAATCAAGATCATAAAGCCTAATCCAAACCGCAACATGATCAGGTTTTTCCTTCCTTAAAACAGAATCCGGTTTCCAATCATTAACGATAAAAGGTTTATTATCAAAAAAGACTGGGCCAGATTGAAGAACAGCTTCCTTATCCTCAGGTTTAAGAAAACGAATCAAACAGATGCCATTCATTAAGAAAGATACCTTATCAATTGAAAACTGCTTCCATACCCTTCTCACAAACCCATCCAACACAGGAGCTGGAGGATTCGCTCCCAGAACGTAACAGAAAACAAACGTTGACCAGAAATCCAACTCAGGTTGAACATCCGCTAGATCAATTGTTACCTGAGGTAAATTACCAGAATTCGCAGCAGTATCAGAATGTCCCTTCCTCCGTCGAACTTCCGTCCAACCTTCATCATCCGTGGCCTGATGTTCAGCAATTGTTGATAACTCCTTATCTAGGTTAAAAGCCCTAAGCTCAGCAGCCTTCGAACTCTCCGCTAGACTAACAGTCTCAACAATCTCACTCAATTCTGTACTATGTATCGTATTATTACTATTTGTGGATTTAGTAGCAGATGATCTATTATTTTTATTTTTTGAATTACTATTAAAACCGTTTTTCCTGTGTCTCGCCATTGCAGAGAACAAGAAAATCGCTTTATCTCTCTATTTACATATTATAAATTGACAATTTCTTCATTTGTTAACGTTTCTCATTATTATATACTCCCTCTTATTCACAATAAACTTCCATTTTATTTTGACACAAAAATTAAGAAAACATATTACCCCATCATATAAATAAGTTTGGACCACACAAATACACTATCCTATTATACAATTAAATTTGAACAACACAAACACTTACCAAAAAAAGAAATAAGGAAGTTATTGTGAATAGACGGAAAAAGAAAAAGGGAATCTTATATTGAATAGGAGGGAGTATTTATTTGAGGAAAATATTATAACAATAAAATTAATAAAGAGAATTAAATAATGATATAAAACGTATATTTTAAGGAAAATAAGTTTTTATACAAAGTTAATGATATTGTTTTAATTTATTTTTAATAACATATATTTTAGCTACGAATTATTTTAGAAGAACGAATTTTTATTACCAAAAAACATAGAGGTAAATCTTAAATAATCTTAGATAAGAAACTCTATCAAAATAGGAAAGTAAATAAAAGATCATATCAAAATAGGGAAAATGTTTTTGGCGAGAAAACTTTGAATTTTTCTTATTCTTTTAGTATATAATAATAAAGGATAATACGGAAGATTGCTTTTTTTTTTTTTATTAATAGTAGACCTGGCAAAATCAACCCGACCCGAAAGGCTGACCCGAGACCCGAAATTGACCCGAACTGCCGAACCCAAATGATACCCGAAACCCGAATTAACCCGACCCGAAAATACCCGAGCTTTTATGGACCCGTAACAGACCAGACTCGAAATGACCCGACCCGAAATCACTCAACTCGAAAATGACCTGACAAAATATAACTTTAATTGACCCCGTAAGACTTGAAATGCATTTTTCTCTCTTAATCATTAACCCGAAAACGACCCGACCCGAAGTAACCTGACCCGATTGACCCAAAACAGACCCGACCAACAAACCCGAAATGACCTGACCCGACCTGAACCAACCCGAAAATTTGAGAAACCTAAAATGACCCAACACGAATTGGCCCGACCCGAAGCCGACCCGTTGACCCGTTTTGCCATGTCTAAATTTAATAGTAACCCCTTTTTGTTAAATACTCCGTAGTAATTACCTTTTATTGTTAAAAAATGACTACTTCCTCCATACCACACTAATGGTAACATTGACTTTTTCACACTTGTCGAGACACGTTTTGCAACGTGAATATCTTTAGTTACACATTAATAAAAATTATAAAAATTTGATATTCTTATAGCATTCATGACGATAAATAAAAAAAGATCTCACATGACTATATTTTGTCTTATAGATTAAGAATAATATCGAAGATTCCCTACGAACATGAATAGTGCCAAGATTCTCAATGTTACCATTGGTGTGGTATGGAGGAAGTCATTATTAATAAAAAAAAATAATCACATTTTGCAAAAATACATGATGAAATACAACCATCGTTAGGGCTGAGCAAAACCGGGTACCTGATACCGTATCGGGTACCCGGTTTTTCAAACACCAAAATTTTGAACCCGGATACGACCCGGGTTTAGCCGGATATACGGTTTTCGGATACCCGGTTTAATCGGACATACAGAAACCGGATACCCGGATATGGTTTAATTAATAGTGCTTTCAATTAAAATTTTGAAAAGTTTAACAAAATCAGTAGCCGCCATGCTATATTGCCGCTAGTCCATTACAAAGTTTCAAAAAATCAGTGTACTAGCCATGGCATTAAATTCTGTAGCAAAATAGCAGGCATTTTCCACCAAGGCACCGAGTCAGTGTAGCCATTTCCTTTGTAAGAGATGGAAATCGAGCCGCGGTGGTGAGTCTGGTGATTGCCGAGGACCGAACTGGTGTTTGGCGGCGATGAGTGTGGTGGTTACTCGTCGGAGTTTTTAGGGTTGAGGTTGAACGAAATATTAGGTTGAACGAAAGGAAAGGTTGATTGGTGAGGCTGGCAGGTAAAAATGCTTAATCAATTAAATTTGAGATTTGATTAAACGTATTTTTTTGTTTTAATTAAACCGTGTCGAAAACCGTATACCCGGTTTTGAATTTCCCCGACCCGGACCCAATACGGTTTATAAAAAATCGTATCGTATAAACGGAAATTCGTATTGTGCACCAGAACGAGAAGAAAACGAGATCGACAATAAAAAACATGAAAAGAAAAAACGGAACCGCCACCGCCGATCCAACCGTCACTACCACCAAAGCCAACGACTAGCCCTCTCATTCAACTCTCAACCACCAATAAAGAACCAAATCAAGAGAAGCCCACAAAAAAATCAAAAAAAGAAGCAACAGATGGGCTAAAAGTGATTTAAAACGAAAATTATTGGTGGTTTAGAGATGAATCGCCGGAGATCGGCCTCGGGGAGGCCCAATCACCTACGTTAGAAAGGACTAGCATGGGGGGGGGGGGAAGGAGGGGCGGCGGCGGAGCCAAGCATAATAGGGTTTTGGGGTTTTTTTGGGGGGGATTTAATTGGGAAAATTAGAGAGAGGTTTTTTGATTTGCAGTTGACCTTATAAAATCTTTCTTAATATATATCTTATTTGATTGTACTCAAAGATCATCAGTTAATGTTTAATTATTTATGCTAATTATTTATGCTTTTAGTGGATGTAAAAATGTAATGATATAATATCATTCTCTTTAAAACCAATGTAACAAAATAGTATTCACAAAACACACAAATCTTATTCCGGGTAAAACTGTTGAACCTTCTATTTTACAACTCATAATATGAGACACAACGATAGTATATTTTCTCATTAAATTTCAAAATGAGTTAAATTACTGTAAATTAATTGTTATAAACTCTAATATCCTCCTCTAAAAAAGCCGTGCGTTTGCACGAGAACTATACTAGTAATGGAATTAATTAGAAAATGTTTCCTAACAAAATGTTCTTGGTCTTAATGTTTAGTTTTAAAAATAATAATAGTAAAATATTTATATCACATTGTACATATAATTAGTGCAATTTCATGTATGTAACAAAATAAGAATATCCCGTTAATATGTCTATGCAAGTTAAAAGAATATTATTTCTTTTTAAATGTCACAGAATTATTTATTGTATGAAATTAATCAGTATGGTCCATTTGTAGATATATATGATATTATGAAGCCCATTTATAGCTTAAGTCGAAATTAATTAGGATGATCCAGTTGTAGAAATGATGTTATGAAACCCATTTATAGCCTAATTCATTTAGGCGGTAAAACTTTAAAGATTTTTATTCTTTTAGTTTAAGGGGATTAATGAAAAATTTGTTATTAATGTTCCGCTAACTACATTCCTCTTCTCACTCTCTGCTCTTTACCAATTGCGAGTACTTCATTTCTCTCTTTCTTCCTTCCTTTTCGCACCTTTCGAATATGTTCTCCCTATTTTCTCTCCCAAATTAACGTACCAATTATTTATATTTATTTTATATGTATTTATAATTATTAAATCTTTTTGAGAAATATTGATATTCTCGAGTTGTTGTGGAAATGGGGAGTGGAAAACACAGGTGGAAAATCTCAATATACAGGAAAACCCCGGTAACATTTCCGCAACCGGATGTTGCTAAACCACCTACCGAGTTCGTCTGCCCTATTTCCGGTTCATTAATGGGTGACCCGGTCATCGTTAAATCCGGGCAGACATTCGAGCGAGCTTGTGTTACTGCCTGTAAAACTATCGGCTACAAACCCACATTAAATGACGGTTCTACCCCTGACTTCTCCGTCATAATCGCGAACTTAGCCCTGAAAGCGTCCATCCTCAACTGGGCCCGGGCCCAACAAGACGACCCGCCCGAACCGGTCCGACTCAGCGACGCACTCAAGCTGGTGACGTCAGCGGCGATGATGACGAAATCATCGACGTCATCAGGGGAATTGGTGAGGAGGTTGGAGGAGGTGGGGCCCGCGGTGCTGGTGCACGCGGATAGTGAGCTGACTCGGGGGATAGGGCGGTTAGACTCTGGCGAGTCGTCGGGGTCGTTTAGGAGGACGCCGCTGATGCTGGCGACTCGGCCGAGTTGCTACTCGTCCGGGTCGTCGAGTAGTGAGTTTGAGATGGGCGAATCAGGCACGTGCGAGGAAGAGGTGTTTGTAGGAAGGATGAGGAGCCCGCACGTGTTCGAGCAAGAGGAGGGTGTTGTTGCGTTGAGGAAAGTTACTCGGAGTAGTGTGGAGTCTCGTCTTAGTCTTTGTACTCCCAGACTTTTGTCTGCTCTCAGATCCTTAATTACTTCCAAATATACTGACATCCAGGTACTTCATTACTTAATTATCCTTTTATTTGTGAATTATTGTTGTTAAAATGGTGATTAATTGATTGTGAGAATGTATGTAGAAACCGAACCAGTTATGTCCATTGTCCTATACGAATGATCCAGGCTAATAGGGAATTCATAACCCTACAGAAACTAATTACTCTAATGTGGAATGTGGAGATGGATAGTTGGATACACTCATACATAGTGTCAATTTGATCCTAGTTTATAGTAGATGTTTATTTCGGTTGTCAAGGAGTGTCGGAATGGAGTGAAGATTTGGAAATTGTTTGTTGAAGAAATAGAGAAACTAATGGTTCAATATTAGAAGCTCCACTATATTTCAAGTGTCATATAAATTGTTTCATAGGATTCGACTTGTGTCGGTGCCTTTTAATCTAGGCTTCGACACAACATTCAGATCAAGATACTAAGGTCAGGGCATTGTAACCCCATATTGAGTCGAAATGATCAATTTCAAACCACAATGACTGTTCCGGAGATGTTGAGATATAACAATGCTGTATTTGACACTAAATTTTTGGTGGTAGGTCTGTTTGTATGACATAGTTATGGTGTTTCACTTTACCTCGGTTTTCTGAATGCCACATAATTAATTCTATATTTGGTTTATCAGTTTGAAGAGGAGCAAATGTTTTAGTATAATATTTAGCTTCGTCTATTGTCACAATACGGTGATGAGAGTTTTCAAGCGAGAGTTGATAGATGATTCATTTGTCGATATTTGACAATTTGAAGTATTTCAATAGTTGGAACATCATCAATTCATCATTTTTCTATTATGAGAGTGAATGTGTCAATGGTGTAATCTTTTCAACGTAAAAGTGGAAAAAAAAAAAAAGTAAAATCAAGGTCATTACCGGTGCCAACAAACCTCGCATTACTACTATCATGGCATTGGTGTGCTTCTAGTATACATGATTTAAGATGAAATGAAATCTTAGCTAGTATTCATCTCCCTTTGGAAAATTTTAAAATTTAAGAGAGCTCTTTAATTGTATTAAGGGCATGCTGTAGATCAGGTTATACTTTGGAAGAATGGAACTAGGCCGGTGCAGGTAATGAATTTTCTGTAACTTGCATAGGTTGTGACAGGGACGCCATGCTGATTTCGAGCTTCACATTAAAATATAACCATTTATTGAAAATTGTCGAGAGTTTATAATAAAACGGAAAACCAAGGTCTTTTTTGTTTCAAATACTACAGACAAACCTTATACAAGTACTACCCCATTTCTTGGAAGCCATACAACATCCTATATTTTAAGACAGATTCCTAGCTATATCTTCCCCGAAAAAATCTAAATTTTGAAGTAGTCAATAGTCATGATTGGTATTCGAATGGCATGCTCTAGGTGCAGAGTAAAAGTAATTGTTTTTACCTTGCACAAGTCGTGAAGGAGACGTGATACTGTTTTCGATCACTACATTAAAATAGGACAGTTGGTGGAAAACTGTCCAGAGATATTATAAACTAACTTCATTATGGTCTAGTAACATGCGTAAGAGTGAAATTGATAATAATACATGAAATGAGTGTTTGTCTTTACGAAGATTAGGCATTGCTGGCTGATGATATTGTGTGCTTAAGTTGTCAAAGATCTGCTTAAAAAAATTAAAATAATCATCTGGCTTGATTTCAGGTGAACTCGGTAGCAGCATTGGTGAATTTGTCATTAGAAAAAATCAACAAGGTAAAAATTGTACGGGCAGGATTTGTGCCTCCATTAGTTGACGTTCTGAGGGGCAGATTCCCCGAAGCTCAGGAACACGCTTGCGGTTCACTCTTCAGCTTAGCTCTTGATGACGAGAACAAAACGGCAATTGGAGTTCTTGGTGCATTACAGCCGTTGATCCACATGATGATGAGGTCTGAGAGCGAACGAGCTAAGCATGATGCGGCATTGGCTTTGTACCATCTCTCATTAGTGCAGAGCAACAGGTCAAAGCTGGTCAAACTTGGATCAGTCCAGCTGTTCCTCAACATGGTTAAGTCAGGTCAGATGCCGGGTCGGGCCTTACTCATATTGTGTAACCTTGGGGCATCTAATGAAGGAAGGGCCGCTATGCTGGATGCGGGTGCAGTGGCTTTCTTTATGGAGTTGCTGAAGGGTGAGTTTGACTCTGAATCAACACGGGAGAGCTGTGTTGCTGCAATTTGTGCTTTAAGTCATGGTGGAGGGTTGAGATTCCGAGGGCTCGCTAAAGCAGCTGGAGCAATAGAAGTGCTTAAGGAAGTTGTGGAAAAGAGTGGTCGGGAACGTGCTAGAGATAAGGCTAGACAGGTTTTGGAGATGCTGAAAGCGAGGGAAGAAGAGGAGGAGGAGGAAGTGGATTGGGAAAAGGTTCTCGAGTTTGGGTTCCGGAGCAAAGCCCTTACTCCACAAGCAGTCCAGACATGTCGAAACTCAAAATGAATTCGGAAGATTCATTACTTGAATTTCATAATTGGTTCATGTTAATATTTTAGGGGTGGCTTTTATTCTGTATTTTGTTGGGTGTTCTACTCATTTTGATATGCGCCTATGTTGCTGAGTCGATTGCATTGCAGGTTCCTGTCTATTTTGTGAAAAATCTCATATGCTGGCGGAAATGAAGTGTGAAAAATGTTGTCGGAAAGAGTATCTTGTCGACACTACCGGAAAATCAAGGATCTGCCTTCACTTGGTATTTTAATGTAGCAATTGTGTAAATAGTGGTGATTTTGAACGGCATCAAAGAGCGTGACAGTTCCTAGAGACAGTTCGCGTACTCATGTTCGTTTACTGTTTCTCTGATCACATTATTTTTTACTCTTTTTGGCGACAAACATTTTTTTTACTCTATAAAACAATGAGAATGACAATAACTAGACAGCACCAATTTTTGGCATGAGCCCATGAGCAAGACTCGTGGGTTTTTTCCCACAATAATTGTGATGCTACTAAGTCAGCTGGCTTCACGTGGTTAGCACTTAGCATTATAATTAAAGGACTTTTAATGACATGTTTGTTGTCAAGAAACTTTAGACCATGTCCAAGCAAGATCAATTGGTAGGTCATGACCTTATTTGGTCATGCTAATGACATAATTAAGCAAGTATAATTGGTGACCTTTGATGGTTAATTTGTGACCTTTTGAATCAAAAGGTCAATTTGTGACCATTGTTGAGCAAATTGACCACCTTAGTACCTTCAGGTGATCTTTTTATTGGTTGAACAATAAAAAAATAATAAATAAAAGTATATAATATGATAGTGGGGTATGATTGGGAATGTTGTGAAGTGGAAAATGATTGGGTTGATGACCTAGGTCGCGACCTTCTACTTTGGAGGGTGAAAATGGGTCAAGGTTAATAAGGTGTGATTAAGAGTAAAATCGGGCCGTGACCTAGTTAGCGTGACCACTGCTTGGGGATGGTCTTATAAAGTTGCAGTCTCTTCTACAAGTTACTCTCTGTCTACACGAATTGCTCTAAAATTACCCTTTTTTTTTTTATCCGCAACAGATTGTGTATATGATTTCAAGTGGTGTTTGTTTACATTTTTGAGTATGCTGGTCATTTTGATAATTTGATTGAACATTAAGATTATTTCCGTGCGGATTCCACCAAATAATAGGAACAAGTTTAGGTGTACATCGGGCAAAACCAGTCCAAATAAAAATGACACTTGGTAGAGGTTGACCAGAAATCGAATTAGCCATACCCTCACTTTAATACCCGTCTCAATTGATAATTAAATTAAGTAAATGATACGAAAATTGCGCGAAAGCGGTTTAATAGAATAACGAACAATAATGAAAAAAGGATATTTGACCGATTTAGACCTATAGATCGTTCAATCGTGATCAATTTCGCAAGACCTATTGCTAGTTGATCGAGTTAATGTTTGAAAACGCGTCAAACAAGAACTAGGGTTGGAACGAAACGCGTCGATCCGAATAGCACAACTGCAACAACAATTCTGTTTCTTTTCTTATTCAATATTCGATGCTTAAAACGCTGCACACCCTATTTACAATCATCTAACCCTAGTATCTTTAGGAGATATTATTCTTGTACAATAAGAAAACTAACTCTAGTAAAGAAATAACAGAAAGCAGAAATGAGTAAACTTCTTAAAAACTTAGATAAAGAGATAACTAAACTAGGAAATAAACCACAAATAGGATCCTACAACCTGTTGTACAGTAGCATTGTACAACAGGCCCATATATTACATATTAAACTATTTAAGCCCAAAAAAAAAAAATTCTACACATCTCCTTTTCCCCCTAATTCTGATTTTTCTCCAGTCGACAAACCCTACCCCTCTTTCTCTTCTCTAAATTTCTCTTAAACGATCCGTAATTCTGATTCTAATATGGTGAAAAGAAATCAATTGACATCATAATCAATGAGGAAAAACGCATCTAATAATATTTTGGTGAACGAGAAGCAATTTATATCATCATCAAGAAGGAAAAATGGATCTAATAATACTTTGAGGTAAATTTCTACATCAATCATACGAACTATTATTAGAAGAATACAAGTTCAAAAATTCGAGTACATAATAATACGAGCTATTAAGATAAGAATATGAGCTAATGTAAAAAGATTACGAGCTTAAAAGAATCACGAACTTAAAAATACAAGCACATGAGAATACGAGCTATTAAGATAATAATACGAGCTAATGTAAAAAGAATACGAGTTTGAAGGATTACGAGCTTAAAAATACGAGCGCATAAGAATATGAGCTATTGATATAAGAATACGAGCTAATTTAAAAAGAATACGAGCTTAAAAGGATCAAGAGTTTTAAAATACGAGCACATAAGAATATGAGCTATAAAGATAAAAATATGAGCTAATATAAAAAGAATACGAGCTTCAACTATTTTCATGCATTAAAAATTTTGGATAAATTTTTTTTTCCTCACGAGTCACGTCATATGATTTGTTCCATATATTCAATTAATTATAATAATTTAAAGGAGAATATGATTCATTACCTGAATGATGGATGAAGATGGAGAGGAGTTAGAAAAATATAAAAGCAGTCAGAGAAAGAAAGAGGATTGAATTCAAAATTGAATTACGTTATTTTATTTTTTTTGTAAAAATATTTGAAAAAAGACTAAAATAACCTTGGATGTACAATGCTCATTGTACATCCAGTTGTATAGTCTTGGAACTGGAAATAAACTAATGAAATTTTAAACACTTGTGCTCACCATTTTTGGATCATCCCCTCCCTCTCCGAAAGGAATTGACCTCAATTCATGTAGCCTCAATATGCCGGGATCAAAGATGAATATTACAAACCCGAACAAACTCGAACACATAGCCGAACCATCTTTCATGCCATCCAGCAGCTCGTTTACCTTTTTTAAGTTCCAGACCCACTCGTGCCAACCACCCCAGCACCCTCCGTGCACAAGTCTTAAATTCTACCCCGAACCACTTCAGTTTTACATTCAAATTTCTCCCCTTCAAGAGTTCTTCCAAGCTTGTCTTCTTGATGATTATCAATAGAAGAAGTAAGAAATTTTGTAACTTGAAGATCGACAACTTCCAGTAGCCCCTCCTCATCATAATCGTCAAAAATAGGAGGTAATGCCGGATCAAACTTATTATTGTCCTCGTGGATGCTTTCAAATTCGAAAGCTCTTTCCATGTCTCTTCATTTTGCCTTTTTTTTTTCGGATGAATAGTACCAAGCGTGAACAAAATATATTTCTTTTTTTTTTTTTTAAAATCGTCACGCCTTGAAAAACAAGTTACTAGAAACTTGCTCCTGAGATGCAAAACCGATTAACCCTCAAACTACCCGCTTGAGTTTAACCCTTGAACTCCAATCGCAATCAGAAATTCAACTAAAAACTTGGCTTTGACACGCCTAGGATCGTCTAGATTTGAGGAAATCAAGAGATGAAGCTCTGATACCACTTATGATATGAAAATTGCGCGGAAGCGGTTTAATAGAATAACGAACAATAATGAAAAATGGATATTTGACCGATCTAGACCTATAGATTGTGCAATGGTGATCAATTTCGCAAGACCTATTGCTAGTTGATCGAGTTAATGTTTGAAAACGCGTCAAACAAGAACTAGGGTTGGAACGAAACGCGTCGATCGAAATAGCACAATTGCAACAACAATTCTGTTTCTTTTCTTATTCAATATTCGATGCTTAAAACGCAGCACACCCTATGCCTTATATAGACTTACAATCATCTAACCCTAGTATCTTTAGGAGATATTATTCTTGTACAATAAGAAAACTAACTTTAGGAAAGAAATAACAGAAAGCAGAAATGAGTAAACTTCCTAAAAACATAGATAAGGAGATAACTAAACTAGGAAATAAACTAATGAATTTTTAAACACTTGAGCTCACCTTTTTTAGATCAGTAAAGGAGTCGGAATGAGTGAAGGAGTCGGAAATAATAATGAATTTAGAAATCAAACTACATTTGAAGGTTAAAGTAAATAGTGAAGGGAGTCGGAAATAAATAGTGAGCTAACAAGTCTCGTTTAATGCGTCCAAAGGTCAAGGTTAGTAGCCGTGTTAGGTTGACCGGCCGGTCGGGACCAGTGCACCGGCCGGTCGGGAACCAATGCACCTACTAGGTCGATAATTGGGAGGAGGGGTTGATTTTAAAGCAATTAAAGAGTTACTAGGTATTTGTCTCGGCGCGGACCTGCCGCATGGGGACAACCCACTGGCCATGCGTGGTAGTGGAGGTCAAACGAGGGTTTTTACTTTGGGGATTAAAAGTTAAGTTGTCCTAATTGCAATTAGTCGTATACTAGTTTAGACCCCGTGCAATAAATGCACGGTATTTAGAATTTCTTTTATTTTTAATAAATTACTTATATAATAGTGATATCTTATTAATAGTTCATATTTATCGTTATATATTTTGCTTTGAGAAAAATGGTTGTAAATGACAATAAATTAAGAAAATTGAGTAATGTGCTGAAATGTATTACAAAAAAAATTTATGTTTTTATAACACAAAGCTAATGATTTCAATTTTAAAATTCTTTTAAAAAATTTTTTGTTCACGAAAGTAATAATAGTGATTTACAGTTTTGTTTTATATGTAGAATGGGTCAAGTCATTGTCAAATAATAACATTAATAAAAGATTTAGCAATTTACATTTTATATAATATATTTTTTTATTTAAAATATTATGGTTTCAAGTTTAGTGAAAATAATATAATTTGATGAAAAGAATAATTTTAATGAAAAGATAATAATTTAATGAAATAAAATATAGTTATTAGTTTCCTTATTTAGTTAATACACTTAATTGTAGTTAGTTTCCTTGTTTAAGAAGATACTTTTTGGAGGGAAAAATTGAGAAACCACCTATTCTTTTAGTAGATAGGGGATTATTCATTAAAACCGCACATAACTTATTCCTTCACTAAAAGTTAAGAGTAAATTGATTATCACTTTCTTATATATTCCACTTTTTAATAGTTACTCCCTTATATTAATTTTTTTTGAAACTTACTCCCACCACATGTAACTTTCATCAAATATTGCTCTTATTTTAAAGCTTCCGGTCACAGAAAATATAATATTTTGTCCAATATTTGAAATTTGATGCTAACTCTTGTTGCTTACGGATGTATTACCCTTTACCTTATTACATGCTTAATTTAAATTAACCTCCTCTCAAATTTGTTAAACAGTGATAGATAATAGCTTAAAAAAATTTAACAAATTTGGGAGGAAAGAGGTTGATTAAATTGATCATGTAATAATACAAAGGGCAATAAAGTCATAAGCAACAAGAGTTATTACCAAATTTGTAGACACCTCGTTTCTGCACCTCCCGCAAACCACCCAGTGATGATTGGGCCGCATGTTTGATTCGCGGAACGATTTGTGACAGTTCGTAAGATTATCGTCAAGTATTTGCTCAAATATTAATGTCAACCTCTTAGTTGTCATCTACGTCCCGATACGGTCGTTTTGGCAAGAATTAGAGTACATTCGAGTCCGGGTCAAAAACCGTCTCCATTTTCTCGATAGTTTGTTAAATCCCGAGTCGAATGTTCGAATGTTCCGGATATTTCTATTCCATATTTCATAAATTTTATCTTTTGGCAAATAATATCCCGTAATATTCACAAGATAATCGAATTATTTCCGTCCTACCATAACTCAAACGCGAAATCTTTCTTCAAATAGAGGAAACCTCCGGGAATAGACGCAGCAGTCTTTGCGCCTCTTCCAAGAGACGCAGTGGGCGCGCCTCTTCCCAGGCCCTTCTTTGCATGATTTACGTATCTTTTTTTATATCTTTCCGAGATTCACTTCCAAAGAGTCTCCGAAACCCTATTCCTTCACGTGATTAGTATAAATAGGAGCTTTCCTTTCTCATATTTCTCACGCGAGTGTCCGCCCTTCTCTTCTCCCTTTGCATTCTAGACTTCGTTCTTACTAATTGGTGCCTACGTGCTTGGACTTCCGACCACGTAAGCTCGGATCTTTCCGGGTACCAGCCTCTCCGTTGCATGACCGACCAATTTGACCAACTACACCAATAATCAATCTTAATTAATCAATCGTTTTCCTCTTACGAGGGCACTCTTTCCTTGCATTCGCGTCGAGCATTCACTAGTCGATTCTTAGTTCATCTCGTTTCGTCAACATGTAAGTCTGAGGGTGTATAATTCTCTTTATTTATTGTATTTTCTTTATCGTATCACTCATGTAAGATTTATGTCGAAAACACCGTTAAAATCGATTTCTAAAACCGTCTTTAAAACCTTTTTCGCGGATTTCCAGAGATCGACAATGAGAAAAAGACGCAAAGAATCGCTGCGCCTATTCGAAGGAGCGCAGCCTCTGCCGCGCCTCTTCGTGAGGGCCGCCGCAGCTTCTGCTTCTTTTCTTCTTCCTTCGTCCTCTGTAATTCCGTCTTCCTTATTTGTTTTCATATGTTTGTTCTTTAATTCTTCGTCATCATAGCATATAATTCACATGTATTATAATTCATAATTCATTCACATGTTTAATTCATATAATTCATCATAAATCCGACCTTAAATCCCTTATAATTCATATTTGCGGGTTTTTGTCATTAAATTCAAACCCGGGTTTTAGAGATTCAATTGTTCATATTGAGTTTAAGGAATTCGTCACTGATATAGTTTTCATCTGTTTATCCATTAATTCGTCATTAATTTGTCATCAATTCATCATGTTTAGTTTGTTTCATTCACCGATGTCACTAATTAATCATTCATTAACACCGACCCTTCACATAATTAATCCGTCTTATTTCCGTCTCATCCATGTTTATCGCTTTTATGACCATCATTCATGTGTAAATAACCTATTAATCACTTTCATCCGAGTAATTGTATCAATCAATCATTAAATTTACCAATTGACATTAACGATTTGCGATTCAAACTTCACAACCAGAACTCACCCTTGGAATGACGCAAGAATCGCCGCGCCTCTTTCCAGAGGGCGATCTCTCTTGCGCTTTGTTCCAGATGAGTTCTGTCTCTGAACTCCTTTTCTGCCTTGACGTAATTAATTAGTCTACATATTAATTAACTATTATCCGTAATATATCGTTAATTCCTGTTCGTTATTTCTTTTAATTTATTCTTTTGTTCCTTTTTCTCAAATCATCCGTTTTAGCGGTATTTTCGACATAAATCGCCTATTCCAATGTAATTAATGTAATTTTCATTATTGTAATTTATCGTTATTGTATTTCTTTCTTCATTTGTATGTTTTCACATGTAAATGAGCATTAAATCCTACTTCGACCCAATTGTATGCTAATTACGTGTCAACCGACTTAGTCTAAATTCTCGCATGCTAGGATTAATCTAATGGATGTTGCATTGCATGCATATAGCCGACGATATATCAAGTATGAATAATTTCCCTAATCATTAGTAGAGGCCGCTATCGAGGCGGGCGGGATTAGGTGTTCGATCAAAAGAGCTTCCTAATACGTACCCTCACCCCTTACTCCAGATCTCCGTGAGCACCCGTGTTCATTGGCATCCACGAGAGTCATTCTGGACATAGAATGCTAAGGGTAACGATTGCTTAGTGTTCATGTCACTACTTTGTGTCTTGACATGACACGAGGTATTCGAACGGTTCCAATTTCCCATAAAAATTGGTGGCGACTCCATACAAAATGCAAACGCTTGTTCCCCGTTTCTCACCAAGCGCCCCCGTGGGCGGCCCGCTGTCCACAGTTTGGCGACTCCGCTGGGGATAATACACTTACGTGTAGCCAAGGGTGAAACTTGAACAAGGTTAGGGAATAGTTTGTACAAGACAATTGTCGGTTTTCATAACTCGGTCTTCCTAGACCGTTTTATTCGGCCTTCCTAGGCCCAACCCAACCCATTCGACCAATCGTCCCGTCTAAACGGTCCTAATTTTTATTTGGGCCTAAGGATGGATAGCGATTGACGTCATCCATACCATGGTACTTACTCTTGTTTGTATCAAGGGCCTTCACTACTTGAGGAAATGGACTAGGAATCGGCCTTACTCTTGTTTGGCACGAGCCTCTCCACAGACTTCGGGTTTGATGGTTCGGTATGGCAACCCACCCTTTAAACCAAATCCCTTTTAAATGCACTCAAAGATCCCGTTATAATGCTTGTATAAATGTGCAAACCTTACGTGATCACCATTTCTAAACAAAACCATGACGAATTTTCAAAAAATCAAAATCCTTATTTTCAAAGCAAAATTTCGAAAAAAATAGGGCCTTCAATTAGCGCAAAAATCCGGTCAAAACTCTGTCCGTTGGTCGTGTCAAAATTCGGGCCACAAGCCCATTTCAAACCTCACTTCGAGTCCACTCCTACAACTACACTACAGTTGGCTAGGACACACACTTTCAAAGACCTTGTCTTTCTTCAAAACTCACTCAACACAAGTGGCATACACCCACTTCACGAGTCAAAACTTTCCTCTTTTAGTAAGTGTGATAGAATGGTCGATCGTGTTTTGATTCGTCGCCAATCTCTTATCCAGTTTCCAAGATGCCTGGGTCAAGTGGTGAAACGAACCTCCAGCAAATTCAAGAAAGTAATGATCGAATCCTAGCCGCGATAACCCAAATGCAAATCACTCAAGAACAAACCTATGACCGCCTTGAGCTTATCGAAGGCCGTATCTTTGATGTAGAGGGAAGGTTGCCTCCCCTTAAAGGTGAAGTACTACAATTTTCTGATGACGAGTCTAAAGATGAGAACCCTGTCCTAGGGACAACCGCAGCTGAGAAAAGACTCCAATACCTAGAGGAGCAATTGATGTACCTTAAGGGGGATGACATTTATAGGGAGAACAATCGCAAGTATGAAGCCGTCAATTCCAAATTACCCACTAACTTTAGCATGATGGATATCCCTAAGTTTAAAGGACATGAGAACCCTTTGAACCACATCCGCGCCTTCAAGGACTACATGTCTATCAAAGGCATCAAACCCGAGATGTTCTTAAGGATCTTTCCTTCATCTCTTGACACCATTCCGAAGCAATGGTTCTAAACTTTGGATCACAAAAAGGTCGCTACTTGGGAGGACGCCGCGATCGAATTCTCGAAACAATATGCGGATAATGCCGAGATCCAAGTCAACATGCGTACTCTAGAGGTTCTTACCCAAAATGACAAAGAAGGATTCACCGACTTCCTAAGTAGGTGGAGAAAGACTAGTACTCAACTAGTTGAACGCCCGGATGAGGCTACTCTCGTGGAGAAGTTTGTGGATAATCTCAAACCCATATATGCCAGTCACTTGAGGTATCAAAACATCAAGACTTTCAAGGACTTAACCGTACTAGGGACACGAATTGAAGATGACATCCGTAAAGGACTCTTGTCCAAAACGGTAGGTCGAGGATATCAAGGGTCCACAAGTCGTTCATACGGCTCTACTAGCAAGACCGACGAAGTTAACCTTCTCGAGCCATCCAAGAAAACTAGCCCACCAAGGAAGTTCACAAACCTTGGGGACACGTACTCCAACGCTCTAAAAAGGCTAATGAAGCAAGGCAAACTCCAACCCATTGGACCTACTCCCGAACCTGAAAAGAAGTCCAAATTCTGGGATGAAAACTCCTACTGTGAATACCATAGGGGCAAAGGGCACGACACAGAAAAATGCTACAAGTTGAAACACGTGCTTCAAGATATGATCGAAGATGGTCGACTTCCAATTCCACCAGGGGGTAAGCCCAACAACACTCAGAATCCTCTTGGAGTTCTAGTGATTACAAGTGACGAATCTACCTTAGATTGCTCACACCTCATTTCTCCCACCGAAAATGAAATTCATGCAATTGAGAAAGAAAGGCTCTACTCTACCATCTCCCCTACCATTTCCGACTTCATCGCATGGGCAAGGAGTGTAGATAGACAAGTATGGGAATTAGAAAACATGGTAACAGCTTTAAGCCATCCCAATGCAATGCCTAAAGAACGTGTACCATTGATCTTCTCTCAAAATGCCACTATGCAAGAAGTAGTCGCCGTGGTCGATAAGCTAGTCGATCAAAGCATACAACTAGAAAGTGATATCATGAGAATGAAGGAACTAGCTGCAATCAATGGGGTTTGGGCCGATGATGATGAAGATGAATACCTCATTGAAAACTCCTTGGTCAAGGAGATAGTCCAAAATGGGGAAGACCACGATGTGGACCACCTAACTCGTTCGGGTCGCCCATATCAAAGCGCTACTCAAAACGGTCCAACCAACGTCATCACACCAAATGACAACGAAGATGATCCCACTGATCATTTGCTCAAGCAATTACAGAAAACCAAGGCTGATCTTTCAGTCTGGCAACTAGTGGCAAGCTCATTTCCGCATCGCCAAGCTTTACTGCAAGCTTTGGCTAAATTGAATGTAGCACATAACTCCACTCCTGAAGATGTAGTCAACTTGGTCTTCCAAGAATCACCTAAGCTAAGTAATCCTATTACTTTCTCGGATGAGGACTTGCCACCTTTCGGCGCTAGTCACAACCTTGCCCTATACATCACCGTCATTTGTCTAAAGAAGAACGTGCCAATGACTTTGGTAGATGATGGCTCTGCGGTCAACGTCATACCCCTCAAAACGGCATACAAACTAGGCATGAAGGAGTCAGATTGGACTCCTACAAATCAAGGTGTACGTGCATATGACGGTACACGACGAAAAGTGGTTGGACTTGCTAGCCTAACCATAGCCACGGGACCAATCGAACGAAAAGTTAACTTCCAAATAGTGGACATCGAGGCTTCATTCAACATACTTCTGGGAAGGCCTTGGATTCACGCTTCCAAAGCGGTAACATCCACCCTTCATCAAAAGATCAAGATCCCACTAAACGGCAAAGTTGTGACAATCACTTCGTCACCCATCAAGGCAATAATCGAGAAGCAATCAAACAATCAAGTCCTTGCAGATCCCATATACGAACTTGGGGGCTTCCAAAGTGTGAATGTCATAGAAAGTGAGTTGGCACCCTTATACTATAATCCCTACTCTAACTTGGTGGTCAACCACATACTCAAGAATCAGGGATACTTCCCTGGAATGCCTTTAAACCCAGTCCGGAAGAACACCTTTGCACCATATAAGAAAGGCAACTCGACAAGGATACCACTTGGACTAGGATACAAACCCACAACTGAAGAAGTTCTCGAAATGCTCGCTCAAGTCCAAAATCGCAAGCACGTGGGAGTCCAAATGAGACCATATCTCCCCACTTTAAATGGATACTTCGTTCAAGAAGGAAGTTCAGAACTCTTTCATGGATTTCCCGAACCTTGGCATTATCTTGAGAGGAAGTTAGCCGGAATCGAGATCTTTCACGATTGCTACTTCATTCCTCCCGAAACGGTTCCTACCGTCAAAACCCGTCAAGCACCTTGCTTCGACGAACAAGCTGTTAGCCTATTGTTTGGAGAGGACCGATTCATTAGGGCCGCGCAGATGAGATCATTACTATGATACTTCAGACAATCGCTTCAACCCCACCGCGTTGATCACGAAATCGACACAAAGCGGCGAAAGGATGGAGAAAATCTATCAAGTGGACCAACAACCAAGGAAGGCTCTTTAAGCTCACTACTGGAGAAGGAGAGATGTTCAATGGAGAACCAGAAGACGACGAGTTCGAGTCGGAGTCGGAGTCGGAGTCGGAGTCTAGAGGAGTCGTTAGAGAGTCTACTCCTGTTGTCATCCCCACTCCCTTCGTTTCTCCTAGCTTAGCCTCAAGTAGTCACGGTAGTTCGGGAATGCCCCAATTCTCGTCCCTTTTCCGCCACCGACCATGGATCGGTTGGCTTCTTTGTTTCAACTTTACTCAAATCTTAATATGAATAAATCGGGTTAACTTACTCTCTCGTGTTCTTTAGAGTGCAATTCATTTATGATGATACTGAGGATGACCAAGACCCGGACTTGACCGAAATACCTCCCTACGTAGCCAAAGAAATATTACAGAAGGGGAAGGAGGGCCAAGAATAGAGGACACCGAACCCATCAACGTAGGAACCGAATTAGAACCCAAAGAACTTAGGATAGGGACTACCTTGAGCTCTACCGAAAGGGCCGATTTCATAGACCTCCTAAATGAATTCAAAGACGTTTTCGCTTGGTCCTACAAAGACATGCCAGGGATCGACAGGGGATATCGCCGAACATAGGATTCCGATTAAGCGGGTTTCAAACCCGTGAAATGAAGCTTCGACGAATGAGAACAGAATGGGCTCTAAAGATTAAGGAAGAAGTTGATAAGCAATTCAAAGCCGGGTTCATCAAAGTTTCCGAGTACTCTGATTGGGTAGCTAACATAGTACCTGTGCCCAAAAAGGATGGGAGAATCCGTGTTTGTGTTGACTTCAGGGACTTAAACAAAGCAAGTCCAAAAGATGACTTCCCTTTACCTCACATTGACATATTGGTGGACAATACTGCAGACCACGCGTTACTATCCTTCATGGATGGATATGCGGGTTATAACCAAATCAAGATGGCCATGGAAGATATGCACAAAACCGCATTCGTCACCCAATGGGGAACATATTGCTATACAGTAATGCCATTCGGGTTGATCAACGCCGGAGCTACATACCAACGCACCGCAACTACGCTCCTACATGATATGATGCACAAAGAAGTGGAGGTATATGTCGATGACATGATCGTCAAATCCAAGGAAAGAGAGGGACACATTGCAAACCTTCGCAAGTTCTTCGCAAGGCTACGAAAGTACAACATGAGACTCAATCCTCAGAAATGCACATTCGGGGTAACATCCGGAAAACTCCTGGGATATGTCGTTAGCCAACGCGGTATAGAAATAGATCCCTCAAAAATCAAAGCTCTGATCGAAATGCCACAACCTCAAACAGAAAAAGAAGTCAGAGGATTCCTGGGAAAGGTACAATATATAAGTCGATTCATATCGAAACTTACCATGATTTGCGAGCCTATCTTCAAGAAACTCAAGAAAACAGACCACACCATGTGGGATGATGACTGTCAAAAGGCGTTTGACCGAATCAAGGAGATATTGGCTAAACCACCAGTGCTCATGCCGCCACAACGAGATCAACCTCTTGGTTTATATCTCACAGTAACTGAAACTGCCATGGGTGCTATGCTGGCCCAAACCGTCGGAAGTGAAGAAAGAGCTATTTACTATCTAAGTAAGAAGTTCTTGGGATATGAGTGCAAATACTCGCAACTCGAGAAGACATGCCTCGCTCTTGTGTGGGCAACGAAGAAGCTACGTCACTACATGCTTAGCTACTCCGTCAAGATATATTCCAAAATGGATCCAATCAAATACCTCTTGAGAAACCCGTCCTCAACGGACGTCTTGCAAGGTGGACTCGATGCTCTCGAACCGACCTCAAATATGTGCCACTAAAAGTCATAAAAGGTCGCGCCGTCGCCGAATTCTTCGCGGAAAATCCTATCAACGACGCACAAACCATAGACACTTGGTCATTTCCCGACGAGGATATACTTCAAACAGACGTAGACTCTTGGGATCTATACTTTGATGGAGCATCAAATTTAAGAGGATTCGGAATATGAGTGTTGCTCATTTCTCCTGAAGGTGAGCATACACCGATTCTTTGTCAAACTCGACTTCGAGGTGACAAACAACGCCGCAGAGTATGAAGCTTGTCTCATCGGACTACAAGCGGCAGTAAGCTTAGGCATTCAAAACCTCCGAGTACATGGGGATTCATCACTGATCATCAACCAAGTTACAGGATCCTGGAAAATCCGAAGCGAAAGCCTCGCACCCTATCAAGCTAGGATAGACCAAGCGGCTCAATTCTTTGATCACGTAACCTACTTACACCTACCTCGAGAGGAAAATCAATTTGCAGACGCTCTTGCGAAACTTGCATCTTTGATAAATATGCCAGACCACATGATGGAAATGCCTTTATGCATCGAACGACGGTCGAACCGCTTATGTCCATCAAATCACCGATGAAGAAGAAATCGCACAGGAACCCTGGTTCCAAGCAATCCTGAATTTCAAGCTTAATGGTACCTATCCACCGGATATGGACAAAAGGGGACAACGAGCTATACGCCTATTAGCTTCCCAATACATCCTGATGCAAGGAGAGTTATACAAAAGAACACCTCTTGGTGTAGTCCTACGTTGCCTTGATCATTCACAGGCACGAAAGGTGATGGAAGAAGTCCACGACGGAGAATGCGGTCCTCACATGAGTGGGCCCATGATGGCAAAGAAAATCACACGCTTAGGGTATTATTGGAGCACAATGGAATCTGATTGCATCAAATACGTGAGACACTGCCACAATTGCCAAATCTTCGGGAATGTACAACATGTCCCTCCTTCGTTGCTATACACGATGACATCTCCTTGGCCATTCTCCGCATGGGGAATTGACATAATCGGAAGATAACCCCAGTAGAACAGAAGTCACTGTTTCATCCTAGTAGCAATTGACTATTTCACCAAGTGGGTAGAAGCGGCTTCCTACACTGCTCTTACGGCTAAAAATGTGGCAAAATTCATACAAAACAACATCATCTTTCGATATGGTTGCCCACATGAGATCATCAGCGATAATGGGTCACACTTCCAGGCTGAAACCGAGCAATTTCTAGCCAAATACAAGATTAAGCATCACCACTCTTCGCCCTACAGACCACAGACTAACGGCGCGGTAGAGGCGGTAAACAAAAACGTTGTCACAATTCTCAAGAAAATGACTGACAACTATAGAGATTGGCCAAGCAAGATACCCTTTGCTTTGTGGGTGTATCGTACGTCAGTTAGGACGCCCACTGGGGCTACTCCTTTCTATTTGACCTATGGCATGGAGGCCGTACAACCAGTCGAGCTGGAAATACCATCCTTGCGCATTTTACTCGAAAGTCAAATCCCTGAAGCCGATTGGAAGAGGGATAGGTATGAAGAACTCATCCTCCTGGATGAACGTAGGTTACGCGCCTTGCATAATGTCCAAACATATCAAGCACGTATCAAACGAGCTTTCAACAAAAGAGTTAGGCCAAGAAACATCAAAGAAGGAGACTTAGTACTCAAATCGGTTAGAGCTCTTCTACCCGTCGACCCAAGGGGAAAATTCAAACCTAATTGGGCCGGACCATATCTAGTCAAATCCATACTCCCAGGGGGTGCGGTTAGAATCACAGACCTAGATGGGAATGAGTTTTCAAACCCTACAAACCTTGACCAACTGAAACGATACTATGCCTAGAATAGGACAAAAACGCGCCTCGCGTAAACCCATGTGTCGCTCTTGTGGCACTAAATAAACGGCCCCTGGCCAAGCTGAAATAAGCTAAGTGTCACCATGCTCTTGCATCTTGACAAGATTGTCATCCTCACATCATCAAATAAACCAAATTCGCACCTTGAGAACAAGCAAAAAGCTCATGCTTATTTTCTATGTTCACTACAAGCTCTTGCTTCGAACAATTATTCTTTTACATTTACTCGAACTACGCGCAAGGGTTTGATTTCGCTTTTTTTAAGTGAATACGTAGGCAATCCTTCACCGGATTCAACCCAATATACCTAAAATGTAAATAGAAGGACATTTGCATTGCATTTGAAATTCGACAAGAATAATAAAAGAAAATCACAACGGTTTCTTAACCATTTAACCTTTTTATTTCATTCATTTTCTAATAATAATAGTACGATACATAATAAAAAAATAGAATAGGCTAGGATTCTAAAAATCCCTCCCTTTTATTACAACAATAATAATAATAATCAAATAATAAATAAGGACTCGGGCTATTCATCCATCTTCCCCTTGCCCTTGTCATTCTTGTCGTATTTCTTGTCACGACCTCGAGCCGGGCGCTCTTGCACCACTTCAGACCTAATCACCAACGGTCTTTCTCGAGGCCTGACTCTTCCATTCTTGCCAACCACCATTTCCGCAACAGAGTAGTCTTTGATTTCTTCGAAGGGCGAATGACCAAGTCCACTTCTTCTTCTCCTTCGTCGAGATGCTTCTCCTTCTCTTTCTCTCCCTCGCGCACCTTGTAGTCAACAGCTCGCGTTTCCTCGATCTTTCACGTTCTTCCGAAGTTGCGGCCTTTCTCCACCTCAGATAGGAATCCGACACCCACAAAGCATTGGCGGAGAAGCTCAAGAACCACATGTTCCTTTGGGCCCATTTGATAGCCCACTCTCTTCGGCTCTCGGTAGTAAGCGCTACGACGATCATGGAACGGTATCAAGCCTCGGGATAGTCTGCTTCAACCCAACTTGCCTCATCAATCTTTCCGGAAAGATGCATACCATGAACTCCAATCCCGAATGCGCACGGACCTAGTAGGATCCAAAGAAGACACTCCAAAGTGATGACTTGAGGTGCCACCACGGTACGACCCACCTAATCAACGGGCCATCGTCATTCTTCACTTGTTCTTCCAATAGTCGCAGAGACCGAGTGAAGTCCACCATGTACAACCGCGTCCTCATCGCAATCATACGGGAATGATAGGAAAGTGCATGAACCGGGGGCTCGAGCATCGAGCCGTTCCATAAGCCAAACCTACCAAAAGCAGGTATTAGACACCCAAAAAAAAAAAAAAAAAAAAAAAAAAAAAAAAAAAAAAAAAAAAAAAAAAAAAAAAAAAAAAAACGAAAAAAGAAAAAAAAAAGGGTGTCTTTTACCTGTAAGATAACGGGACTCCCCGAAAATGGAAGATCGCGGTTGGATTTCCTATTATCCAAACCCAAGATAATCTCCCTAAGCATAAACAAGTGGGCTCTGCGCGACTCCATTTGCTCAATAAGACCCAAAAGACGAGGATCACCTCGCAAATCCTCATCAACGTGTCCATGGAAGACATACACATGAAGCAAACAGAAGCCAAATGCTCTCCTCCTAGCAACATAAGAGACAGTGGGGTCAGCCCTGTTAATGAATCGGTCTACAAAGTCCAGCATTCTCACGCCTTTCGGGGTAACTAAACGATCCACCTCAAGTCTAGTCAATCCAAGCGGTCTCGAATTTTGTCTTATACCCTTGTGAAGTGGAAGGAATGGCGGTAGATGCTCGGGATCCCACCCACCAATAGCAAAGAATTTCCTCCGGAAAAGGACAAATATCACCTCCTGGGAAAGCGAAAACATGACAATTTGGGTCCCAGTAGTCAAGACAAGCATCCAAGAACGGTTTTACCACCTTAATGAGTTTCAAACTCAATAGAGACCCAAGATTATGAGCACCCATGTCGTGCTTCTCAACATTCGAGAATTCATTAGTCCATTCCTTCAAGCGGATCTCCAAAGTATTCATGCTTACAATTTTCTCTTGAAAATTTATTTTGGGAGTTTTTATGAGGATTAACGGAGAAGAGACGGAAGAATTATATGATTTAAAGCTTCGTCGACGCTTCTATTTATACTAATTGTTGTTTCCAAAAATCCGCCAGAAGAGACAAGCTTGGGAACAGGCGCAGCTCCTGCTGCGCCTATTCAAAGGTACGCAGCTCATGCTGCGCCTCTTCCCCAGACTAGATTTCTGTGATTTCCGTGTTTGGATCTTTCCTAATCCTATAACGAATAATTTCCTATTCCTACGGGATTTTATTTTGGTAAATATGAGCAGTTTACCATGTTTCATGTTTCCTAGCTTCGCGGACACGCATTTCGAGGCGACGTCGACACATTCGCCATTTTTATCGCATTTAACTTTTCTTTTATTATCATTTTAATTTATTTATTTATTCTTAGGAAATAAATTTCATTTTAATTTCGTTTTTAGGAAATAATTTTCTTTTATTTTCATTTTTTTCTAACAAATTTCAACATTTTCACTTCTACACTTACAGGTTTCTATTTTTTCTTTTTTTTTAGGGGGTAACCCTCCCTACCGTCCGGTCATTTCCGACAAAATTTTTGCTTTTTTGCATTTTTGCGTCTTTTGTCCTTTTGAGTCTTTTTGTGCGCTAATTAAGACCATATGTGTATTAAAATGTATGTTTTGGTGTAAATTTCGGCAGCATGACGGCGTAAACCGTTGTCTACCAAACCTGTTCAAAGAACTAACCTGCAGGTACAAGCAACACAACCCAGCAGCAAAGGCACTCAGGCCATCATATATACAAATGTACAAGCAAACTGGGGGCTTGCGCCCCGAATCAAGTTCCAAAGTCCAGGCAAACTGGGGGCTTGCGCCCCGAACAAGTCCAAAAATGTTCAAAATCAGATGTACAAGTCTACAAAGCTACGCAGAACTACTGCTAGGCACCCTCCAACTCAGCAACCCTCGCCGTAAGAGCAGCAATCTCGGCGTCCCGAAACTCGAGCTCCCTCGACAGGCGAGCCGTCTCCTCCCGAGACTGGGTCAGCTCTCGCTCCAGCTCACGACCAGCCTGTAGACAAAAAGAAATTGGCTCCTGTCAATCAACTCAAACAAGACTAAAAAAAAAAAAAAAAATCAAGAGAAGTCAAATGAGGTTCATACCTGACGATCTCGACCACCGACGAGCGCCTCAATGGCGGTAGCTCGTAGCCGGTTGGCCACCCTCCATAGTGCCACGAACCGAGATGGCGCGACCTACATGTCAAAAGAAATTCTCAGCAAAGTGAACAAGTTCAAACCAAATGTGTTCTTACACGAAGGGTATATAAGCCGGAGGCTCACCCTCCGAATCGACGCGCGCCGTCGTCTAGGCCAAAGATCCGTCACGGCTACGTCAAAGTCACGCAACTCGAGAGATCGTCGTCCTCCCGGCCCGCGTCGGTGTACTCAAGGGTCTCGGGGTACAATGGGGGCTCGATGCCCGCCGCCTCAACCTCCCGCAAAGACAAATAGCTCTCATTAATCGACGATCTTTCGTCGTAATTCCCGAAATCAAATCAAGAAAAATAAAAGATACTCACCACTACGCCGATCGACGCCAACCTCCCGTACAGAACGCCGAGTAGTCCTCACCAAAGCGAGAAGAAGGTCGTCGCCACGGGCACCGGCCAGTCCGCCTCCCTCTCAGCCTCAGTAGGCTCCCTGAACATCGTCCTCGGAGGGTCAATGGGAACCGTCAACGCGCCCCGAGAGCACTGACGAGCCAAACGCTCGCCCAGATACCACACAGGACCCATCGACGTCCACAACAAAGAAATGACTCGGGCTCCTAGGTCGAAGGACCTCGAACAAAAGGAGGCGCTCCAGCGTACTCCGCCCAAGGTCTGGGCACCCACTGCGACAAGATAAGGCAAAGATCATTCCTATGATCAATTAAAAGCAAAGGACAAGAAATATAAATGAATACGAGTGGGATACTCACACTGCTCAGCTGAAGGGCGTTCACTTCCCGCCGGTAGACATTGTGAGAAGAACGCTTGCTCTTCGTCCGGCACATCACCCAATCCCTCACCACGGGATAGGCCTTCTCCAACGGCTCTGTCCTCTTGGGCGCGAAGCTCGGGAAGTAGGAGTACACCCATGCCTATAAAATAGAATGATCAATAAACGATCTTTCGTGATTCGATAAAGAAAAGAATTTACTTTGGCCTAAAGGAAGGTTCATACCTCCAACAGTAGTCCAGGTCCGACAGCGCCAGGAGAAGTCCCCTTCTCCATCAACTCCGGACGAACCATGGCCCTCATGAAGCGGATGAGGACCGCAAAACCAGCAGTAACCCAATCCCACCGTCCTAGGGAACTCAGGTCAGAAAGAAAGGGAAGAAGCTTCGTCGATAGCCTCTCGCCCTTGTCTCCGAGGTAAATCGAAGACAAGAACCACCAAAGCCACGGGGAGCCCTCCTCTCGGTTTGTCCAGACAGGAGGAGGAGCCGTCTCCCTCCCATCGATCGTCACCAGCTCCGGGGTCTTCCCCGCAAAGTAGTCTCGGACGTAGGTACTGGGTACCAAGCCCGGCACCGCAACAGCCTTCGGCGATAAGTTCCAGCCGATCAACCTCCTCGCCTCGGCCGAATCCGCCCTCATAGCAGTCTCCGGCCACACCACCTCCTCAGTCCCACACGGCAAACCATAAATCATGCCGTAATCCTCCAGAGTAACTCCCACCTCACCAAAAGGTAGGTGAAACGTGGAAGTCGTGTCCCAGAATCGATCCAAGAAAGCGCGGACCAGGCTAAGGTTAGCCCGCAACTTCCTCTTCACGATATCCCTCCAGACCTGAACCAGAGGACCAAATGCTCCACGCTCGATCATGGCCCTCTCCTCCGCCGACAGCTGCTCGTAGTACTCCATCGCCGTCGTATAACCCGAGAACGACCTGATATTCCCGGCCTCCTATTATGATTTGAAACAAAGCTATCTTTAGTTTTGAATGAAATTTGCAAGAAATTTGGACAAAAAATGAAAGAGAATAGGTAATGAGTAGTGAATTCTTATTTACCAAACTCTTCACCGTCCTGTAGGACAGGTGACCCTCTGCAGCCCACACGAGGTGCCTACTCTCCCAGGTCTCAGCCCACGCAGGGGCTCCCCTCAGCTGACGACCTCCTTGCCTGACGTTGGCCCGTCTCGGGGCCTCCTTCTCCTCCTCGACGGCCTCCTCCTCGTGAGCCTCGCCTCCAGTAGCCATCACCGCGTCGGTGAAGGCCTGCTCTAAAGCCTCCTCAACAACAGCAGCGTCTATCTCCATGGGAGTCCTCCCAGAAGTAGAAGCCTCATCACCTGCAACATTAAAGTAAATTCAGGCCGCGTCACATGACGACAAGCCTTTGTTAAGGAGTTTTCGAGCCTCCAGGAGCCCTGAAAACGCCCTTTCCATGCCATCTTTGGCCATATTCCCGCCAACCCAGTCACTCATGTGATAAATGGGGTCTAGTCAAGTCCAAGTCAAAGCCTAGTTCCGGGTTCAAGCCGAAAATTCGGCAGCATTTCGTTATAACGGCGATTATGCCCTAGAAAGGTGCCCCGAAAAAGTTGTCACAAATCAAAGTTTCGAGATGACAGGAAGTTTACCCATCATCCAAGGATCCCAAATATCGAATTTCATCGCCAATGGACAATCCTAAGGCTATTTTCGAAGCAATTTACGGTCTAGCTGTGAAACCGTCTCAAAATTTGCTCAAGGGCTCAAAACTCGATGAAAATTCAAAGCAAACACATGGTTATGTTCCTAACATTGCCTACTATCCGTTTCTAGCATCAATTTGGCAAAACAAATTCATTTGGGGGAAAAGCCCCAAATTTTCGATCAAAAGGGTCGAAAACCCTAATTCTCACGGCTCAAAATTCGACAAATGTAAATGATTAATGCAAGATTAAGACACATACCTCGATTAGTCATGTTTAATGCAAGCTTTTGAATCCAACCTTGACGGAAATGGTGAAGATTTGAGAGAGAAATTGAAGGAATTGAGTTTCAAATAATGAGACATAAACCTTCGATTTCGCGTTTTTACGCAGAATTGCCAATTTGGGAAAAGACGCAAAGAAAGGCTGCGCCTCTTCCAAGAGACGCAGCTCTTGCTGCGCCTCTTCCTTGTGTTCCCTCCATACGAATTTTCAAAAATCCGTTATGAGTTCGTTATTAGTGGGCCCATCTTTGGGTGCGCCTCTTCTTCAATGCTATTATGTTCTTTTGGTCCGTTTCGACGATTTTCTTTCGTTCCGGTCCGCATTTTATCCAGCGCGACAAGTATTTTGCGTATTGTCCCGATCATTTTATCCCGCGCAGCAGATTTTTGCGATATTGCTCAACTCATTTTATCCGTAGCAGAGTATTTTGCAGATCGCTCACTCAAGATTTCTTTCACGACGATCAAGATGTTCCTAGTCGTCAATATATTCCCCAGCAAGAGTTTGTTTGAGACCGACGCAAGCAGATTCAACCTCAAGTTTCGCCAGAGTTCGTTTGAGACCGACACAAGCGGATTCCTCAGCAGTTTCTACCGACGTCCTGCTGCTTTCAATATTTCTTGTTTCCCCGCGAAGTTCGACTGAGTCTCAGGTATGATCTCTCCTTATGGTCAAGCTTCTTTACGTAGTCGATGGACTTTAAACGACCCTCCCCGATAGTCGACAGACTCTAAAATGTTCCCGACGACAGGTCCTTGGCTCAGACCCCTCGAGCCGCCTCGCGTCGCCATAGTCGTCAGGTTGTAATCTTCGATTGACCTGATGGCTATACTTTGACTTTCGCCTTGTCCAAGCCTCAGTCAAAGTGGGGGCTCAGAGACACCTCGTTTCGCACCTCCCGCAAACCACCCAGTGATGATTGGGCCGCATGTTTGATTCGCGGAACGATTTGTGACAATTCGTAAGATTATCGTCAAGTGTTTGCTCAAATATTAATGTCAACCTCTTAGTTGTCATCTACGTCCTGATACGGTCGTTTTGGCAGTAATTAGAGTACATTTGGAGTCCGGGTCAAAAACCGTCTCCATTTTCTGATAGCTGTTAAATCCCGAGTCAGAATGTTCTGGAATGTTCCGGATATTTCTATTCCATATTTCATAAATTTTATCTTTTGGCAAATAATATCCCGTAATATTCACAAGATAATCGAATTATTTCCGTCCTACCATAACTCAAACGCGGAAATCTTTCTTCAAAGAGAGGAAACCTCCCGGGAATAGACGCAAGCAGTCTTTGCGCCTCTTCCAAGAGACGCAGTGGCTGCTGCGCCTCTTCCCAGGCCCTTCTTTGCATGATTTACGTATCTTTTTTATATCTTTCCGAGATTCACTTCCAAAGAGTCTCCGAAACCCTATTCCTTCACGTGATTAGTATAAATAGGAGCTTTCGTTCCTCATATTTCTCACGCGAGTGTCCGCCCTTCTCTTCTCCCTTTGCATTCTAGACTTCGTTCTTACTAATTGGCGCCTATGTGCTTGGACTTCCGACCACGTAAGCTCGGATCTTTCCGGGTACCAGCCTCTCCGTTGCATGACCGACCAATTTGACCAACTACACCAATAATCAATCTTAATTAATCAATCGTTTTCCTCTTACGAGGGCACTCTTTCCTTGCATTCGCGTCGAGCATTCACTAGTCGATTCTTAGTTCATCTCGTTTCGTCAACATGTAAGTCTGAGGGTGTATAATTCTCTTTATTTATTGTATTTTCTTTATCGTATCACTCATGTAAGATTTATGTCGAAAACACCGTTAAAATCGATTTCTAAAACCGTCTTTAAAACCTTTTTCGCGGATTTCCAGTAGACTGACAGTCGAGAAAAGACGCAGCAACTGCTGCGCCTATTCGAAGGAGCGAAGTTCCTGCTGCGCCTCTTCGTGAGGCTGCCGCAGTTCCTGCTTCTTTTCTTCTTCCTTCGTCCTCTGTAATTCCGTCTTCCTTATTTGTTTTCATATGTTTGTTCTTTAATTCTTCGTCATCATAGCATATAATTCACATGTATTATAATTCATAATTCATTCACATGTTTAATTCATATAATTCATCATAAATCCGACCTTAAATCCCTTATAATTCATATTTGCGGGTTTTTGTCATTAAATTCAAACCCGGGTTTTAGAGATTCAATTCGTTCATATTGAGTTTAAAATTCGTCACTGATATAGTTTTCATCTGTTTATCCATTAATTCGTCATTAATTTGTCATCAATTCATCATGTTTAGTTTGTTTCATTCACCGATGTCACTAATTAATCATTCATTAACACCGACCCTTCACATAATTAATCCGTCTTATTTCCGTCTCATCCATGTTTATCGCTTTTATGACCATCATTCATGTGTAAATAACCTATTAATCACTTTCATCCGAGTAATTGTATCAATCAATCATTAAATTTACCAATTGACATTAACGATTTGCAGTTCCGGCTTCACAGCCAGAACTCACCCTTGGAACAGACGCAAAGAATCGCCGCGCCTCTTCCAGAGGGCGCAGTCTCTGCTGCGCCTGTTCCAGGATGAGTTCTGTCTCTGAACTCCTTTTCTGCCTTGACGTAATTAATTAGTCTACGTATTAATTAACTATTATCCGTAATATATCGTTAATTCCTGTTCGTTATTTCTTTTAATTTATTCTTTTGTTCCTTTTTCTCAAATCATCCGTTTTAGCGGTATTTTCGACATAAATCGCCTATTCCAATGTAATTAATGTAATTTTCATTATTGTAATTTATCGTTATTGTATTTCTTTCTTCATTTGTATGTTTTCACATGTAAATGAGCATTAAATCCTACTTCGACCCAATTGTATGCTAATTACGTGTCAACCGACTTAGTCTAAATTCTCGCATGCTAGGATTAATCTAATGGATGTTGCATTGCATGCATATAGCCGACGATATATCAAGTATGAATAATTTCCCTAATCATTAGTAGAGGCTGCTATCGAGGCGGGCGGGATTAGGTGTTCGATCAAAAGAGCTTCCTAATACGTACCCTCACCCCTTACTCCAGATCTCCGTGAGCACCCGTGTTCATTGGCATCCACGAGAGTCATTCTAGACATAGAATGCTAAGGGTAACGATTGCTTAGTGTTCATGTCACTACTTTGTGTCTTGACATGACACGAGGTATTCGAACGGTTCCAATTTCCCATAAAAATTGGTGGCGACTCCATACAAAATGCAAACGCTTGTTCCCCGTTTCTCACCAAGCGCCCCCGTGGGCGGCCCGCTGTCCACAAAATTTCAAATTTGGACGGAATATTCTCTTTTCTATGACCGGAATAATTAAATGGCAACAATATTTGATAAAAGTTACATGTGGTGGTGTTAATTTCCAAAAAAAAATTATATAAGAGAGTAGATGAGGATGATCCTCATCAGCTGCATTACATAAATAACACACAGTATCCTGCCCAAAACCCATACGAATCATACGATCTTTAGTTAACAATCTCTGCAACTCGGTTGCCCAGAAAATGAATGACCATTTAGGGACATTCAAAGGACTCCAGCATATATGCCTCCATGGTACTTTAAGGTTCACTTGTCTTAGCCATTGGTACCCTGCTGAAACATTGCACTCTTTATCAGTAGCTAATCAGCAGTCATTAGTGTAGGCTTGCTTGAAGGATATCATAGTATGAGCTATCCTTTTCCATGTCCCAACTAAAATCAGCAGGAGGATTAGAGTTGGACCAGTGTTTGCCTTTCATATATATGTGATTGATCCAACGAACCCAGAGGTGATCCTTTTTATTAACAAGCCACCAAATGTATTTTCCCAACAATGCTTTGTTCCAGATTTTTAAGGCCTTGATGCCCAGTCCACCTTCATCTTTGGGACTGCAACATTTATCCCAACTCACATTAGGAGCTCTCATGTAAGAGTCTTTCCCATTCCAAAGGAAATTTCTACAAATAGAATCAATTTTATTCATAATTCCATTAGGGATGAGAAACATACTAGCCCAATATGAGTGAAGGAAAGTGAGTACACAATTGACAAGAGCAAGTCTACCAGCATAGGACATCTGCCTTGCTCCCCAAGCTCTAATCCTGACTGTGATTCTGTCAGTAAGTTTCATGCCTTTATTTTTAGTGAGTTTCTTTGAAGATATAGGCACATCCAAGTATCTGAAAGGTAGAGACCCTTTCCTAAACCCTAAAACTTGTATAATATCATCCATCACATGCCCTGACACTCCATTAAAATATATATCTGACTTGTCTCTATTTAGACATAGACCACTAGCATTAGAAAAGGTGGTGAAAGCTTTCAGCATCCACATAATAGATGGGGCTGTGCCTTTAGAGAACAACAGAAGATCATCACCAAAGAGCAGGTGGTTCAACTTGATACTACCACAAAGGGGGTGGAATCTGAAATCATCCTGGGTGCTGATAACATTGAGTATCCTGGACAAATACTCCATACAAAGTGGTATCAATAGAGGAGACAAAGGGTCTCCTTGCCTGAGGCCTCTTTTGCCTTTAAAAAATCCAAAAGTGTTACCATTAAGTGAGAGGGAATAGGCTATGGTGGTAACACATGTCATGATTCTGGCAATAAAAGGTTTAGGGAATTTAAGGGCAATAAGCATATTGTGTAGGAAAGGCCATTCAATGGTATCATAGGCTTTTCTAAGATCTATTTTTATGAGACATCAAGGTGATGTAGACTTCCTCTTGTATAACCTCATAAGATCTTGACAAATGAGCAAATTCTCCACAATATTTCTTCCCTTGACAAACCCACCTTGGTTAGGACTCACAATATCAGGCAGAACATCACCCAATCTAGCACAAAGTAACTTAGCTATACATTTGTAGATAGTATTACAACATACAATTGGCCTTAATTCAAGGACACTAGTGGGATTATCAACCTTAGGATTGAGAGTAACTAGGGTGGCATTCAACTTCTTTTAAAGAGACCCACTTTGAAAGAAGTCTATGATAGCTTCACATACCTCTGTCCTAATGATTGGCGACGAGTCTTTGAAGAACTAACTAGAGTAACCATCAGGTCCTTGTGCCTTAAAGGAAGGGATAAAAAAATACACTGCTTGATCTCTTCATGAGTGACAGACTTCATAAGAATGGGAATATGCTGCTCAGAAACAAGATTTCCAGTCCTAACAGTAGGAAAATGGACATGAGTAGTCTGCTTGTTAGAACCAAGAAGCTCAATGTGGAATTCCAGGAAAGCATCTTCAATATGAGCTGGTTCATTTTGCAGGGTACCATGAATGTCATGAATACTTAAGACTTTATTATGTATATGTCTTGCCTTGATATGCATGTGAAAAAAACCCAGTATTCTCATCACCTTCTTTGAGCCACTCAACCTTAGCTTTTTGTCTCAAAAAACTCAACTGAGCTTTGTGAAGAATAAGATAATTGCTAGCAGCTTCCTGTTCAGCCTCCTTGATAGTCAGATCATGTGGACTAAGATGCATTTGAGTTTGCAAACTATACATGAGAAATCTAGCCATTTCAGCTGCTTTTTCAGAATAAGGGAGTAAGTTTCAAAAAGTGAATTATATAAGGAAGTAATAATCGGTTTACCCTAAAAATTAATTAAAATCTCTCAAGTTTACAAGCAATTTAGATCTAATATTTCCTTCACGTCGATCCTCGTCTATTGTAAATGATTCTTCAGTTAATATACAACATTCATCAAACTAATTAGAATCGATTAAGAATCAATTAGTTTTGCCCAAATTGACAAATTAAGGGGAACTTGGGATTTTTATTAGTATTATCAGTTTTCTTATTAATTATTTGGGTAGTAGGGATTCATAAAGTAGTAGTGATAGATTGTATTTTTTTAATAATTGTAGAATTTGATTTTGTAGATAAGCAATCTTGATCGTACTTTGTTGATCCAGTTGCCTCATTGTTAAGGCAAAGATAATCCTTTCTGTTACTGTATTTGGTTGGTCATTTATGCATAAACGTCAGTTGTATTGTTGTAGATTAAGTTGGGATGTCTATTGAGTTGATTGAGGCGATATTGTTTTGCCGAGACGGTATTTTGGTGTTAGTCAAAAGGGAACAACCTGCAGTCCTTATTGATCGCCGATCCTCCTTAATTCTTTTTCTAGGTATTGGTCTTAGACGGGTTTTCATACTCGAAATGACAAGGCTAAAGTCGTATGCCTTAAATAAATAATTTTTATCACTTAAATCCAACTACTAAACAATAGTAGAACGGAAATAAGGGTCAAAATAAAGGGAATTAGATTAAAACATTAAGCAGATTAAAGTGTAAGCAAAGTCGATCTCTAATGTAAATAGAGATCGTAGTATTAAGAAAGGGGGATGTTGATTTGATTGTCTAACGAACTAAAATGAGTAGCTATAGCAAATTAAGTAATAAAGCTAGTGATGAAGAATGTATCAAATGATTTGAAAGGTCTCGGAGCCAAGCATATATCCACACTCAATAACAATTGATCATTGTAAGACGATTTCAGTTAATTTTCTTGATTAGTCTATCGTGAATGTCAAATTCGAATTCTCCTTACGCATAGTTAATTAAAACGAATCCCGTTCTTAATCAACCCTAACTATTAAACAACCTTAACAAACCAGTTCAAGGTTTAATTCAACAACCGCAATATAAATTAGACAATTCTATAGTGAATACATAGTGCACACAATCCAGTTACACTTTAGATATTTATGTGAATCGCTCCTAAGTACTAATATTAACGTATCCACACTGCTACCGTGGCTAAACTGGTCAGCTGGGTGTACTGTAAAGCTGATAGGTTATGGATCAGGTGGATAAACGAGATATATATCAAAACTCAAGACTGGCATACTTATAAGCCACTTGCAAGTTCTTCCTGGTCTTGGAAAAGTATTTGTAAAGTGAAAGAGAAAATAAAAGGTGGATATACCAATGGCACCTGGAATTCTCATTCTAAGGGATACACTATCAAGAGAGGGTATGAGTGGCTCAGACCTTCCCAAACTGTATAGCCATGGGCAAAATTAGTTTGGAATAATTGGAACATACCTAAGCACTCTCTGATTCTCTGGATTTATCTGAATGGAGGGCTGAATGTCAAAGATAAACTGCATAAATTAGGTTGCTGTGATGATGAACTGTGCTGTATGTGCATCAGCATGACAGAAACGAGTGAGCACCTGTTCCTAGCTTGTACTTACAGCTGCAGGATAAGGGATAGAATTGGCAGATGGATTCGCAGGAGTATTCCCTCTGTCAATGAAATGATAGCCAGCTATAGAGATAATGTTCAATGGAAGTCCCTGACCATGATTGTTACTGCGTTTTACTACCATGTTTGGTTGCAGAGAAACAATGCTCGTATTCATGGTAAGTTGCTGAGACCTGAGCAGGTGGTAAAACAGATTGCAGATGAAGCTCAAAGAAGGATTAAGTACAAGGCATGAACTGATTTAAACCAGTTTGCTTTAGTTTGGTTGAGAAGTATTGGAATGTAATTTTGTTTTTCTTTTGGCTCTTGAAGTTTGTATAGGTGCTCCCTTAACTTTGTATTCCTTTTTTTGATATAATATTTACACTCACATTTCACCAAAAAAAAAAAATTTAACGTATCCCTTTTAATATTAATTCTTAGTCGTTACAAATGTAAAGATAATACAATAAATCCTTGTCAATTAGCAATACTAACGAAAGAATGAAGAAATCGATCACTAGTTTTACACCTAGCAATTATCAAACAACATTCATATAATTAAGAACTTAGCCATTCACAAGACATTCAAACTCACAATCGGATTTAGAGTGCTTCAATCGCTTGAATCTAAGAGAAAAGTTTAGTTACACATAGTCTAGAAAATAAAAAATAGGGTTTTTCTTGATAGTTCTCTCAAACGATGCTTGAATGAATGATAAGATGGATACCAAAAACCAAGTTCTTAACCTAATAATAATTGTAATACCTCGCAATTTATAAGACCATACTCGATCTAGTAGATAGTCCATTCGACCGAGTGGAGCTCACTCGATCGAGTGGGGGACCGAGTGGAACCTGGGAAGTGGCTGGAAGTTTCTGAAATAGAGTCACTTGACTGAGTGGTTGTTCACTCAAACGAGTGGAGTTTCACTCGATTGAGTGAACCGGGTGTTGGAGTGTCCTCGACAATAATGCGATCACAATTGTCGATCATGATGATCACATGTTTAAATCTCATATTTAAGAATACATGAGGGAAAGTAATACTTTACAGTCAACTGGTCCACACATATCGGTAATGATTGGCTGACTAGAGTTTGACATTACTGTCGTACGACGGTGGTGATCAGTTGATACCCTGAGGTCATACCTATAGGGTAATACTCTTAATTGATTATTTAATTAATCGCATGCCGATACGAGTTAATTAAATTGCTTAAAATTGACGGGTGATTTTGTGAGTAAAATTAACGTGTCTCATTGTAATTCGATTAAATAAGATACGGTCTAAGTAATTGAATGGTTTTATTACTTAGATTAATTTATTGTTTACGAAACAATTGAAACAGATTGAAATTTATTATAAATACAAGTTGTTGTAATTATAATTCGATAAACCATTTTGGTACAAGTAATTAAGAATTACTAGTTAATTTTGTATGTGACATATTTTATTAATATGTTAATTTTTAATATGTTAAAAATACATTATATTGTGACATGTCATGTAACATGTGACATATGACAAAATTGACAAATGACAAAATAAAATGGACTTTCCATTTTATGTTTGTACCGAAAAATGGAGGGAGGATTAGGGTTTATATTGCGTTGTTTATTTTAAATGGAAACATAATGATTAAGACCCTACTCATAGCCATGCACACCTAGTCTAATCTTGAGAAGAACAAAGACCATGCATGGGCCTCTAGCCCCCCCCCCCCCCAAACCGGTTTTCTACTTGAAAAAGGCAAAGGTTTTTCTTCTATAATTATTCAATTCTACACTTTATATATTTTTTCTAGTGTTAGAAAAATAATATAACTCTCTACATTTTGTGAAAAACTTAGAGAAAGAAAACACACAAAATCCTCTCCTCTTGACCGAAAAGGAGAGAACAAAAATCCATTTTTGTGTCAAGTTTAAGTAAGATTTTAATTAATATTAGATCATATTAATTATAATTTTTAAGGGTATTGCTTTGGGTATAATTCCTTAGGAGAGATTCTCCATTTGAATCTTATTCTTCCATCTTTGGAAAGCTCAAGAACTAGTAAGAAGGTGAACTTACTAGTGCCCATTTATCCGAAATACTCAATGTAAGAACTGATCTTCTCCTTATACTTGTAATTGTTTTGCATGCATAAGATCCGATTTAATTTTATGACTAAATTAAACTATCATACTATGAATATATAAACATTTGAGATTAATGAATCCTAACAAGTGGTATCAGAGCACAAGGTTGTTGCATGCAAAATCGGGGTTGTTTTTCCGAGTTAATTAGTTAACAAATAAAACTTGTTATTTAGGATTTATGAAGATAAATCACGAAATAATTTTGCATGTTAAAATTTTCTGGTCCTAAATGGATTTTAGGTAATATGGGATGATTTATAGATTTTATTGTTCATTATATATATTATTGGCATTAAAATGTGATTTTTATGAAGAAAATGTCATTTTTGGACGAAAAATAGTTAAACTTCGAATTTTTTAGTGATTTTTGGTTATTTTTTCACATATATTATCTACTGGTTGCATGTTAAATTTTACGAAAAACTAAGTTATTTTGCATAAAATATGGGTTTTATAAGTCAAAATCGAATTTAAAGGGTTTATTAGGTAAATATGATTTATATTTCGAATCTGGTCATGAAAATTTTATATGTTGTCACATGAATTTTTACTCAGTGCGTGTAAAAATTCTTAGATGGATTGAACTTCTTTTGCATGATTTATGAATTTTTGAGTAAAAATTCAATAAATAGTGACTTAAATTAGCCTATAATGCTAAAACATATTTCATGACTAAAGAAAAATATTATATGTTGCATTTTATCCCACATTTCAGATCTAAAAGTGAAAAGTTGATTAAAATTAATTTTCTCATATTTTAATGGTCATATTTGATAAAACCGATAAACCGCAATGATGTTTTTCTCGAAAAAATTTTCGAAATTTTTGACCTAAGTTTTGAACATTATGAGTGTCATGGTATTTTTCCAGAATGTTCATGAGTTTGAATTTCAAATTTTGAAATTATTTGAAATTATTATATTTAATTTGGAGTTTATAATATAAAAATGTATTTTTGGGTCCATTATGAACAATATTAAGAAATGAAGTTGAATTATTGTCAAAATATTAGTTAAGACTAAGTTTTAAGTCCTAAGATAGTTAGGGTAATTAACTTGAACATAAATATGAATTTATGTAACATATTGTGATTTTAACAAGTTATAATCACGCAAATCCATAAAAACCGATAAAATATACGATATTGGCTTTTAAAAGGCGATTTAGCATAAAATTAAGCTTGTTCATACATATTTTAATGCTGCATTTTATTTATGATTGTCAATTGTCATATTTTTGATTTATATAATTTTTGAATTATGTAATTTTACTTAGTATGACCTTAGTTTTTATTGGTATTACCCGAAATGTATGGAAATATCGATTCGGTTGTAATTATTGTGATCTCGTATCACCGTTTTGTAATTTAATAGATTTATTTTTATTACAAATGTATAATAAGAAATTATGTAATTTTTATTTATTATTTTGTAATTTCCCGGAGTTTCCATGAAGATGGTGTTACCTCGAGATGCGTGCCAAGACCAAAGTTCAAGGGACCAAGGAGTTGGTTTCTGAATTTGTAATAGTTTATTAGATTTACTATTTTAGGAAGGCCATACTAGGACTTTATATTTATGCTTTGTATTTTCTTTATATGTTTGCATGCATCGCTAAATCGCCATAACTAAACATGCATTATATTTAATCGAGTCTTCGACCGTGTCAATTATAATTATCGTAGTTCACCGCTTTAGTTCACTTAAAACGTGATAAATAATAAATTGACATGACCTCTCGCTAAATTAATAATTGAGATTTAGCCATACCAAATAGTAGAACTGATGTGAACGTTATTTGCGCACATTTAATCCCCTAATTGAGCCTATTTTGCATACTATTATATCATTCCATGACCATTTTATCCGTCAAATACTTTCTATTTTGCTTTCCTAGTGCATTTTATATGTTTTATAGGAAAGGAGGTAATAAGGCGGAAATTCCCGTCTTTTGTGCATATTTGGAAGCTTTTTGATGATATTGGATGGACTAGTATGAAGAGGAGACAAGAATGATGACCAAGGATGTAGAAATAAAGTGTATATAGAAGGATCAAAGGGTTAAGAGTAAGGATGAAGAGAAGGAAGACATTGCAAGAAGAAATTGCTCGAAACCCAAACCAAGAGTTGCTCCTTTGGCTCTGAAAGTATGCTAGATGGAACGACATCGAAAAATCAAGTGATCTAGGCTTTTGAATCACTCCAATAGGAGTCCGGATGAGAAAATGACGTCCGTTTTACATCCGAGCTCAAACAAAGAAGCTGTCCGCCAATCCGCTCGTCCCGAGACCAATCCGCTAGGATTCCCATACAGCAACTTTCGTGTTCTTCTTGTTCTATGAAGGATGCGCATATTTTTCAAAGACCGGCGAAAAGGAGACCGGAGTCTCTCTTGAGACCGGCGATTCCCTACCCAACAATTAGCATTGTTAAATTACTATTTTACCCTTGCTTAACCTAATGATGCTCTACTATATATACCCCTTTTGTAATAATCAAACCATCAAGTTTCATTAGGTTAATTCAATCCTTCTTTAGATTAGATTAGGAGTAGATTAGAATAGATTACTCTTTAATCTTTCCACAAATTACACATTAATCTTTCCTTAATCATTGTTCAAGTTTATTATTAAGTAATTCAAGTTTATTATTGGGTAATTAGAAGATCATTTGGGTTTATTGGGAGATTGACAACCTTCCATCAATCATCAAGTAGTTCTATTATTCTTTGCATTATTATTTTGGAATCTCCATAGGTATAACTCCCTTAATCCTTGTTTTAATTATTGTTAATCTTTCTTACTTGTTCATCATGTTTTGCCTTGTTAATATGATTGACAACCTTGTTAACATGTTAAACTTGATAATGAGTGAGTAGTTACTTAGCTAGGATTAATGGGTAATTAGGGGAAATAAACATGGGGAATGATTCATGCTTAATCTAATATGCTTCCATAATTAATTGGCTTGCTTGTTGTGATTTCAACTTATGCACATGTTATGTTTGATGAAATGCTAAGCCTATGAATCATTGCATTTACAACCATCTCTTATCTTTTCAATGAGACTTGTAAGACATAAACCAACTCGAGTCTCATTAGACCATGCATATAGTTGGATAGGGAGGATTAAGTCGACTTGTAGGTGTTGTACAATCTAATCGATTCGGCTCCGGGACCCAAACCTTCCTAGGATTGTAAGATATAAACCAACTCGATCTATCACAACAATAATTGCTTGCATCTAGTAGGAAACATGTTTGTATGATCAACTCCCATGAATCCCTTATGAACCCCATGACATCCTAGTGCTTTTAGTCATTTGTTTACATTTCCTAGTTCATTGTTTGCTTTACTTTGTTACTTTCACTAGTTTAGAATACAACTACAAACCCCATCAATTGTGACACTAGCACAAATTGAGATAGATAGACTTAGAACCCAAAGCACACCGTCCCATGGATCGACCTCGACTTACCGCTAACTAGTTGTATGTTGAGTATTATAAATGTGTTTGATTGGATGTGACCCGACGACATCACCCACATCAAGAACCCACGAAACCCAATTTCATAAGGGAGTTATTCCGGCTTCACCGTAATACAAACCTTGTTACGTTGGGTAAGTGGGTAGTAAAATTTTATTACTTCGAAATTTGGATTGAGCTCAACGGAAGTATTCGTGACCGTAGTCGCATGTGTTCCGGGCTAAAGATAAATATTAGAGTAATTTTATCGACCGAGAGTTCTAGAAGTAGAATCGATTAAAGAGTTAATCCACCGAGTTATATTGATAAGGGATGAATCGGCTCACTGTGCCCGAATTGATATGAATTTGGATCTCGGGATCATTTATAATAGTTGGGTAGAGGCCACTATATAAATGTTTAAAAATTTGTTTAAAATGTTTGCAAATTTGATCAAATGACAAATGTTAATATTTCCTTTACCTCCATATTTGTAGTTTATATATCGCAATGGATCCTTCTAAAGCAACTACACCTATTACCATTGAGTCTTGTCATAACTTATTTGACGATATTTGCTCCAACCACAATCTCGATACTACTAGAGAGCTTCATTTTGGGATCGGTTCCTATGGAAACCTTAATTTCATTACTTCCACCATACCTCCTACCAAGACTAGATCTTTTGTGAATGTGTCTCGGGAAGACCATCTCGCTAAATCTATGGAATCCTTATCTTTGGAAGAAAGGGATGCCAAATCTAGTGGGATTCCTAGCAAGAAAGCTCTTGCAACTAAAGGAAAATGGTTCAAAAGGAATGGAAAGAAAGGTAGAAGATTCAACAATGGGAACAAGATGTCTAGTGGGACTACCAAAGGAGCCAAAATTGATGATGAATGTCATTATTGTCATGGCACGGGACATTGGATGAGGAATTGCCCCATATATTTGGGAAATATTAGGGATGGACTTGTTATTCCACTCGGTAAAATTCCTTCTGAAATTTATGTTATTGATGTAAATTTTACTTCCACCACAACGTAGGTATTAGATACCGGTTGCGGTTCTCACCTTTGTAATCATTTACAGGGGCTAAGAAACGTGGAAAATCTAAGAAAGGGCGATGTTGATCTCCGTCTTGGGAATGGAGCTAGGGTAGCGGCAACATCCAAGGGAACTTATGTGCTTGTTTTAGCAAATGGATTTGAGTTGTATTTGCATAATTGTTTTTATGTACCTTCTCTTTCTAAGAACATTATTTCAATTGCTATGTTAGACATAGAAGGTTTTAATTTTGCCATTAAAAACAATTGTTGTATTATTTCAAGAAATGACTTGGTCATAGGCCGAGGCTCTTCTATTAATGGAATTTATTTTCTAGAAACTTCTAATCCAAGTAAAGACATCTATAATATACAATCAAAGAAACTCAAATCAAGTGATCCAAATGAATCGTACATTTGGCATTGTCAATTGGGTCATATCAATGAGAATCGCATTAAAAGATTAGTTTCCACTAATGTTATTAAACCATTCGATTTTCAATCATATGGTATATGCGAATCTTGTCTCCTAGGAAAAATGACTCGTAATCCTTTTAGTGGTAAAGGGACTCGAGCTAGTGAACTATTGGGACTTATACATACCGTTGTATGTGGACCAATGACCATCACCGCTAGGGGAAATTATGACTACTTCATAACCTTCACCGATGATTTAAGTAGATATGGGTATATCTACTTAATGAAGTATAAGAGTGAAGCTTTTGAGAAATTTAAATAATTTCAAAATGAAGTAGAAAACCAATTGAACAAAAGGATAAAGGCACTACGATCCGATCGTGGTGGAGAGTATCTTAGTAATGAATTTGATTCACACTTGAAAGGTTGTGGCATTGTGTCACAACTCACTCCACCCGGTACACCACAACTTAATGGTGTTGCCGAAAGGAGAAATCGAACCCTACTAGATATGGTTCGATCCATGATGAGTCAAACCGAGTTATCCGACTCATTTTGGGGATTTGCAATCCAAACCGCAATCAAATCATTGAATAATAGTTCAACAAAGGAAACCGAAAAGACTCCATATGAGATGTGGAAAGGAAGGGTTCCTAATTTATCCTATATGAAGATTTGGGGATGTAATGCTTACGTCAAGGCAAAGACCGACAACAAGCTTGCCCCACGATCCGAAAAATGCATCTTTGTAGGTTACCCCATTACCTCTAGAGGATATTACTTCTACAAACCTCAAGAAAACAAAGTGTTTGTGTCTAATGAGGCTGTCTTCTTAGAAAGTGAGTTTATTTCTAAGAGACAGAGTGGGAGAAATTTTGAACTTGATGAAGTTCAAGAGCCATAAACCGAAGTAGAGACGCAAGAAGACGTTCCTTCGTCGTCTAATTTTGTTGTTATTCCTCAACCGAGGAGGTCGGGTCGAGTTTCTCACCATCCTGATAGATATGTTGGACTTATCGAAGAGTATGGGACCCTCGATGTGTTACTTTTAGAAAATGACGAACCCGCCACCTACAAAGCTGCAATCTCTAGTCCAATTCAGCTTTATGGCTTGAGGCCATGAAATCCGAAATGAGTTCTATGCATGAAAATCAAGTCTGGAACTTGGTGGATTTGCCTGAAGGGGCAAGACCTCTTCAGTGCAAATGGATCTTCAAAGTAAAGAATGGCATAGAAGGACATGATGATGTCTACAAGGCTAGGCTAGTGGTAAAAGGTTTTACTCAAGTTCATGGTCTTCACTATGACGAAACCTTTGCCCCCGTGGCTATGCTAAGATCAATTCGTATACTGTTAGCGATCGCCACATTTCATGATTATGAAATATGGCAAATGGATGTCAAGACCGCTTTTCTAAATGGGCATTTAGAAGAAGAGATGTACATGATACAACCCGAAGGTTTTGTGGATCCTAAAAATCCTAACAAAGTATGCAAGCTTAAGAGATCCATTTATGGTCTTAAGCAAGCATCAAGAAGTTGGAACCATCGATTTAATCATGTCATAAAAGAAAATGGTTTTACTCGAAGTATTGAGGAACCATGTTTATACATGAAGTTTAGTGGGAGCAATGTTGTGTTCCTAATATTGTATGTGGATGACATACTACTCATTGGAAATGACATTCCGATGTTGTCTTCCGTTAAGGAGTGGTTGGGTAATCACTTCCAAATGAAGGATTTAGGAGAAGCACAACGCATATTAGTTATCCGGATATATAGAGATAGACCCAAAAGGATATTGGCATTAAGTCAAGAATCTTATGTTGATAAGATTCTTCGACGCTTCAGCATGGACCAATCCAAAAGAGGCTTGGTTCCTATGGTTAGTGGGACCATATTGAGCAAGTCTCAATCACCCACCGAACCCAAAGATGTTGAACGCATGAAGTTGATCCCTTATGCTTCCGCCGTTTGATCAATCATATATGCCATGATATGCACTCGTCCTGATGTCTCGTATGCTTTAAGCATGACGAGTAGATATCAAGGAAATCCTAGTGAGAGTCACTAGATTGCCGTCAAGAACATCCTTCAATACTTGCGAAGGACTAAGGATTCTGTCTTAATGTTTGGAGGTGACTCCGAGCTCTGTGTTAAGGGTTACACGGACTCCAGTTTTCAAACAGATAGAGATGACATGAAATAACAAGCTGGATTTGTTTTCATGCTCAATGGTTGTGCCGTTAGCTGGAGAAGCTTCAAGGAAGCTGTGACTGTGGATTCTACAATGGAGGGTGAGTACATAGTAGCATCAGAAGCTGCCAAGGAAGCTATGTGGATCAAGCAATTCTTGGAAGGGCTAAAAGTAGTACCTACCGCCAATGATCCCATTACTCTCTATTGTGATAACAATGGGACTATCTTCCAAGCCAAAGAGCCCAAGTCTAGTAATAGATCTAGACATGTACTTAGAAAATTCCATGTAGTTAGAGATTTCATTGAAAGGAAGGAAATTGCGATTGTTAAGGTGGGGACGGATGATAACATTACTGATCCGCTCACCAAGCCTTTATCGCAGGCTAAATATGATGGACATGTTACGTCCATGGGACTTAAACGTGATGCGTGTATTTTATATAAGGTTTTTACCTCATTTTTACACGCATTTCTGTACTATTAACGTGGCATCTAGCTACAAATACCCCCGATTAGTCTACTTTGGTTCGTTTTGTGTAAATTGCAGGTATGGACCGAAAAGAAGATAAATCAAGCCTAAACTCGTCCCAATTGCATACATTTATGGAGAACAAGGAATCGGAGCTTGGAATCTGTCACTTTGAAGACGCGTGAGCTGGTTTCGGAAGGTGTCTTAGTGCCTAATCGTGCTGAAATAGCTCGATCGACTACTTTTCCAGTCGATCGAATGCTTTACATAAAGAAGATTACACGATCGAGTAGTTATAGTACTCAATCGAGAAGGCAATACAAGGAGTTACTCGATCGAGTGGTTTATTTCCACTCGATCGAAGGGTTTGTCGCTTAGTTGCTCGATCGAGTGGTTTATTTCCACTCGATCGAGTGGTTTGGCCTGTAATAGAGTTTTTCCGCCTAATTTCGTATGGGCTTTTGTAATTAGGCTTTGGATTAGGTTTAAGGGGGAGATTTTCTTATGCTACTAAAGAGAGTAGACTGCGTAACTCTTCCTGATTCACTCTACTTTATCTTTTTCTACTGCTTCTTCACTTTACTTTTATTCTACTCTTTTCTACTCGGATTCAGATTTGTAATTGGTATTATTTCTCCTTTTTATTTCTTAATCGCAATTATCATTTTGTTTCCATCTTTCTCTTATTGTTTTCATTGTTGTCTTATTCGATCCTTCTGTTTTTATTATCATTATGTTTAATTCTTATTATCCATATGCTATTGTTGTTGATTCGATAGTAATGTGTAGCTAATTCCCTCTTGCTAAGACTAGGGAATCCATGATTATGAAGGAATAGTAATTGCCATATTAGGTCTTGTGCTTGTGTGGTCTCTGTTGTTAATCGCTGCATTTAACTGTTTCTGTCTAATTGAGTCGACGCAATTAGTCATTTTATCGTAGTAAACCTTGACTTAGACCGGAAGGTTGGAAAGGGCGAGACTCGTAGCAAACATTAGGGCACCGTAGCGAGGGCGGAAGCTAAGCTATTTGTGCTTTAGGGCGAATTGAGACCGGAAAGAGATATTCACTGCTCCTCAGACCATATTTGCATTGACCTGAGACTTAGATTGCTTGACCGAATAATCATGGTGAACCGACTGTCTTAGCTGCTTTCTTTATTTGCGTAATCCTTATTCTCTTGCCTTTTTTTTTCTTTATCTTTCTCACTAGTTTAGAACAACCCAATTAAAAACCCCCCAATTTGGTTACCGTGACGAACTTAGGCAAAGTTGACATTTTCCCATCTCCCTGTGGAGATCGACCCGACTTCCCTAGCTATATTAGTTAGAGTCAGTTGGTTATTTTTGATAGGTATACGACTGCCGTGTCAAATTTTGGCGCCGTTGCCGGGGAGGTGACGCAATTTTGTTTCTTTATTTAAGTTTGTCTCTCGTCTCAAGGAATTTATTCCTTGAGACTGATCTCATTTTTGCAAAGTTTTTGATTAGTTTTGCAGGTTATCTGTTCTATAAGAGAACATCGTCGTACCTGCTTTGCTTTGTAAACTCTATTTGCCAGGATGCCTAATATAGCCAGCCATTCAGAGCCTAATGTGGACTCCCTTCCAAAAGGTTTCTTACTACCCACTACTGAGTCGGGAACTTTTGGAATCCACCCATCCTACATACAACTGGTCGAGAGAAATATCTTCAGGGGGGTGCCTGAAGAAGATCCGTGCAGGTATATAGAGCTATTTACGGAGTATTGCTCTACCATTCCTCTTGCTGCTGGGGTGACACAGGACAAAGTGAAGGGAGTTCTCTTTTCCTTTTCTTTAGCTGATGATGCCCGGGAATGGTTGAGGGATTTAGATAGGGAGGCAGCCGGTGTAACCGACTGGAGTTCTCTTGCTTTGGCCTTTTACAGGCGATATTTCCCACCGCAGCGCACCAATGCTTTGAGAGCTCAGATTACTTCTTTTGAGGAATTGCCTACCGAAGACTTGGTTGGGGCTTGGACTAGGTTCAAGAAGCTCATCTGTTCAGTACCTCATCACGGTTTCAAGCGTTGGTTCCTTTGTACCCAGTTCTACAACGGGTTATATCGAAACCAGAGAGCTATCCTTGATAGTGTAGATAAGGGGAGATTCACTAAAAATGTGGAAGATGATCAAGGGTGGCATCTTATTGAGGAGATGGCCATCCATGTTGTCGAATATGGAAATCCCCGAGGAAGTGGGCAAGTTAACGAGTTGGCAGCAGCTGTAGTGGAAAGTCCTAGCAAAAGTCTAGGTAATGTGGAGATTACGGAGGCTATGGGTGAGAGTGCACAGGTTTGTGCAATTACTGAGCATGTGGAGATATGCGGTAGATGTGGCATGGAGGGGCATGACCCTATTAATTGTCTGGCGAGCATAGAGCGCGTCCTTGCTTATCAGAAATACAAGCAAGGAGTTCCTTTTTCTCAATTATATGAAGAAATGAAAAATATTTCTACTCCTTCTACGCCAGCGCCGCAGCCGGTCTCTCCTTCTACGAACGGGGAAATTGCCGAATTGAAGTCCTTGATGTTGAACTTAACACAACAGTTTGGGGAGAAATGCAATAGGAATGAAACTGTTATCATGGAGTTAAGAGAACAAGTTGCACAATTAACACTCGTGAAAGACCAAGCTAACCATCCACCTACATGCGACCTAGTTAATACAACGAATTTCCAAAGTGGCCTTGCTCATGAGGGGCCAAAACTACCAGAAGACGGGGTTGTGACAGCTGATAATACCCCAGATGATGATTTGGATGAGTTTCTGGAAGATATCCTTGCTGCGTGCTGTCCAGACACTCGATCGAGTGAAATTTCTACTCGATCGAGTGAAATAATCCATCCAATCACTCGATCGAGTGATAACTGTGGTCGATCGAGTAGTGCCCAATTTATAGATGCTCGATCGAGTGATATTCTTACTCGATCGAGTGAAATAGTTGAAGAAATCACTCGATCGAGTGAAGAAGATGGTCGATCGAGTAAGTCTGAAATAGAAGAGCTCGATCGAGTGGTTCAAACAGCTCGATCGAGTAAATTCCAAGATAAAACCACTCGATCGAGTGAGGAAAGTACTCGATCGAGTGCCAGAACCAGCGGAGACCCTATTTTGATATCTAATTCCGCTACCGTGTCATCTTCCCCTGCTGTGAAGACGTCACGCACTGATAAAGGTAAAGGGAAAGTCGCGGGTCCACTCATTGCTACCAGTGTACCCTTTCCAAATCGTCTGAAGGACGCGAAGGTCGAGCGACAGTTCGGTAAGTTTGTGGACGTTGTGAAGAACCTCCAGGTAACTGTCCCTTTCACCGAACTTGTCACCTAGGTACCTACTTACGCCAAATTCATGAAAGATATTGTGACGCGTAAGAGAGAGCTAAGTGAATTTGAGACGGTTTCATTTATGGAAGAGTCTAGTAATTTACTTTTAAATAAGGGTCCACCTAAAATGAAAGACCCAGGTAGCTTTTCTATTACTTGTATTATAGGCAATGTAGTTATTGATAAGGCTCTTTGTGATTTAGGAGCCAGCGTCAGTGTCATGCCCCTATCTATCTGCAAGAAATTGAATATGAGTCATCTTAAATTGACTAATATTACCCTACAGATGGCTGATAGATCTGTTAGGAGACCCTCTTGGGTGTCTTAGAGGACGTGCCTGTGAAAATAGGCAAGTTCTTTATACCAGTAGACTTCATTGTTTTAGACATAGCTGAGGACACCCGGACCCCAATTATATTAGGAAGACCGTTCCTTTGTACAATTGGGCCATTATTGATGTCAAACAAGGGCGTTTGACTCTTGCAGTAGGGGATGACGCGATCACTTTCAGTCTGCCTAGTACCTTAGCTCGGCCAATGATAGAGGATACATGTTATTCAGTTGATATTATTGACGAGTCTATTTATGACTTCTGGTCGGGTTCTTTTATGAAGGACCCACTATAAGCTCTTATGCTTTTGGATGAGTGTGCAGATAACCCAGATGACGATGATGCTGTGTTGGATTTGCTTATAGATGATTTAGATGAGCGTGAACTCACCGACGCTGAGGGAGAGCAAGTGGAACATATGATCAGTACCCTTTGCTCCATTGAGGTAAAGGTGCCTGAGCGTAAGCCTCTTCCCTCTCATCTAAAATATGTTTTTTTAGACGATACTGAGCAATATCCAGTCATCGTTAGTGTTAAACTTGATAATGATCAGCTGACTTCTTTGTTAGCTGTGCTTAAGAAAAACAGGAAAGCTTTGGGTTATTCCTTGGACGACATCAAGGGGATTAGTCCCGATATTTGTATGCACAGGATAGAGTTGGAGGAAGATCACAAACCTTGCGAGGCGGGGGTCGGCGCCTGAACAACCGAAAGATGCAAGATGTTGTGATGGCTGAGGTAATGAAGCTGCTCGACGCAGGTATTATCTATTCTGTTGGTCACTCTAAGTGGGTGAGTCCAGTGCAGGTGATCCCGAAGAAAGGAGGGACTACCGTGGTTAAGAATGACAAAAATGAGTTAATACCCATTCGAGTAGTGACTGGTTGGCGGATGTGTATAGATTACAGACAGCTGAATGCCGCCACCAAGAAAGATCACTTTCCCCTTCCTTTTATTGATCAGATGGTAGAAAGGTTAGCTTCTCATAAATTTTTCTGCTATCTAGACGGGTATTCAGGGTTCTTTCAGATCCCTATTCACCCAGACGATCAAGCTAAGACTACGTTTACTTGTCCTCAGGGCGTGTTTGCTTATCGCAGGATGCCTTTTGGTTTATGTAATGCCCCTGCTACCTTCCAAAGGTACATGATGGGGATATTTTCAGAGTATATTGAGTCTATTATGGAAGTTTTCATGGACGATTTCAGTGTTTATGGAAGTGATTTTTCTAACTGTCTGTCTAACCTTGATAAAGTGTTACAGCGCTGCATTGAGGTTAATCTCGTGCTTAACTGGGAGAAGTGCCATTTCATGGTCAACGAGGGAGTTGTCTTAGGGCACTTAGTTTCTGATAGGGGAATAGAAGTTGATAAAGCAAAAGTGGAAGTGATTCAGCAATTACCTCCTCCTGTTAATGTTAAAGGAGTGAAAAGCTTCCTTGGTCACGCCGGCTTCTATCGCCGGTTTATCAAGGATTTCTCAAAAATTGCTAAACCACTTACACAACTGCTACTTAAGGATGCCCCTTTTGTGTTTACTGATGAGTGTCTTTCTGCTTGTAACAGGTTAAAGCAGGCTTTAGTCTCTGCGCCGATCATACAACCTCCCGACTGGGACTTGCCGTTTGAGATAATGTGTGATGCCAGTGACTATGCACTAGGAGCGGTGCTAGGCCAACAGAAAGACAAAGTTTTAAATGCATTCTACTATGCGAGCCGAACTCTGGATGAGGCTCAAGTGAAGTACACCACCACTGAAAAAGAGCTGCTAGCTGTAGTTTATGCCTTAGAGAAATTTCGTTCTTATTTGATTGGGTCAGAAGTTACTGTTTTTACTGACCATGCAGCTTTGAAGCATCTCCTTGCTAAGAAGGAGGCTAAAACACGGCTATTGAGATGGATACTCCTTCTTCAGGAGTTTGATCTGCAGATTAAAGATAAGAAGGGAGCTGAGAACGTTGTAGCTGATCATCTGTCGCGACTGTCGCGACAAGAAGGGGAAGATTCTTTACCTATTGATGAGTCTTTTCCTGATGATTCTTTATTTGCTATATTATCGTCTATTGTTAACCAAGAGCCTTGGTATGCAGATATAGCTAATTACGTTGTCGATGTGGCAAGCTGCGCTTTGATCTTTCTCATCGATGAGAGGAAGCGTTTTCTGTATAACGCTAAGCAGTATTTTTGGGACGATCCTTATTTATTTAAGGAATGTGCAGATGGTCTCTGCAGACGGTGTATTCCATAGTGGGAGACCAAAGTAGTCCTGGAAGGCTGTCACTCCTCTTCTTATGGTGGTCACCACGGTCCATCGCGCACCGTGGCTAAGGTACTTCAATCTGGTTTTTACTGGCCTTCTTTGTTTGCTGATGCTAAGTCTTTTGTTTCTGCTTGTGATGCCTGCCAACGATCAGGGAACATTTCAAAGAGACATAAGATGCCATAAAATGGTATCTTAGAGGTTGAGGTTTTCGATGTCTGGGGCATTGATTTCCAAGGACCGTTCCCGTCAAGTAAAGGTAACAGGTACATTTTAGTAGCTGTAGATTATGTGTCGAAGTGGGTTTAGGCAATTGCCTCACCTCATTGTGATGCCAGAACCGTGATAAAAATGTTTAAAAAGGTCATATTTCCCCGATTTGGTGTCCCTATGGTCGTCATTAGTGATGGGGCAATGCACTTTAAAGAAAAGAAACTAACTTCCATTCTGTCTAAGGTTGGTGTTCAACACCGGCGTGGTTTGGGGTATCATCCCCAAACTAGTGGTCAGGTTGAGGCCTCTAATCGCGAGCTAAAAGAGATCTTGTCTAAGTTAGTTTCTAAATCACGGAAGGACTGGAGTCTTAAATTAGAAGACACATTATAGGCCTACAGAACTGCCTTTAAGACACCGATTAGTGCATCACCTTTTAGGTTAGTTTATGGGAAATCATGTCATTTACCTGTTGAGTTGGAATGTAAGGCTTGGTGGGCAATTTGTGAGCTTAACTTTAATCCTAAGTTGTGTGGTCAGAATCGTCTTTTGCAGCTAGATGAGTTGGAAGAATTTAGGATTAATGCCTATGATAGCTCGCGCATTTATAAGGAAAAGACGAAGAGATAGCATGACAAAAGAATTTTACCTCGGGAATTTCATGTTGGGCAGAAGGTGTTGCTGTTTAATGGCCGACTACGATTGTTTCCTTGCAAGCTGAAGTCCAGGTGGAGTGGTCCTTATACGGTGACAACTGTTACTAAATTTGGATCCGTTGAGCTAGAAAGCCCCGAGGGAAATCGGTTCAAGGTGAATGGGCAATATGTGAAGCATTATCACGAAGCAAATGAAGAAGACAATCGTGTTAAAGTCCTGTACTTCGACGAGCTTGACGCGCCAGTTAATTGATGCCAAAAAGGTCGTGCGGGACCTCTTAAACCTGCACTCTCCGGGAGGCATCCCAGACTGTTTTGTTGTATTTTTGTTGAACTTTTTCCTTCACGTTTAGCTTTTTGTTGAACTTTAAACGCTGTTTTATGCACCCTTTGTATTTTCCCTGCTCTTTACTCGTATTTTGCAGGTACAATCACTCGATCGAGTAATTTTTCAACTCGATCGAGCACATTTGAGATGATATTCACTCGATCGAGTAATTTATTTACTGGATCGACAAGCTGCAATTCCACGATCACTCGATCGAGTGATTATTTCGTTCGATCGAGTCCTTCTGACACCAAATCACTCGATCGACCTGTTCTCGGTCACTCAATCGAGCATTTTTGTCTTCCAGCTGCTACTCTTCGTCTGTTGAGCTACTTCTTGAATTCCATTGACCTCCCATGTTCATGGTCGCTTTGGGGAGGTCCCTCTTCACGACATTTTGTAAGTATTCTGACTCCAGTTATCCTTTTCTCCTCAGTTTGCATTTCTTTCCCTATTTTTGGTACAATGAGGGCATTGTACGGTTTGGTTTGGGGAGCTAAAGAGCCCAAGTCTAGTAATAGATCAAGACATGTACTTAGAAAATTCCATGTAGTTAGAGATTTCATTGAAAGGAAGGGAATTGCGATTGTTAAGGTGGGGACGGATGATAACATTGCTGATCCGCTCACTAAGCCTTTATCGCAGGCTAAACATGATGGACATGTTACGTCCATGGGACTTAAACGTGATGCGTGTATTTTATATAAGGTTTTTGTTGGAGCTTGTGTCCTCCACAAATTAGTGTGATAACATTTGTAAATCTCTTACAGGTTCACAAGGGTATACTTAGTATTTTAATCAGTTGATTAACGATTACCTGATAACGGTTGGCTTGCTAGAGAGTTTGACGTTATTATCATACAGATGACGGTGATCAACTGGTCCCTAAAGGTCACACCTATAGGATGTGTTTGAGAGATGTGGTTATAGAAATATAATCACATTGATGCCTTATATGACTAAACAGTTAGTCAATGTGTTGATGAGACAATTATTTAATGAAGATTAAATAATATTAGTTGAGACGAATTAATCACAATTCGTAAATTGAATATAATAAGTTATATTTAATTAAATGTATGTAATGTTAGCTTGGACGAATTAATCTGTTAATTCGTAATTAAATGTAATCGGTTATATTTAATATCAACAAGATGAATGTGTCATAGTGGTAATAGTGTGGGTACTCAAACCAAGAGGTCATGGGTTCGATCCTCACTAGATGACAATTTATATTTAACACATTTTTACATTTTTGGAAACCGAAAATAAGGAATTAAAACTCCTTACTACTTCGGTATTTGGGCCGAAAATTAGAGGATGAAAAATCCACCCTAATCTTCCCTCATTCACGGTTTAAGAGGGAGAGATGGATGAATTCATTCTAACCTAATTTTTGCCCTAACTCAACCTTGCCTCCTCTCATCAGAAAAACACAAAAATAACCTAAAATTTTACAGAAAATTTAGGAATCGATTCTAGAAAAATGAAAGGGCATTTCTCGGAGCATCTTGGGTGCAACTGATAGGAGAATATCATTGCGATATTGTTCATAGGCCGAATTAGCTAGGACCGAAGGTTATTTCTAATTCTCTACCTTTTGTTTATGGAATTCATTTTATGACTAGTAATCGTCTTATAAATTCGTTATAATCCTTTAAGTCAAAGGGATGCATACAGATTATTCCCACAAGTGGTATCAGAGCCAAGGCCACGAATTTTAATTTTGATGATTTTCATAAAATTGTTTGTAAACAATAATTAGGGTTTGCGAAAAAAAAGGTAATCGGCTGGATTTTTTTTTGAGCCGTGGAATTTTTTATTTCGTTTCCGTACTGTTCACGGATGAACAGTACTTTAAAAAAAAAAAAAAATTTCTGTTTTTTTCTTTCGGTTTCTCCTGAAAAACTGATTAAAGTTTTTTACGGCTGTTTTTGTTTATGCCGATTTGAAAAGCATCCGAGAAAAGAATTTTTTTTTCCTGTTACTGTTCACAGTGGCCAGAATAATTTTTTTTTTTTTTTTTTTGTTATGGTTTTTACAGAAAAACCGCAAGAAGAAAGAAATAAAAACGGGCTGTTTTTGTTGTTTTGTCTATCCAAATAGAGAGAAAAGTAAAAAAAAAAAAAATTTTTTTGGTTTATTCTTGTTCACGTCTTTGATGATTTAAAAAAACAAAATATTTTTTTTTGTTTTTTTTCGGTTTTTGCTGTAAAATCGAGAAATTTTTTTTGGGTTGTTTCGGTTTTTACCGAGATAAATTTTAAAGAAATTTTTTTTTGGGTTTGTTGTGGCCAATTAATTATTGTGAAGCGGTTCATAATTCATGGATACCTAATCATTTTAAAGCAATTTAAAATTTTGACGGATTAAATTCAAATTACAAGTTTAATATGAATTAAGATTAAAATTAATGTGATTAATTGAAGAATTGTCACTTAATTTAATCAATTAAATAGGTGGTTTGGATAAAATTAATCAACATAATTAAGGAATTGTGTCATGTATGTTTAATTTATTTTTAGTTGATGCATTTTATTTTTGTTGAATGAATCGTTGAATGAATTTATTTACGTATTTTTTTGCAATCGGTTGTAATTTGTAATACTTAGTGTGGCCTTAGTCAAATTATGTTTTCGTAATGAAGGAAACATGATTTTTTATGTAATTATGAGATCTCGAATCTCCTTTATTTTTCCTTTAGTTTTGGGTTTTGAAATTAGAATGTAATAAATAAGTTTATTATGTAAATTTATTTATTGTAATTTTCAAAGAAGACTAAAGATGGAGATTGGAGCTCACTCCCGCTACATGGATCAAGATGGAACATCGAGACAAGCATCTCGGGTCCAAGGATGGATTCCAAACTTGTATTTAATGTTCATTTTGATAGGATAGGCCACACTAGGACTTTTTATTGTTTTTACGTTTTTCATTCCTATTGCTTTTCATTCACATGATAGTTTATGCATCATATTCCGCCTAAAACCAAACCACCTACTTCTAAAATGCATGAAAATTGACACATATAGGTTGTATGTTAGTTTTCATAGACATACAGATGTCACATGTTTTTTAAGCCATCATCTTAGTTTATTCATTCACGCATGCTAGATATTAGTTCACTTAAAATGAATTAAAATAAAGTTGATGGGATCTTCCTCTAAAACGGAAATTGAGATTAGTCTTTATAAGGGCAAACAACTATGAATCCCTTCTTCGTCGGTAGGCATAATATGACCCCTTCTACGTTGGGTATGTAGTTTGTGTTGACTTAGTTTATCTCAACATTATAGTCCGAAGAGTTTCTCGTGATTATAATGGACTAAAGATAGAATTTACAGAAATTTATCGACCAAGAATTCTAAAGGTAGAATTAGCCAAGAGGTGGGCTTATCAATTTACAGAAATTGAGTCTTGGGATCATTTATATAATTCTTGAGGAAGGTCAATTGTATAAATGCATGAGTCTTCGCGTTATAACAGTATTGCATTAGACTTAAAAATCATATCGATGCATAGGCTTATTATTCAATTTTCTTTTCGCAGTGTAGAACACGTTAATTTTACTGTTACAACAAATGGCTGGAAATAACGAAATCCCAATGCCAAGTGCCACACTTGATCGCGCGTCCTGGCTGAAAGTTTTTATGGACAACATGAATCAGTTCACACGTCTGAAAAATGACGGGTCCAACTTTGCGGACTAGGAGGCGGCACTACGGAATGCTGCCATTGCTGACGGTAAGCTCAGGTACTTAACTGAGCCAATACCGGTAAACCCAGGCCCCAATGCAGGAGTCAACGAGTCACTCGCTTATAGTGACTTCGTTATGGAAGCGGGTGCGATAAAGAACGTACTCATCTTTGCAATGGAAATCAATTTGCAGAGACGCTTCATTGCCCAAGGTGCAAACAAGATTTTCACCACGCTCACTAACGAGTTCTCAAAAGCACCGAGAATCGTTACATATGAGCATACCTGTCGCTTCTTTGATGCGAAACTCCAGAAGGGCCAACCGGTTAGCACTCACATTCTTCACATGATTGAGAATGTCGAGAAGCTGGAGGCACTGGATTGTAAAATCAGTGAGAGCATTGTCATTGACCGAATGCTTCATTCTCTTCACGATGGTTTTGCCCTTTTCAGGGCGAACTACTACATGAATGACTTGAAAAAGAGTCCTCATGAGCTACACTCCCTTCTCGTACAGACCGAGAAGGATATGAAATTGAGTGGGAGCATGAAGCAGGATGTTCTCACAATTTACAACAAGGGTAAAGGTAAGGGCAAGGCTCATGGCGACCTAGCTGTAGGTAAGCCAAAGTTTAAGAAGCCAGGAAACGGTAAGAGTGCGCCTGGTGAGACTAGTAACTCACAGGGCAATGCAAAGAGCAAGGGCGGTGACATAGAGTGCCACCATTATCACAAGACTGGACATTGGAGGAGGAACTGTCCCGTCTATCGTGAGGACATCAAAGCAGGCCGCGTCGTTCCTGTTGGTATGTCGTCTTATATTCATATGATTGAGATTAACCATGCAAGTTTCGGAACTTGGGTACTTGATACTGGTTGTGGTTCTCATCTGTGTAATCATTTGCAGGGCCTAAAGAACATCATACCTCTCGAAAAAGGTGATGTGGACCTGCGAGTCGGGAATGGAGTACGAGTTGCTGCTGTCTCGAAGGGAACATATGTAATCCAACTCCCTAGTGGTTTTGATTTATTTTTAAATAACTGTTACTATGTACCCAGTTTGTCTAAGAACATTATTTCTGTTTCCGTACTTGCGAAAGACGGTTTTGCATTTTCAATAAAGGATAATAGCTGTATTTTCTCTTTCAATGAAATGATTTATGGCAAAGCAGTTTCCATGAATGGAATTTACATCTTAGACCAAACCACGGAAGTATTACACGTGAATAATAAGAAAATAAAGGTTGGTGACAAAGATCAAACCTATCTATGGCGTTGTCGAATGGGACACATAAATGAGAAACGCGTAAATAAACTCGTCGATAATGGGACTATTCCCGCATTCGAATTTTCTACATATGGCACGTGTGAATCATGTCTCATTGGCAAAATGACTCGAATTTCCTTCAAAGGTGTTGGAATGCGCGCTAGTGACCTATTAGGACTCATACATACTGATGTTTGTGGACCTATGTCAATTACCGCTAGAGATGGCTATAGATATTTTATCACTTTTACGGACGATTTGAGTAGATACGGATATGTCTACTTAATGAAGCATAAAAGTGAGTCCTTTGAGAAATTCAAGGAATACCAGAACAGGGTTGAAAACCAACTGGGTAGAAAGATTAAAGAACTCCGTTCAGATCGGGGTGGCGAATATCTTTCAAATGAGTTTGATCAACACCTTAAAGACCGTGGAATCGTTCTACAGTTAACTCCACCTGGAACACCTCAATTAAATGGTGTGTCCGAACGGAGAAATCAAACCTTACTTGATATGGTTCGATCCATGATGAGTCACACGGTAGTGCCTGATTCATTATGGGGTTTTGCTCTTTTGTCAGCTGCTCTTATACTTAACCGAAGTCCGACTAAAGCTGTCGACAAGACTCCATATGAAATGTGGAAGGGAACGGTCCCTAACTTGTCCTTTATTTGGGTTTGGGGCTGCGGGGCTTATGTCAAGTGGAGACACGAGGATAAGCTCGGCCCGCGATCGGTCAAGACATACTTTATAGGTTATCCAAAAGGAACATTTGGTCATTACTTCTATTCGCCTACCGAACATCGAGTTTTTGTTGCAACTAGTGCGACGTTCTTAGAGAAAGAATTTCTCGAGAACAAGACAAGTAATAGAACCTTCGAGCTGTCGGAGATTCCAGAACCAACAACCGAGGAACAGATGGAGGAAGTTGTTCCTCCAACTGATGATACGGTTAATATTCCTGAGGAACCTAGGAGGTCGGGTAGAGTCTCTAATCCTCCGGACAGATACATTGGTATGGTCGAGGAGAATGACGTTTTACTCCTGGAGAGTAATAAACCCGCTACCTATAAAGGTGCCATGACCTGTTCCGACTCAAAGCTATGGCTCGAAGCCATGCAATCCGAGATGGACTCCATGTATGAGAATGACGTATGTGATCTAGTTGATTTACCTAATAAGGTAAAACCTCTACAGTGCAAATGGCTTTACAAAATAAAGCGTTCTGTAGACGCGCAACCAGATACCTATAAGGCACGACTTGTGGCAAAAGGTTTCACTCAAGTGCACGGATTGCATTATGATGAGATTAATGCACCTGTAGTCATGTTACGATCCATTCGGATAATCTTAGCGATTGCCGCATTTCATGATTATGAAATTTGGCAAATGGATGTGAAAACCGCCTTCTTAAACGGTTATTTGGAGGAAGAGTTGTACATGGTGCAACCCAAAGGTTTCATAGATCCTGAACATCCTAAGAAAGTATGCAAGCTTAAGCGTTCCATTTATGGACTTAAGCAAGCTTCTCGGAGTTGGAATCATCGTTTCGACCAAGTGATAAAAGAGTATGGTTTCACTCGATCGGTCGAGGAACCATGCTTATATATCAAGTCGAGTGGGAGTAAGATTGTATTCTTGATATTGTATGTCAATGACATACTCTTGATTGGGAATGACATTCCTATCCTAACTTCGGTTAAAGGATGGTTGAAGAACCATTTCCAGATGAAAGATCTGGGTGAGGCACAACGCATTTTGGGAATCCGTATCTACCGAGATAGATCACGACGGACGTTATCACTTAGTCAAGAGTCTTATTTGGATAAGATTCTTGAGAAGTTCAGCATGACCAACTCCAAGAAGGGGAACCTTCCAATGACGTCTGGGATCCAGTTGAGCAAGTCTCAGTCACCCACGACGCCTGAAGGGATTGAGCGCATGAGTCGTGTTCCTTATGCATCTGCAATAGGATCAATCATGTATGCCATGATATGCACACGTCCAGACGTGGCATATGCATTGAGTATGATGAGTCGGTACCAAAAGAATGATGGAAAAGTAGATCTATATAGTAACATATTCATATATGATTTTTGTTAATTTACTCATAAAATTAATGGTGATCTTATGCATGCAAACTTATAAACAAAATAAAGAAGAAATATTCATCCTTACATTGGGATTTCGGTTTTTAGGGCACAAGAGAGATCTCCTTCTCTCTTGTTCTTGTGCTTTCCTTTATGGATGAACAAAGACCTAAGTATAGGATCTCTCCCAAGTATTAATACCCAAAGCACACTCTTAATAAAATTAATATTATGAATACTAGACAATATTAATTTTGTAAGAAAAATTGACCCAAAATTATTTGGTTTTAACTCCCAAAACCGGTTAGGAGAGGAGAAGAGGAAGGTGAAAATATTTTATCTCTCTAAAATATATTTTTGGTGAATGAATGAATAAAAATCTAATAACAATGTTATGTATTGTTAATAAACAAAATAAGGCAAAAACCCTTTGCTTTTCTTGTGGTAAAACCGGGTGGAAGAGGGAGAAGAGGGAGCCAATGCATGCCTTTGTTTGTCTTCACAATGTAAACTAGGTGTGCATGGCTAGACAATTAGAGTAATCATCATGTTTACCACTCAAATAATAAACACAATATTATCCTAATTCCACCCTTAATTTCGGTTTACATATGTAAAATGGAATCCATTTTATTTTTGTCAATTTGTCAATATGTCACATGTCACATGTCACATAAAATTGTTATGTATTTTTAACATATTAAAAATCAACGTATTAATAAAAATACGTCATATACAAAAATCGACTTAGTAATTCATAATTACTTGTACCAAAATATTTTACCAATTATAAATCACAACAATTTGTATTTATAATAATTCATTCAAAATTAATTGTTTCCTTAAACAATAATTTCATCTGAGTAATGATACAAGTCGATTACTCAGACCGTATCTCATTTTAATCAATTTCAATGAGATACGTAAATATTACTTCCAAAATCGTCCGTCAATTTTAATTAAATTAATTGACTCATAACGTTATACGATCAATTAATTGATCAATTAAGAGTGTTGCCCTATAGGTATGACCTAGGGATCAACTGATCACCACCGTCGCACGATAGTAATGTCAAACTCTAGTCAGCCAATCATTACCGATATGTGTGGACCAGTTGACAGTAAAATTACTTCCCAATTGTATTCTTTATAATGAGACTTAAACATGTGATCATCATGATCAACAGTTGTGATCGCATTATTGTCGGAGGACACATATTCCAACAATCTCCCACTTGTCCTCGACAAGTGTGCGTCACCAATTCTCTTGTCCTATTACTATCTCCCACTCAATGCAAGGTGTCTTTCAGGTCGTACTTGCAAGTGATCATATCGAGAGTGGTTTCCTCGATCTGGAGAATAACTGATTGACCAGATTTATCCACCATGGATACATTCCGAGCGTGGCCACGCATTTCCAGTTCATTACTCCTCGCGTGGCCCTGAGATAATGTTATAACCCTGACTAGGGGTGGACAATTCCTATCGCACTCATTCCCTTCAACTAGCCACAGCCATCATAACCCAAAATATGCCCATTTGACCCCATTTACGAAGGTCGTAGTAACACAAATCAAAGTTAATCTGAAACTGTGCCATTTTAGGCGAATAGTCTTTAGTCAAAAGAATCGACTCATTTGAATACTATAGCAGCTCTCGCTTCGACCAGGCTATATAAATTTGCCACTACTCTATAAGCAGTCATAAGGCCCGACAAAATGTTCCTAACAGTCCGCCTATGTGATCGACTAGTCATCTCACATGACTCTATGGCACTTGAACTTGCCATCAATCGCATCACACTCTAGTCACTTCGAGACGTCACCTCATGTAAGTAACTATGGGCAAATACAATGCTAATCCATGTTCACTTAAACGGGGTTCAATTTGTCTCTACAACCCGTTGGATGTAACAAAGTATAAAGTGAGTTAATAATAACTCAAACGACAAATGTCGACATCACACTCGGGTAGTCAATACCATATTACATCCTTGTGATGCATATCGTAAGTGTAAACACTTATTGATTGCAATAGAAGTTTAACATGCCATGTGTCCATGTGTTCAAACTTCTTATACTTGCATTTTCCTTTACATTCATGTTCTCTCTCATAGCATGAACCTTACCAAGTGCACATCAAGGTTCCCGACCTTGGCTTTGGTTCTTTATCTTGAAAGAACTTCCTTGTCGATTATCACATAACGAACGAATTTGTGGTGAATTATATAACTTGTACTGATCAAGTGCTCCATTCACACACAATGCACTAAGTATATGTTTTGCAGAGTCTTGCAACAATTTGTCAAGATGATTGACCTAGCACTTCTCACAAGTCCTAGCATATTAGGAAAGATTAGTTTTGAGCAACTTCTTATTCAACTAAGTATCTTTCCAAACTTCTTATTTTCCCTTTTAGCTTGAAAGGCTTAGGATTCTCATAAATCCTTACATGTGCTCGAATTTTCTATAATATGTGCAACCTCTTGACACACAATAGAGCATTCCGTCAAACACCGAAATCGCTCATCGGATTCTACTCGAGAATTCATGACGTTTCTATTATGGCTTACCAATGAATCATCATGCTCTTATGCATATGATTCACCATTGGACATGTGCATGATTATTCTAATGGCGGAAACATTAGTAACTTTTAATCATGTCATCAACTATAATTAGCTTCAAGGAACGACCATGACTGCTAATGGCAATTCCATTTCATTTAGATGAATAACCTATGTTTCTCGTTGATTTGATGTGATCTCTCAATACCAATCCAACATCTCATGATGTAGTTGGATTCATCATGGTCCATTTTCATCCAGAATTGAAAACTCAAAACTTCCTCTATGAAGGAAGGTATTGGCTCGTCATTCTTCAATGAGTGATGAGTTATAACCTTCTACAAGATGATTGCTCCCACTAAATTCCATGTCTTCACATGATAATTTCTTAACTCCCACTCAATTCCACATGTTTCGAAATTGACTTCTCAATCGAAACTTTTCAAGAATTGAAATATAAATTGCATTGCCAAGTTATTAAGATAAAACCATATATGTTCCCATCATATCCTTTCAAAATACCTATTTTGAAGTGGTCTCATCTTAACCTTATGGAAAGAGATTTTAATCTCTAACTCACACATATCATAATGATGTGTAGCAATGTCATTATTCAAATATAAATAATATCTAGAACACGTCCTTCGAAATACCCTTTCGGAAGGAGGTTTAACCATTTCATAATGAGGTTAAGTAATGACATCTGCGTGGTCAAAACTTGTCTATTGAAGATATCGGTATATCAATCCTTGCAACTCGTTTATAACTAGTATGTTACTTTGATTCATTTAGGCTCTTAAGTAAATCTCAAGGTTGAAACTATTGGTCAAAATTTTCATAAACTTTGTCAAAACTCTTGTTAAGACTTTACATTAGTCATTTTCTTCCAAAACTTTCTTTTGGTCTCCTCGTGTAGTTATCTTGAGAACATACTCTTATGATTACTTCACTTGGTCTCTTTAGTCATATAGAACTTACTTGAGACCATAGATCTCATCTATTGGGTATACTATAAAATAGATATACTTTTATTCAAATCATTCTCTCTTGCGTAGATCTCATTTACACAATCTCATTTACACAATCTTATCTTGGTGTGAGTTGTGTCCTCATTTTTCTCCCACTCTATCTTTAGAATAAATACACTAGAGATTCAAAGATAGCATATGAGACACAAATAATGATGTTGAAGTATAAGGAGAACTATCTCATAGATTGACTAATAGTTGTAGATTTCGTAAGTGTACTTGGTGATTGACATTCCTTTAAGAGAGTTCATAGACTCAAAATCACTTTATAAATGATCATACACAAGCCTTAAGCATGTGGACATATAATGAATCCCGTCATTATAGTTGTCTATTAGATCACTTTAAGTGAATAATCATATGTTTCTAAGAGCAAGCATTTAAATACGAATTTTAGAACAAAGGATAAAGTGATAAAACGGGTGACTTGGGTTGCAAACCAAGCCACCATTATCCAAAATACAACCAATTATCCAAAATACCTTTCCATGTCGAACACGGAAACTTAAAGGTTCTAAAATTCAAAACATGAATAAATTAAGACAATAAAAAGCAAAGCTCCATGAAAGCTATTCCTAGCTTCTTGATGGTTTCTCATGCTTGCTTTTCCTTTCCCTTGTCTTTGCTTGGTGGTGGCCCTATTTACAATAAAAAGGGAGATACATTATCACAACTTTGTATCACAATACCATAGTTGAATTAGAAACATAAAAGAAGGTAGAGTCATTTACCTACTGGAGTAATCTTTCCAGCCTTAATATCACCAAGGTATTTGGAACAATTTCTTTTCCAATGTCCCATACCATTACAATAATGGCATTTATCAAGAGGACCCTTCTTGATTTTTGAAGTGCTAGGATCATTAGCCTTAGCTTTGGTGAAAGTGGGAGCTTGCTTCTTACCCTTCCTCCCATTCTTCTTGAACTTCCCCTTACTCTTAGTGCTTATGTTAAGCACATCTTTTGGTGGGTTCACATTTAACCCCATGTCCCTCTCGGCTTGCACAAGTAACTTGTGCAATTCTTCAAGAGACACATCCTTATCTTGCATGTTAAAATTCACCCGGAATTGAACATACGCTTTGACTTTGGACAAGGAGTGTAGAATCCTATCTACAATGAGTTCTTTGGGGATTTCAACCTTTTGAATCTTCAAGGTCTCGACAAGCTCCATAAGTTTGAGCACATGAGGGCTAACCTTTTGGCCCTCTTTGAAGTCGAGATCAAAGAATGCCGCGGCCGCCTCATATTGGACGATCCGCGGAGCTTGTGAAAACATTGTCACAAGCTTGGAGTAAATCTCATTAGCGTTGCCCATTTTAAAGGCTCTCCTTTGGAGATCCGCCTCCATTGCAAATATCAAGTCGTTTTTCATTGCGGCGGACTCCTTTTGGTAAGCCTCATATGCTTCCCTAGTGACGGCGGTCGACCTAGTAGTAGGTTCGGGTGGAGAGGCCTCGGTTAGGTAACGAAGCTTGTCGTCACCTTGGGCGGCTAGTTTGAGTTGGGCATCCCAATCGGAGAAATTTGACCCATTCTTTTCAAGTTTACATCGATCCATAAAGGATCGGAGCCATGATGAATTAGCGAGAGGCGTGGCGTTAGGGGTTGGTGTTGCCATTTGTTATGAGAAAAAGAAGTGGTCTACAAAACAAAATAGAAGGAGTAAAACAAATGTCGTTTTAATAATAATACTCGTAAAAATTTATAATTTACACAAGTTTTATGCATTTTTCTAGTGACCTCTACCCAACTAGATAAATGATTCCAAGACCCAAATTCATATCGACTTAGGCACGGTATGGCCGATGAAACCCTTATCAATATAACTCGGTGGATTAACGTTTTAATCGATTCTACTTTTAGAACTCTTGGTCGATAAAATTACTCTAATAATTATCTATAGCCCGGAACACATGCAACTACGGTCACGAATACTTCCGTTGAGCTCAATCCAAATTTCGAATAAATGTGTCCATGATCCAAATCCACATCAACTTGGGCACGGTATGGCCGATGAAACCCTCATTAACATGAACTCGGTGGATAAAACATTCATCACCCACTTCCCCTACGTAACAAGGTTTGTACCCCGGTAGGGCCGAGTGCACTCCCTCGCGAAATAGGTTTTCATGGTTTCTACTATTTGGTAAGGCTATGTCTCAATTAATTGTTTTAGCGAGAGGTCATGTCAATTTATTATCTATCACATTTTAAGTGAACTAAAGCGGTGAACTACGATAATTTTAATTGACACGGTCGATAAACTCGATAAAAAGACAATGCATGTTTTAGTTATGGCGATTTAGCGATGCATGCGACATATAAATAAAATGCAAACATAAAATAAATCCTAGTATGGCCTTCCTAAAATAGAAAAACTATATAACTATTACATATTCGGAAACCAACTCCATTGGTCCCTTGAACTTCAGTTGTGGCACACATCTCGAGGTAACACCGTCTTTATGTATCGCCATCTTGAAGAAATCCGTCTTGGGGAACTCCGAGATAAATTAAATTACATAGCAAATTACATAATTTCCTATTATACATTTGTAACTAAAATAAAATAAATCTATTAAATTACAAAACGGTGATACGAGATCACAATAAATTACAACCGAATCGATATTCCCATACATTTCGGGTAATACCAATTAAAAACTAAGGCCATACTCAGTAAAAATTACATAATTCAAAAATTACATAAATAAAATTATGACAATCATAAAAAAAATGCAGCATTATAATATGTATGAACATGCCTAAATTTATGCTAAATCGCCTTTAAGTAGCCAATATCGTATATTACTCGGTTTTTACGGATTTGCGTGATTTCAACATTTTATAATCACAAAATTACATAAATTCATATTTATGCATAAGTTAATTACCCTAACCTCTTAGGACTCAAAATTTAGTCTTCACTAATTATTTGACCATAATTAACTCATATTTCTAAAATTTGTTCATTAATGGACTTAAAATTATAAAAATAAGCTATAAACTTCAAATAAATCACAAAATTTCAAATAAATTCAAAATTTGAAATTTAAACTCATGAACATTCTGGAAAAATACCATGACACTCATAATGTTCAAAAACTTAGGTTAAAAAATTTCAAAATTTATCCGGAAAAACAATGTTGCGGTTTATCGGTATTAACTAAATAATCATAAAAAAAACACATGAGAAAAAATATATTCACCAACTTTTCAATTTTAGATCTGAAAAATATAATAAAATGCAACATTGGATGTTTTTCCTTAGTCATGGAGTATGTTTTATTAATATTTCACTAATTAAGTCACTATTCATGTCATTTTTCTTCAAAAATCCATAAATCATGCAAAAAGACTTCAATATAGCCTATTATTTTACACACATCTTGTAAAATTGCATGTGACAACATACTAACTTTCTATGACCAGATTCGAAATTTATCTCATATTAACCTATTTTTCACTTAAATCCGATTTTAATAATGAAAAATCCATTTTTCGAGCATAAGAAGTCCAAAAATTATGAAAATTTACAGGTCATCTGAAAATAATATATGTGACAACATATCCAAAAATCACTGGAAAATTCGAAATTTAGCTATTTTTAGTCCGAAAATGACATTTTATTCATAAAATCATATTTTTAATGTCATTATTATGTAATATGAACAATAAAAATCCATAAAATAACCAAAATATCCTAAAAACATTTTAGGACCAGAAATTTTAACATGCATAAATTAATTTCGTGATATATCATAATAACACAAATTATACAAGTTTTATATGTTAATCTTTATAACTCGGAAAAACTTTTAACCGATTTGCATGCAAACAACCATGGCTCATGATACCGATTGATGGAAAAGTAGATCTATATACTAACATATTCATATATGATTTTTGTTAATTTACTCATAAAATTAATGGTGATCTTATGCATGCAAACTTATAAACAAAATAAAGAAGAAATATTCATCCTTACATTGGGATTTCGGTTTTTAGGGCACAAGAGAGATCTCTTTCTCTCTTGTTCTTGTGCTTTCCTTTATGGATGAACAAAGACCCAAGTATAGGATCTCTCCCAAGGATTAATACCCAAAGCACACTCTTAATAAAATTAATATTATGAATACTAGACAATATTAATTTTGTAAGAAAAATTGACCCAAAATTATTTGGTTTTAACTCCCAAAACCGGTTAGGAGAGGAGAAGAGGAAGGTGAAAATATTTTATCTCTCTAAAATATATTTTTGGTGAATGAATGAATAAAAATCTAATAACAATGTTATGTATTGTTAATAAACAAAATAAGGCAAAAACCCTTTGCTTTTCTTGTGGTAAAACCGGGTGGAAGAGGGAGAAGAGGGAGCCAATGCATCCCTTTGTTTGTCTTCACAATGTAAACTAGGTGTGCATGGCTAGACAATTAGGGTAATCATCATGTTTACCACTCAAATAATAAACACAATATTATCCTAATTCCACCCTTAATTTCGGTTTACATATGTAAAATGGAATCCATTTTATTTTTGTCAATTTGTCAATATGTCACATGTCACATGTCACATAAAATTGTTATGTATTTTTAACATATTAAAAATCAACGTATTAATAAAAATACGTCATATACAAAAATCGACTTAGTAATTCATAATTACTTGTACCAAAATATTTTACCAATTATAAATCACAACAATTTGTATTTATAATAATTCATTCAAAATTAATTGTTTCCTTAAACAATAATTTCTTCTGAGTAATGATACAATTCGATTACTCAGACCGTATCTCATTTTAATCAATTTCAATGAGATACGTAAATATTACTTCCAAAATCGTCCGTGAATTTTAATTAAATTAATTGACTCGTAACGTTATACGATCAATTAATTGATCAATTAAGAGTGTTGCCCTATAAGTATGACCTAGGGGATCAACTGATCACCACCGTCGAACGACAGTAATGTCGAACTCTAGTCAGCCAATCATTACCGATATGTGTGGACCAGTTGACAGTAAAATTACTTCCCAATTGTATTCTTTATAACGAGACTTAAACATGTGATCATCATGATCAACAGTTGTGATCGCATTATTGTCGGAGGACACATATTCCAACAAAGAATCCATGTACCTATGGAGGACTAAAGATTTGGTATTGACTTATGGAGGAGATACTAAGCTATGCGCAACCGGTTACGCAGATGCTAGCATCCAAACGGATCGAGATGATTAGAAATCTCAGTCTAGATTCGTTCTTACTCTTAATGGTGCTGCGGTCAGCTGGAATAGTTCCAAACAGGAAGTTGTAACAGATTCTACTACTGAGCCATTGAAATATGATAAGCATAGAGGGCACGTTATTTCCATGAGAACTAAACGTGTACCTGAGTTATAGTAGTTGATTATGAATTCGATACGTTATCTTTTTCATATATTATTTATAACTTCATCGTTTTTATAATATTTTGTTCTTCATGTGGATTGTACTGACAACATTGAACGCCACAAAGTGAACTGAATTACATTATATTTTGTTTGGTCCATAATCGCCTCCAAGAGCTAATAACTCTGGCTATTATATTGTGCAGTCGATTGATGGTGGGTTCAACGAGCCATAAGTCAAACGGTTGACTGATCGTTCACAAATACGAGATTATAACGATACCTCGTAGGACAAATTTTTTTGTGTGACAACGTAATGGAGTCCTAAATGTTTAAAACATTCGGTGCCAGGTCGTGGATAGGACATCCATTATGTTCCTAGAGTCGATTCTTTTGACTATCGACTGTCTCTTGAGATTAAGGCAGTTTTTGGGTGACTTTGGTTTCTTTCTCACGGTCTGCCGAATCGAGGCTAAGTAGATTTTTTCTGGGTCATTTCATACTGTGCTTACATCTGCAGGATTCGAGTTGAGGAAAATATCCAACCCTTATCAGGTATAGTTATTTCTCAGGGCCACTCGAGGAGTTGTAACTGAAATGCATGGCCATGTTCGAATGATGATTCGTTTATCAGTTAATTTACTCTCTAGTCGGGGAAACCATTCTTGATGCAGATCACTTGTAAAATAAGACCTTTGTGAATACAGATTTTGCAAATTGTTTTACATTGAGTGGGAGAAATTTTAGGATATGAGAATCGGTTATCGCACATACACTTGTGAGGACAAGTGAGAGTTTGTTGGAGCTTGTGTCCTCCACAAATTAGTGTGATAACATTTGTAAATCTCTTACAGGTTCACAAGGGTATACTTAGTATTTTAATCAGTTGATTAACGATTACCTGATAACGGTTGGCTTGCTAGAGAGTTTGACGTTATTATCATACAGATGGCGGTGATCAACTGGTCCTTAAAGGTCACACCTATAGGATGTGTTTGAGAGATGTGGTTATAGAAATATAATCACATTGATGCCTTATATGACTAAACAGTTAGTCAATGTGTTGATGAGATAATTATTTAATGAAGATTAAATAATATTAGTTGAGACGAATTAACTGTCAATTCGTAAATTGAATATAATAAGTTATATTTAATTAAATGTATGTAATGTTAGCTTGGACGAATTAATCTGTTAATGTGGGGTAATATCCGTATAAGACCCTTTAAATTTAGGACTATAACGTAAATTTAACATGTGAAATATGGTCATAAACGAAATACAACAATGAAACGATAAAGATTAAGAATCAACCTCGGGTCCTTTGTAGTGCGGCGTAAAGAACAGAAATCAACAGAGATTCCCTCCTAATTGTTGCACCCAAGACCGTCTGAGACTATGCCCTTGTGCTAGAAATGCTTTCTAATTGACTTGCAATATAGAGAAAGCTCTTGTGAGGTTTTTACGATGTGAGATCTAGGACTTTCAGAGAAAGTTGCACTGAAACCCTAATTGTTTTTCACTAATGATGATTAGGTTAAGCAAGAGGAGAAGCTCTCCTTTTGTTCTCCTAATCTCGGCAAAACCGAGAGGGGCCTTGGGAAGTGGGCTTCCACTTCCTTTTAGAATTAGCTCATGGTCCGGTTCGTAAATCGCTAAAATGTATATGACGCGGTTTTGTTATAAATCGTCATCGGTTATCGGTTATTAAAGCATCAACTAATAATAGGGATTAGTTGAAACATTAATACATGTCCGACAAAGACGATATTGTATAATTATATTCAATATACATTTAATTAAATATAAAACGCTTATATTCAATTTACGAATTAACTGCTTAATTCGCCTTAGCCATTATTATTTAATCCGTATTAAATAACATATCTCAACATCACATTTTGACTTATTATTAGTCAAATAACTCGGACTAACTGGTTAGTCAATTTTGGCATCTACATGACAATATTTTCATACTGTCACATCTCTCAAACGTATCCTATAGGTGTGACTTTTAGGGACCAGTTGATCACCGCCATCTGTATGACAATAACGTCAAACTTATCTAGCAAGCCAACCGTTATTGATAAACGTGGATCAACCGATAATAATACCAAAAGTATGCCCTTTGATCCTTTTAGAGATTTATAAGTCCTTGCACTAATCAAAGGACACCACCCCCAACAAGCTCCCACTTGTCCGTACAAGTGTATGTGCAATGACGTTATCCGCACTAACTGGAGGACACAAGCTCCAACAAACTCCCACTTGTCCGTACAAGTGTATGTGCGATAACCGATTCTCATATTCATTTAAAACTTTCTCCCACTCAATGTAAAACAATTTGCAGATCCGGATCCGCAAAGGTCGTATTTTACAATCGATCTGTATCAAGAGTGGTTTCCCCGACTAGAGAGTAACTTAACCGATAAAACGAATCCGTATCCGAGCATGGCCATGCATTTCGATTCTGACTCCTCGAGTGGCCCTGAGAAATATCGAGTACCTGATAAAGGCTGAATATTTCCTTCAACTCGAACTCCTTCCGATCTAAGCACAAAGATGAAATGACCCGAAAAAATCTACTTGGCCCCCTTTACGGATGACCGTGAGAAAGAAACCAAAGTCACCCAAAATCGGTCTTAGTCTCAAGAGACAATCGATAGTCAAAAGAATCGACTCTTAGGATCACCATGGAGGTCCTATCCACGACCGGGCACCGAATGTTATAAAACATTTAGGACTCCACGTCGATGTCACAATTGTGTCCTACGAAATATCCGTATAAATCGCCTCTGTGATTGGTCAGTCAACCTTTTGACTCATGGCTCGTTGAACCCACCATCAACCAACGTCACAAAATAATTGCCAGAGTTATCAGCTCATGTGGTCAATTAAGGACTGAAAAAATATAATGTTCGTTCAGTTCACTTTGTGGTGTTCAAAAATTGTCGTACAATTCCACATGAAAAACAAAATATATAAATATCAAAACGATGATGTTGTATAGAGTACAAAGGGAATGAATCTGATCCATAAAGGAGTACTACAACTTAGGAACACGTTTAATTCCCATGGAATTGACGTGCCCTTCATGCTTATCTTGTCGTAGTGGTTTAGTGAGAGGATATGCTATGTTATCATCTGTAGCAATCTTTTCTATCACTACTTCCTTTTGCTCCACGTAATCCCGGATTAGATGAGCTTTCCGTTGTACATGTCTAGACTTGTTGCTAGACTTTGGCTCCTTAGCTTGGAAGATGGCACCACTATTGTCGCAATAGATGGTGATCGGGTCATTCGAACTAGGCACTACAGATAGCTCATGTAAGAATTGACGCATCCATATCGCTTCCTTTGTAGCTTCGAGACGCGCATAGTACTCGGACTCGGTCGTAGAATCTGCTTGTGATTTGTTTCGAACTCTTCCAAATGATCTGCAGCGCCATTAAGAGTAAAAACGAATCCAGATCGAGATTTCGAGTCATCTCGATCGGTTTGAAAGCTAGCATCTGCGGAACCGGTTGCGCATAGCTTTTGAGGGCCTCCATAAGTCAATGCCCAATCTTTAGTCCTCCGTAGGTACTTAAGAATGTTCTTGAACCACCCAATGTGATTCACCCGGATCTTTGTTGGAATCGACTTGTCATACTCAATGCATATGCCACATCCGGACGTGTGCATATCATGGCATACATGATTGATCCTATTGCCGAAGCATAAGGAATCCGTGTCATGCGCTCTTTCTCTTCCGGTGTCTCTGGTGCCTGAGACTTGCTCAAATGCACCCCTGGAGCCATAGGAAGAAACCCCTTCTTGGAGTTAGTCATGCTGAATCTCTCTAGGACTTTGTCTATGTAAGACTCTGATCGAGAGATAACATCCGTCGTGATCTATCTCGATAGATACGGATGCCTAGAATTCTTTGCGCCTCTCCCAGATCTTTCATCTGGAAATGGTTTTTCAACCATACTTTCACCGAAGTTAAGAGAGGTATGTCATTCCCAATCAGGAGTATGTCGTCAACATACAATATTAGGAAGACAATCTTACTCCCACTCGACTTGATATATAAACATGGTTCCTCGACCGATCGAGTAAATCCATTTTCTTTTATCACTTGGTCGAAGCGATGATTCCAACTCCTTGATGCTTGCTTAAGTCCATAAATGGAACGCTTAAGTTTGCACACTTTCTTAGGATGTAAAGGATCGATGAAACCTTTGGGTTGTACCATGTACAACTCTTCCTCCAAAAAACCGTTTAAGAAGGCGGTTTTCACATCCATTTGCCAAATTTCATAGTCATGAAAAGCGGCGATCGCTAAGATAATCCGAATGGAACGCAGCATGACTACGGGTGCAAAAATTTCATCGTAGTGCAAACCTGGCACTTGGGTGAAACCTTTAGCAACTAGTCGTGCTTTATAGATATCTTGTTGACCTTCCACAGAATGCTTTATCTTGTAAAGCCATTTGCATTGAAGGGGACGAACCTTAGCAGGTAAGTCAACGAGATCCCATACGTTGTTCTCATATATAGAGTCCATCTCGGATTGCATGGCCTCAAGCCATAGCTTCGAGTCAGAACTTGTCATGGCACCTTTATAGGTTGCGGGTTCACTACTCGTTAAGAGTAGAACGTCATCTATGTCATGTTCCTCGACCATACCAATGTATCTGTCCGGAGGAATAGAGACTCTTCCCGACCTCCTAGGTTCCTCAGGAATGTTAACCGCAGCCGGGATTGAAGGAATAGGTTCCTCCAATAGTTGCTCGGTACTTGGTTCTGGAATCTCCGACAGTTCGAAGGTTCTATCACTCTTTGCATTCTCGAGAAATTCCTTCTCTAAGAATGTCGCACTAGCCGCAACAAAAACACGTTGTTCGGTTGGCGAATAAAAGTAATGACCAAGCGTTCCTTTAGGATAACCTATAAAGTACGTCTTGACCGCTCGCGGGCCGAGCTTATCCTCGTGTCTCCACTTGACATAAGCCTCGCAGCCCCAAACCCGTATAAAGGACAAGTTAGGGACCGTTCCCTTCCATAGTTCATATGGAGTCTTGTCAACAGCTTTAGACGGACTTCGGTTAAGTATTAGAGCGGCTGACAAAAGAGCATAACCCCACAATGAGTCAGGCAACACGGTGTGACTCATCATGGATCGAACCATATCAAGTAGCATTCGATTTCTCCGTTCGGAAACACCATTCAACTGAGGTGTTCCAGGTGGAGTTAACTGTAAGGCAATCCCACAGTCTTTAAGGTGTTGATCAAACTCGTGAGAAAGATACTCGCCACCACGATCCGAACGCAGTGTTTTAATCTTTCTACCCAATAGGTTCTGTACCCTATTCCGGTATTCCTTGAATTTCTCAAAGGATTCACTTTTGTGCTTCATTAAGTAGACATAGCCATATCTACTTAAATCGTCCGTGAAAGTGATGAAATACCTATAGCCTTCTCGTGCGGTGATTGGCATAGGTCCACATACATCCGTGTGTATGAGTCCTAATAGGTCGCAGCATTCCAACACCTTTGAAGGAAATCCGCGTCATCTTACCGATGAGACATGATTCACACGTGCCAAATGATTGAAAATCAAAGGCCGAGATAGCTCCATTTTTGATGAGCTGTTTTACGCGTTTCTCATTAATGTGTCCCATACGGCAGTGCCATAGATACGTTTGATCTTTGTCACCTACCTTTAACTTTTTATTCATTACGTGTAATATTTCGGTGGTCTGATCTAAAACATAAATTCCGTTCATGGAGACTGCCTTGCCATAAATCATATCGTGTAATGAGAAAATGCAAGTATTATTCTCTATTACAAATGAAAAACCAAGTTTGTCAAGTGCAGAAACTGAAATAATGTTCTTAGAAAGACTGGGTACATAATAGCAGTCATATAATGACAACTCAAATCCGCTAGGAAGCTGGATCACATATGTCCCCTTTGAGACGGCAGCCAGTCTAGCTCCATTCCCAACACGCAGGTCCACCTCACCCTTTACGAGGGGTTCGATGTTTCGGAGCCCCTGCACATGATTACACAGATGAGAACCACAACCAGTATCAAGTACCCAAGTTCCGTAACTTGCGTGGTTAATCTCAATCATATGAATAAAAGTAGAAGAAGAAGAAGACATACTAACAGGTTTAACACGACCTGCCTTTAAGTCCTCATGATAAACAGGACATGTACGCCTCCAATGCCCAGTCTTGTGGCAATGATGGCATTCCATGTTTTCATTCTTGCTCTTTGTCGCGCCTGATGAGGTGCTCGACTCACCAGGCCCACTCTTACCTGAACCCGACTTCTTGAACTTCGGTTTACCTACTGCTAGGTTTGCCTGAGCTTTGCCCTTACCTTTCCCCTTGTTTGTCACAACGAGAACATCCTGTTTCAAGCTCCCACTGAACTTCATGTCCTTCTCGGTCTGTACGAGAAGGGAGTGCAGTTCATGTGGGGTTTTCTTCAAATCATTCATATAGTAATTCGCTCTAAATTGCGAAAAACCATCGTGGAGTGAATGAAGCATGCGGTCGATAACAATGTTCTCGCTGATGTTACAATCAAAGGTCTCCAGCTTCTCGACATTCTCAATCATGCTGAGAATGTGTGGGCTAACAGGTTGGCCTTTTTGGAGTCTCGCATCAAAGAAGCGAGTGGTATGCTCATAGGTCACGATTCTCGGTGCTTTCGAGAATTCCTTGGTGAGCGTGGTGAAAATCTTGTTCGCACCATGGGCTATGAAGCGTTTCTGCAAATTGGGTTCCATTGCAAAAATGAGTACGTTTTTAATCGCACCCGCTTCCATACGTAAAATCATTAAACTTGGTGATTTCAAGACTCTAGCCGTGGGACCGGGGTTTGCCGGGATGGGCTCTAATAGATATTTGAGCTTCCGTCGGCGGCGCGGCATTCCGTAATGCCGCCTCCCAGTCCGCGAAGTTTGATCCATCATTCTTCGATCGAGTAGACTGATTCATCCGATTCATGAAGATCCGGCCGTGGACTCACGGTCCAATGTGGCACTTGGCATTGGGTTATCTGTAGAACCAGCCATTTGTTTTTAGCAGTTTAAAAGTTCGTGATCTACACTGAAAAGAAAGAAAAACAAAAACGAAATAAGCAACTCATCAAGGTGATTTAAGTCTATTTTAAAAGAAAATATTTTAACGTGTAGACTCGCACACTTGCAAAATTGATCTCCCTCAAGAATGATACAAGTGATCCCAAGACTCAATTTCTGTAAATTGATAAGCCAACTGTTTAGCTAATTCTTCTAGAAGAACTCTTGGTCGATAGATTTCCGTAAATCCTATCTATAGTCCACCATAGTCACAGGATCGTACGAGTGACCATAGTGTTGAGATAAAATAGGTCAATCGGTTCCAACTTACCCGACGTAGAAGGGGTCATATTATGCCTACCGACGAAGAAGGGACTCATTGGAGTTTGACCTATAAAGACCGTTCTCAATTTTTGTTTATACGAGGAAGATCCCATCAACTAAATTATAATTCATATTAAGTGAACGAATAACTAGCGTCTGCGTGAATGAATTAATTTAGGTGATGGCTTAGCATAGATCGTGTGACATAAGAATGTCAATGAAAACTAACTCGTGACCTCTATATGTGTCAGTTTTCATGCAATAAATAGGTGGTTTGGTTTTTAGGCGGAATATGATGCATATTATCGTTACAAAAATAAATAAAAGAATGCAATACGTAAATAAAATTCCTAGTGTGGCCTATCCTAATAAAAAGAACATAAAACAACTTTGGAATCCACCGTTGGACCCGAGAAGCTTGTCTTGATGTTCCATCTTGATCCATGTAGCGGGAGTGAGCATCCGGTCTCCATCTTTGGTCTTCTCAAAAATTACAATTTAAAATTACAAATATAAACCTATTTACATTCTAATTGAAAACTGTAATTACAAGTGAAAAATCCAAAATGGAGATACGAGATCTCAAAATACAACCAAGACCGTGTTCCATCATTACGGTAACACGTTCTACTAAGGCCACACTAAGTTACAACTGATTGTAAAAATAAATACGTAATAAAAGGCATTCAAAAACATTCAAAATTAACGATAAATAAATGCATCAACTAAAAACAAATTCATTCGGGACATAATTCCGTAATTATGTTAAATTTATCCAAACCACCTTTTAATGATTAAAATTCATGTGATAAAACCGCTTCTATCAATTTAATTTTAATCTAATACAGTCCGTTACTTTAAATACGCTTTAAAATAACTTAATGGTACGTGTGTGAACCGTTTCACAATCATAGCGAGTGTACAATATCCGTATAAAGTACATATTAAGGCCAAAAGAAAATTTAAAGCAAAAAGAATAAATTTTCAAAGCTGCCAAAACCAAATCCCTCGATCCAGGGACATTAGTGCTCGATCGAGGAACAAAAGGGCTCGATCGACTGAACTGCAAGTCGATCGAGAGGATGGCCAAACAGAAAGTGCTCGATCGACTAAACTGGTGGTCGATCGAGTACTTTTATCAGCAAATCTGCTCGATCGAGTACGAGGACAACTCGATCGAGCAGTGGGGTTTTGAAAGTGGTCGATCGAGTACAACAAGGACTCGATCGAGTAAAAACAAGACAGAAAAACCACTCGATCGATTGAAAACTTGCTCGATCGAGTACAAAAATCTCTGGAAATGCAAAACCCTCGTGAAACAGTTTGTCAAAACAAAAACTTATTGCAATTTTAATCAAAAACGCATAAGAACAATTTTGCAAACTGACAAAACTTGACATATTGTTATAATCTCCGTATAAAACAACAATATGCACAAAAACAAATCGAAAATAAGATGATACAACCGTGTAAAACATGTCACGGTTTCAAAAAAAAATTTCAGCCGTGTATACATGGCACGGTTTTCGAGACAAAAACAACCGTTTCAAAATCGTTTTATGAAAAATCACAATGAAAATTTACGTGGCCTCGCTCTGATACCACTTGTGGGGTAATATCCGTATAAGACCCTTTAAATTTAGGACTATAACGTAAATTTAACATGTGAAATATGGTCATAAACGAAATACAACAATGAAACGATAAAGATTAAGAATCAACCTCGGGTCCTTTGTAGTGCGGCATAAAGAACAGAAATAAACAGAGATTCCCTCCTAATTGTTGCACCCAAGACCGTCTGAGACTATGCCCTTGTGCTAGAAATGCTTTCTAATTGACTTGCAATATAGAGAAAGCTCTTGTGAGGTTTTTACGATGTGAGATCTAGGACTTTCAGAGAAAGTTGCACTGAAACCCTAATTGTTTTTCACTAATGATGATTAGGTTAAGCAAGAGGAGAAGCTCTCCTTTTGTTCTCCTAATCTCGGCAAAACCGAGAGGGGCCTTGGGAAGTGGGCTTCCACTTCCTTTTAGAATTAGCTCATGGTCCGGTTCGTAAATCGCTAAAATGTATATGACGCGGTTTTGTTATAAATCGTCATCGGTTATCGGTTATTAAAGCATCAACTAATAATAGGGATTAGTTGAAACATTAATACATGTCCGACAAAGACGATATTGTATAATTATATTCAATATACATTTAATTAAATATAAAACGCTTATATTCAATTTACGAATTAACTGCTTAATTCGCCTTAGCCATTATTATTTAATCCGTATTAAATAACATATCTCAACATCACATTTTGACTTATTATTAGTCAAATAACTCGGACTAACTGGTTAGTCAATTTTGGCATCTACATGACAGTATTTTCATACTGTCACATCTCTCAAACGTATCCTATAGGTGTGACTTTTAGGGACCAGTTGATCACCGCCATCTGTATGACAATAACGTCAAACTTATCTAGCAAGCCAACCGTTATTGATAAACGTGGATCAACTGATAATAATACCAAAAGTATGCCCTTTGATCCTTTTAGAGATTTATAAGTCCTTGCACTAACTGTTAAGGACACCAGCCCCAACAGTTAATTCGTAATTAAATGTAATCGGTTATATTTAATATCAACAAGATGAATGTGTCATAGTGGTAATAGTGAGGGTACTGATACCCATCGTTGTGAGTACCAAAAATAAGATTTATAATTTCCTATTAAAACTAACCTAGGCTAGTGGTAACAGGGTCGAACCACAAGGAGGCGAATGTAATCTCTAATTGTCTAATTTAGCCTAAGGTAACGAAAGTGGGGGTTGAATTGTTTTGGTCTATAGCTAAGAGTAAATAAAGACAATAAACTAAATACGTGAATAAAACAGATAAAAGAAGGGTACTAGGATGATCGGTTCACTATAGTTTCGGCGGCAGCATACTAAACAGGTCTAAATCAAACACATGAGGCGGGAAATAAAGAGGTCCTCTCGGTCCACTCTTAACAAATGGCATCTTTCGATCTCGCTATAGGTCCCTAATATCACTAATACTAACTCTCGTCCTGAAAAGTGACTAACGGTCTAAACTTTACCTATCTTTCGATCTCAGCATAGTTTAGTCATTTTAATTGGTGATCTAACAACTGTCCCTATCTCTCGATCTAATGGGTCAGTCATATATTAAGCATTCAACTAGTCGTGTGCACTCGATTCGTCAAATATAACATTTAAATCAATTAAAACGAGAGTAAACCTCACTTGGTCAGTCGATCGACCAGGTATGGCAGTCGATCGACTGACACGCGATTCAGGCCGTGTTCATTATATTGCCGCATACACTATAATTCCCCTACATCCTAGCACGAATAAATTAGCTACTCAAACTGAAATTAAAGGCAACAATAATATTAAGGATTAGAACTACGGAATTCATGCTTAAAACGATAAAATAAACAATTAACAAAAGATGGCAATCCGACTTGGGAGCTGATCTAGCAATTCGACAACTATGAACGAAAGTAAAATAACAGAATAAAACCAGAGAGTACCGTGTGAATTGCGAAGGAAAAGAACAAAGCCGAATGACAAAGCGAATTGTATTCAATACCGAAAGTAATCTCAAACCCTAATTATTTCTAAAGAACTGTGTGTAAAACTTAATGTAAAAACTTGATGATAACTGGATGAATATCTCTGTAAACTAGGTTACGTTATATAGAAAATATACGTAACACTTATTATTAAAACCTAAACACAATGGGCTTTAAGTTCCTCGATCTTTTAATTCTCGTCTGAAGCAGCGATGTGGTCGATCGACTAAAAAGGGCGGTCGATCGACTGAATAGCAGTGTACAGTAGCCTCTGGATCCCGCATGTTGGTCGATCGACCGAAGGTGGTGGTCGATCGACTGCTTTAGCTGGTACTTGACTTCTATGATCTCATGGATTTGTCTTTCGGGCCTTGCAATGCGCACCAAGCTCGTTCCTTAAGTGAATACTCCACGTCAAAATGCAATGCAGGATACTCGGGGACGGATTTATCTCGATTCCCACTGGATTCTTCACATTTCTGCAATAATGTACAAAAACACGAAAGTAGACGGAAATAGGGGAAATGGTAGCTTAAACTACACAAATGAGCTCTGAAATGCGTGGAAAATAGGATGTAAAACATCATATAAAAGACACGCATCAGGTGCTCAAACCAAGAGGTCATGGGTTCGATCCTCACTAGATGACAATTTATATTTAACACATTTTTACATTTTTGGAAACCGAAAATAAGGAATTAAAACTCCTTATTACTTCGGTATTTGGGCCGAAAATTAGAGGATGAAAAATCCACCCTAATCTTCCCTCATACACGGTTTAAGAGGGAGAGATGGGTGAATTCATTCTAACCTAATTTTTGCCCTAACTCAACCTTGCCTCCTCTCATCAGAAAAACACAAAAATAACCTAAAATTTTACAGAAAATTTAGGAATCGATTCTAGCAAAATCAAAGGGCATTTCTCGGAGCATCTTGGGTGCAACTGATAAGAGAATATCATTGCGATATTTTTCATAGGCCGAATTAGCTAGGACCGAAGGTTATTTCTAATTCTCTACCATTTGTTTATGGAATTCATTTTATGACTAGTAATCGTCTTATAAATTCGTTATAATCCTTTAAGTCAAAGGGATGCATACAGATTAATCCCACAGTTTTTACCTCATTTTTACACGCATTTCTGTACTATTTACGTGGCATCTAGCTACAAATACCCTCGATTAGTCTACTTTGGTTCGTTTTGTGTAAATTGCAGGTATGGACCGAAAAAAAGATAAATCAAGCCTAAACTCGTCCCAATTGCATACATTTATGGAGAACAAGGAATCGGAGCTTGGAATCTGTCACTTTGAAGACGCGTGAGCTGGTTTCGGAAGGTGTCTTAGTGCCTAATCGTGCTGAAATAGCTCGATCGACTACTTTTCCAGTAGATCGAATGCTTTACATAAAGAAGATTACACGATCGAGTAGTTATAGTACTCGATCGAGAAGGCAATACAAGGAGTTACTCGATCGAGTGGTTTATTTCAACTCGATCGAAGGGTTTGTCGCTTAGTTGCTCGATCGAGTGGTTTGTTTCTACTCGATCGAGTGGTTTGGCCTGTAATAGAGTTTTTCCGCCTAATTTCGTATGGGCTTTTGTAATTAGGCTTTGGATTAGGTTTAAGGGAGAGATTTTCGTATGCTACTAAAGAGAGTAGACTGCGTAACTCTTCCTGATTCACTCTACTTTATCTTTTTCTACTGCTTCTTCACTTTACTTTTCTTCTACTCTTTTCTACTCGGATTCAGATTTGTAATTGGTATTATTTCTCCTTTTTATTTCTTAATCGCAATTATCATTTTGTTTCTATCTTTATCTTATTGTTTTCATTGTTGTCTTATTCGATCCTTCTGTTTTTATTATCATTATGCTTAATTCTTATTATCCATATGCTATTGTTGTTGATTCGATAGTAATGTGTAGCTAATTCCCGCATGCTAAGACTAGGGAATCCATGATTATGAAGGAATAGTAATTGCCATATTAGGTCTTGTGCTTGTGTGGTCTCTGTTGTTAATCGCTGCATTTAACTGTTTCTGTCTAATTGAGTTGACGCAATTAGTCATTTTATCGTAGTAAACCTTGACCTAGACCGGAAGGTTGGAAAGGGCGAGACTCGTAGCGAACATTAGGGCACCGTAGCGAGGGCAGAAGCTAAGCTATTTGTGCTTTAGGGCGAATTGAGACCGGAAGGAGATATTCACTGCTCCTCAGACCATATTTGCGTTGACCTGAGACTTAGATTGATTGACCGAATAATCATGGTGAACCGACTGTCTTAGCTGCTTTCTTTATTTGCGTAATCCTTATTCTCTTGCCTTTTTTTCTTTATCTTTCTCACTAGTTTAGAACAACCCAATTAAAAGCCCCCAATTTGGTTACCGTGACGAACTTAGGCAAAGTTGACATTTTCCCATCTCCTTGTGGAGATCGACCCGACTTCCCTAGCTATATTAGTTAGAGCCAGTTGGTTGTTTTTGAAAGGTATACGACTGCCCTGTCAAAACGCATGCCAGTTTTATGTTAGATTTTGATATGAAATAAAAGAGTTGTTTTATTTGTTCATATGCATAATCACATTTGTCTTTCATTTTTTCCATTACTTTGTCATATTCAAATGGGTTGTAGAGATAAGATTGAACCCCATTAAAGTGAACTAAATTGACATAGTAATCGCCCATAGTCACTTGTATGAGGTGACGTCTCGAAGTGACTAGAGTGTGATGCGATTGATGGCAAGTTCAAGTGCCATAGAGTCATATGAGATGACTAGTCCATCACATAGGCAGACTGTTAGGAACACTTTGTCGGGCCTAATGACCACTTATAGAGTTCTGGCAAATTTATATAGCATGGTTGTGGCAAGAGCTACTATAGTATTCTAATGAGTCGATTCTTTTGACTAAAGACTGTTCGCCCAAGGTGGCACAGTTTCAGAGTAACTTTGATTTATGATCCTACGACCTTCGTAAATGGGGTTAAAGGGCTTATTTTGGGTTATAATGAGATGTGGCTAGTCAAAGGGAATAGTGCGATAGGAATTGTCCACCCCTTTGTCAGGGTTAAAACAATATCTCAGGGCCACTCGAGGAGTAATGAACTGGAAATGCGTGGCCACGCTCGGAAGGTATCTATGGTAGATAATTCCGGTCAATCAGTTATTCTCCAGATTGAGGAAACCACTCTCGATATGATCACTTGCAAGTATGACCCGAAAGACACATTGCATTGAGTGGGAGATAGTAATAGCATAAGAGAATTGGTGTCGCACACTTGTCGAGGACAAGTGGGAGATTGTTGGAGTGTCCCCGACAATAATGCGATCACAATTGTCGATCATGATGATCACATGTTTAAATCTCATATTTAAGAATACATGAGGGAAAGTAATACTTTACAGTCAACTGGTCCACACATATCGGTAATGATTGGCTGACTAGAGTTTGACATTACTGTCATACAACGGTGGTGATCAGTTGATTCACTGAGGTCATACCTATAGGGTAATACTCTTAATTGATTATTTAATTAATCGCATGCCGATACGAGTTAATTAAATTGCTTAAAATTGACGGATGATTTTGTGAGTAAAATTAACGTGTCTCATTGTAATTCGATTAAATAAGATACGGGCTAAGTAATCGAATTGTTTTATTACTTAGATTAATTTATTGTTTACGAAACAATTGAAACAAATTGAATAATTTATTATAAATACAAGTTGTTGTAATTTATAATTCGATAAACCATTTTGGTACAAGTAATTAAGAATTACTAGTTAATTTTGTATGTGACATATTTTATTAATACGTTGATTTTTAATATGTTAAAAATACATTATATTGTGACATGTCATGTAACATGTGACATATGACAAAATTGACAAATGACAAAATAAAATGGACTTTCCATTTTATGGTTGTACCGAAAAATGGAGGGAGGGCATAAGAGACTTAAAAAGGCTATATGAAATGCACGTATCAACACTTTTCCAGCTTATTTATCTTACACCTAACACTTATATATTGCTTACATCTAGCATACATGATTAGTACAAACTATTTACCGTAATGGTATATTTGCTTATTTATTAACAAGATTACGAACACATAGTAAGTACAACCACAAAGGAGGTTTAATTAGGATCAAAAATTTTATGATAAGAAAAGTAGGACTTTTTATTATTAACAAGAAAGTTGTACAAGGGAAGGATTTTATAAGAGAAGTATTTTTTTTATTGAACTTAGCTTGAATACATAAGGTACCAAGATTACCTATTTATACTACTTTCATAAGGGCATAGGATAAGCATGCATCATACACCTTGCACACCTAGGTGTTACACTTTGCACTTTTCCTAAGATACTTTTCTAGCTTATTTATCTTACACCTAACACTTATATATTGCTTACACCTAGCATACATGATTAGTACAAACTATTTACCCTAATGGTAAATTTGCTTATTTATTAACATTTCCTTGTCTTATTCCCCCTGTCTCCAGAAAAGAGCGGAGTTCACAGTGAGTTGTCACTGTCATCAGAATCACTTTCTTCACTTCTGGATATATATTCATTGACATATATTTTTAGACTCGGAATATATTTTTTAATCATACGTGGATGTCCATCAACTCTGTATCTTGGGTGGCCGTGAGGATTTCTGTGCCAGGAGTACTGGCTATGAAAGCCATGTAGCATTTCTCTGATTTCTTGAACAAAGTTTTAAGGATAAGTGTCTGTATGATGCCAATTTGTTGTGAGTGAGCAAAACAATCTTCCATCAACGGTAGATTCTTTCACTCCATTGAGGGTCATTAGTTCACATGTTCGTCTGTGGAAATGCTTTTCTTTAAATGATGATCCTTTATAACCTGCCACGGCGTGAGTGTCATATCTTCGATGTACTTGGATTTCATCGCCTTCTTAGATTTGGAAGATAGTGATCTTAAAGGTGATAAATATTGTATGGCCTTCTTTTTCCCGGATACTTCTTGCCACCAAGTGGGATTTTGAAACAATGTTAACCATTTGTACAGTAGTTTGTAATGAGGTTTCCTTCTGGTTAGAAGACACTTTGCTAAATACTGTAACATTGGACCTTTCTCTATGAGCACCCCAATAGTATATAATTCAGCAAGATACCAGAGCAGGAGATAGGCTTCACGAGGAGGGTTTATATTGTGTTGTTTATTTTAAATGGAAACACAATGATTAAGACTCTACTCATAGCCGTGCACACCTAGTCTAATCTTGAGAAGAACAAAGACCATGCATTGGTCTCTAGCCCCTCCCCCCCAACCGGTTTTCTACTTGAAAAAGGCAAAGGTTTTTCTTCTATAATTATTCAATTCTACACTTTATATATTTTTTCTAGTGTTAGAAAAATAATATAACTCTCTACATTTTGTGAAAAACTTAGAGAAAGAAAACACACAAAATCCTCTCCTCTTGACCGAAAAGGAGAGAACAAAAATCCATTTTTGTGTCAAGTTTAAGTAAGATTTTAATTAATATTAGATCATATTAATTATAATTTTTAAGGGTATTGCTTTGGGTATAATTCCTTAGGAGAGATTCTCCATTTGAATCTTATTCTTCCATCTTTGGAAAGCTCAAGAACTAGTAAGAAGGTGAACTTACTAGTGCCCATTTATCCGAAATACTCAATGTAAGAATTGACACAAATTAAACTATCATACTATGAATATGTAAATATTTGAGATTAATGAATCCTAACACCGGGTACTCGATCGAGTGCCCTGTCGTTGTCCAACATTGTACTCGAGAATGGTAGGTGGTGTATCACTTTCAAACCTTATCCTTTTCAAAGTTTCCACCTAAAATCACTCCCAACCTAATCTCTACCATTCTCTAAACACTCACAAACAACCACAAACCTTATCCTCTAAATCTAGTCTCTATATTTGAAGAAGTTCTTGCGAACCATTTTCTCTAGTTCATCCACCACCTTTGTAAGTTGATTTCCACTTTTATTTCCTTAATCTTATCTTGGTAAACCTTAATTTTCCTATTAGATTATCTCATAAATAATTAGGGTTATGATTAATTAAGATGGGTAATTTAGGGGATTAATTAATATGTTTATTATAGTGGATTATGGTAATGAATGTAGTAATTAGTTTGTGTAGGAAGCTTCATTGAGGAGCATTTCTAGGCCATAACTTGAGGCTTTGTGAAGATAAGCTTGAGGTACGGTTTTTCGTACTTAGCCTTTAATAATATGGATGTAAATTATGCATTTATTATCATTAATTACACTTATCTCATGGTAGTTGCATTATAACATGATTATTGGTAATTAGGGTTTGTGACATGATATTGTCTTGTGTTAATTATGTATGTGGTGAAGGGAGTAAGCATGGTTAAATGTTACATAAATGATTAGAATGCATTATAACACATGTTTAGGGAGCAATTATATGAGAAAAGGGTGAATTAGGGAGGGATTGAACATTTGTGGTTAAATGATTATTCTTATTGGTAATTAAATATATTGTTGTTGTATTAATTGGTGTTAGAGGATTGTGGAGTCTACTTGGTTGTTGTTGTGGAGACGAAAGGCGGTTGGGAGACTGTCTTCCGCTTGAGTCACCTCTTGGAGCTTCCCACTCTAAGGGGATGTGCACATTTAGTACTTGAGTTTTGGAGGGACTCGCGTGGTTGAGACACGATGTCTGGCAGAGGACTCGAGTCTCTCTCGGGCCCGGTACCACGGACGTATTCTGAGTACCTAGTAATGGTATGTGGTGTCGTGGGCGTGTCCCTGGCAATGGCGATGTGGAGGTGAGAATTTGGAGGATGATCGTATGTATTTCATATACATGTTGGAATCGTGGTTGGTTATCTTGGCATTCATTACATGATTATTTAGTTCTTCTTAGTAGCATTCATTGAGTATTTGTATTATTAAGTGAACACTTGGGTTTTTAAATGTCCGTGGTGAAACATATGGTGATTTCCGGCCATATGGGGAGCAGTGTCTGACAGGTAGCATGCATATACGCGTTTGGAGGCCTTGGGGGAGGAGTCTCGCTTTTAGATTTTCGACACATTAGTTTTCTAATTTTTTGACTCTATGACTCCTTTTTATTCTTATGCTTGTATTAATTAGGAGAGCTTTGTGCCTCCCTTAAACTTGTAGCATTCGTTATCTTTTGACTTAGACACTTATCTATGTCATGTTATCGTTAAATAGTTATTGCTTTAATGTACTCTACTTTATTTGTTTGCACTACAAACTTAGGAAACCAAGTCTTGTGACGCTCTCATGTGTTGGGGTTGCCTTGAGGAAGGACCCCGACTTATGGGGGTGTTACAATAATAGTAATTAATAAAACTAATAGAGTTTATGAAATAATGAAATAGAGCATAAATCTCGTCTTGCTTCAGCAGCGGTAAGCGCGCCCGCCCCAAATGCCAGTGACCTATGCGTTAGGCTGGAATACTCTGCTTGTTTCTTGTTATTTCTGTGATTCTTCATTCCAAGTAGGTCACTTCTTCTTGCTAGGCTTTTCGATCTCTTAGCCCAAATTATCACCATACATACCTCCACAAAACTCCCTCAATCTAATATCATCTAATTACTCCAAACTACAGTCAAGTCACTTAAAATGAGAATTCATGCAATTACGCTTATAATACCAAACTTATACTACGAATATTCACATAAATCACTACTCTTAGCCCGTACTAAATACGACATATCAAGCTTCCCCATGCTTAGACCTTTGCTCGTCCCCGAGCAAAACTCGGAAACCAAAACAATACCCACGCCCAAGGCCTTACAAGAGAAACGTGGTAGAAATTCGATCACAATTAACTCAAACCAACTCTCTCTCTCTCTCTCTCTCTCTCTCTCTCTCTCTCTCTCTCTCTCTCTCTCTCCCTTCTTATTCCATCCCACAAAATTAATGTCAAATGTCACCATGTCAAAAAAGCTCCAGCATCACAACAAAACACAACTCAACATATTAGCAACATGCTTCACCTAGCAATTCGGCACATCTACGCCCCTCATCTCTCCAACCTAACCAAAAATTCCCTTGGATCACAACTATAATCGTATCACAACTAACAAGATAGATCTCAACAAAACAACCTCAAGCAATGTGAATAATCCGAAACACCTCTACTCCAATTACCAGCACATGACCAACAATAGCTATAGCGAGGTGCACACAATAACCAAGCATCACGGTTCTTCCACCTTAGCCACTAATCCTACCCAACCAACCTTCTTCAGCACCCTTCTTATGTCGCCGCACCGAAAGTGAAAAAGGTCATTGTTTTTTTTCTTTATATCTCTCATTTTCCCTAGAGCGCCCACCCTTGCGGGTTTTATTTCACTCTTAACTTTTACCTCACACGAACTCCCGTGGAATGCATTTTACCAGAGCGCCCTTTCGGGTTTTCACTCCGTACTCGACCATTTTTCCCATTTTTGCCTAGGAGCCCTTTCGAGTTTTCACCTAGCCGGGTATTTCTCTTTTTTTCTCTCCTTTTCCTTTTTTTGTCCCATTTTTTTTCCTTTACTTTTTTCTTTTTTCTTCAGTTTTTCATTTTTTTTTTTCCAGTTTTTCATTTTTTTTGAATGCAATAAAACAAGTAACAACTACTATGTGTGGACATGGGCCACCCTGCGCGCCGGCCTGCGAGCGCAACGGTCTCAAAAGCGACGCTCGGTGACATAAAAATGCTCTCGACCGGATCGCTTTAGATCGCACGGTTTTGTCTCGGTGAAGGTCTTAGGACGATCCTAAGATATTCAGAGTTGCCACCAAGCAATTGTGGAGTGCTTGGACACCGTTCGAGATCCACTTTATACCTTGGTCAAACAAAGCATGAAGTGGTGCTTGACATAGATACTAAAGATAAGGACTCGTCTCCCGTTAGCATTCTATGTCTAAAATTTAAACTCGTCAACCTGATCCATCACGCATTCGGGATTGTCCTAGACAAGTGCTGAAATGAAACAGAATAGTGCAAGGCAGCACCCTTTGAGGTGCGAGCCATATGGTGATGCAAATTGGCACGCTTTGTTTTGTAAAGGATGAAAACATGAGGTGCATTAGGGCGCATGCTAAGCGGAAGTCCAAATGGGCCTTCCGGGTTTGCGAAAGGTTGTTAAAACCGTTTTGAAAGTTAATGAAACGGCTTTCGTTTAAAGGGTCATTAATACCGCTTTTTATGCTAGCGTTTTGAAAGTGGTTTGCATGACTTGGAACATTTACCATTATGTTGGTAATATTCCGCGTCGGGTTTGGATTTGCAAGTTTGACATGAATAGTTTATAAATACATTGTATAAAATGTGTATGCTTAACCGTTTCGTCACTACACTCGAATTAAATCGACATGGCATATATGTTAGCCAAGGATGACATATGATATGGTCAAGATGAATATGGAAATAAAATGGAATAAAAGTGAAAGATGAGTGTTTGATATGAACTAATTATGTTAAGTTCATTGTTTTGTAATTAGTCAAGATTTGTCATCATACTCGGATTAAACCGACACGGTATGAAGAACCAAGGATGATTATGAATGTGACTAAAGTGCTTGCACATGTGAATAAATGAAGAAAAAAATGAATGAAAGAAATGGGTGTTTAATTACCCATTAATTTGTAATTAACCAACAATATCATCGAGTCACGGAACAAACCGCCATGGTATAAGGAACCAAGGTTGATTTTTGTAATGGTAAAAAATATTTGTCATTTGAATGAATTAAAGTGGTAAAAAAACCCGTAAAAGAAAGGGTTATTTAATAGGAATACTCTTAACTATTGTAGATACCAAGTATCTGCACCTTCCAAAAACCACCCGATGATGATCGGACTATAACATGTTTTTGATATGCGTGCGTGGATTGGCTATACATGAGACGGTTTAATGCACTACTCGAATATGAAAAATGATTTCAAAAGTTTTCTAACTTCATTTGCATTAAAATAACACTATTTAGAGTTAAAACCGTCTTTGGACCCAAAATCGACCCAGAAACCCGCAACTCGAGTCAACCCAAATCTCGAATGTCAAAAATAATTCCATGAATGTCTTTATCACGTCATTTCCATTAAAATGACCCTAATTAGAGTCAAAACCGACACCGAGCCAAAAACCGACTCGAAATTAAAATCCCGACTCACACGGGTCAAACCCGAGTCAAGCACACAAAACACCTACCTCAAGTAACACCCAAAATCATCTTATTAGATGCCCATATTATTACACGACATCTCATTTCAATGCCACAAACCAAACAATGGATGGAGCAAAGGCCACGTCAGAATTGAAAGGGACAATACGCCCCTTTCCATCACAAGGTAGCTCGCGCCTCTTTAGGGTGTCTGCTTAGCCTCTAAGCAAACTCAACCGACCTACCATCCCACATTTCTCTATAAATACTCACCATCACACACCATAATCCTCACACGAGAGTCCGCCCCTCCTTCTCCCTTAAACTTCTAGACCCGACTTCCTAAGTCACAAAATCGACACGTGTTTATGACCTACCGATCGTAAACACAAGCCTTACACATTTTATTTGGTACCGTCACCGTGCATTCGACCGACCCATTTGACCAACTCAATTCATCAATCAACATGTTTTAATTAACATATTTTCAACATATTTTCAAAACAAAATCCTTTTTTAAGGCATTCTTTTAAACTTCTTTGATCGCGAGTAGTCACAACGAGAAAACCGTCTCTAAAGCCGTCTACCACGCAAACATCAATACACGTAAGTTTGAGGGTGTAAACAACTCACTTATTTCATGTCTCTACTGTTTTTATGAATTTACGAGTATAAACAATGCATAACACGACTCAAACATAGGTTAGACGAGCCAAAACTGAGTTTTGGCCTGAGACAGAAGCCCCTTGCTATGCAAAGAGGCTCGCGCCTCAATGGGGTGTCCAGGTCAGACTCAAACGCGTTTGAGTTCGTCTTTCCTTCAACACTTTCTTTAATTTTTACTTCTTTACTTTTACGGTTTTTGCCATTTTAATTCATTTTTTTGATACACATATTTTGACCATTACAAATATCATCCTTGGTTCTTTATACCATGACGGTTGATTCCGTGACTCGATGATATTATTGGTTAATTACATTTTAATGGGTATTTTAACACCCTTTTCTTTTATTTACCATTTTTTCTCATTTGTTTACATTTGTACATATATTAGTCATAATTCATAATCATCCTTGGTTCTTTACACCATGTCGGTTTAATCCGAGTACGATGACAAACTTGACTAATTACAAAGAAATGAACTTAACATATTTAGTTCAAATCAAACATTTTACATTATTATTTGTAAACTAAGCTTTTCAAACTTGCAAATCCGACAACGAATATTACTAACATAATAGTAACTATTCGGAGTCACGCAAACAACATTTGCAATCATTCATCACAAATACGGTTTTAAATAACCCTTTTTAACAACCTTTTATAATGGTTTTAAACAACCTTTTTACAACCAGGAGACGCCTCTTGGTTCGGCTCATGGCTCGCCCCCCAAGGCCTCCTGTTTTCATATTTTAAAACCAGGGCAGAGCCCCTTCCCTCGCCAATAGGCTCGCGCCCCAATGGGGCTGCCTGTCACTGTTCTGTCCCATTTTGCTACTTGTCTAGGGCGATCCCGATTACGGTTTATCCGAATACATGACGGATCAGATTGACGAGTTGGCATTTTATACTTTGTCATTTAAACACACTTCTTTTCCAAATAAATGGATCGTGTTAAGCATCATAATCCGAATTTGATAAATGGATGTTTAATTTCCGTTTTCACATGCAAACCAATCTAAATCCAACTTTGACACCAATTTCTTGGTACATGCCTAAACAACAGACTTAGGAAATTCTCACATGTTAGGTTAAGACTTTTGGATGCGCATTCATGCATTTAAACCGTTTTATCAACTCTTGCCATTAAACAACCACGATTGATCAGTAGAGGCCGCTAACGCGGGCGGGATTGGGTGTCCGATTAAAGGGCTTCCCAATACGTACCCTCACCCCTTACTTAGAACCTTTGGATAGTGGATGGCCTTATCCAGGGCGTACGAGAGTCATTTTAGGCATAGAATACTAAAAGGGGGACGAGTCCTTATCTTTAGTACCTATGTCAAACACTGCTTTTTGCCTTGATTGACCTAGGTATAAAGTGGATTCGAACGGGTTCCAAGCATCCCACAAATGCTTGGTGGCGACTCCGAACATCTCTATATCGTTTCGAGACCTTTACCGAGATGAAACCGACTGATCTAAAACGATCCGGTCGAAAGCATTTTTACGCCACCGAGCGTGGCTTTCAAAAGACCGCTGCATGTCCAAAGATTGGCTTCGCGTGCAGGTGGCCCGTGACCGCAGATCAGTAGGTGGCCCAAATCCACAGACCGGCCTGTGGCCCATGTCCACAGATTGGCGACTCCGCTGGGGAAAATTAGGACACTTGTGTCTTTGTGATCCTTAGAGGTCAAACTCGAACGAGGTCGTGGTTAAAGTGCATTAATTGATATTATGGTCATAAGTCGGGTTCCTTGTCCGGGACCACAACCTAACACTTTTCAACCAATTGGCTCGTCTCGTCGGCGTGAGTTTTCTCATCCCCGCGTTTCGAATCCCGATTGAGTCAAGCATACCGTTGACGATACACATTTCTGTTTCGTCAAAGAGCTTTCATCACCTTCATGCACGAGGCTAGGGCACCCTCCTTACACATTTTGTTTGGATTGGTATCCTTCTCGAAAATCGGGGTTTGATCGCTTGGTGTGTAACCCTCCCTTTTAAGCCAAAAGCCGTATCGGCATTATGCATAATATAATGAAACTGCGAGTGCTTATGTGTTATCTGATCATAAGTTCTTCCGTGTCATTTTCAAATTTTCAAAAACATCTTTTTGCGCCGTTATAATGGCCGTTTCAAACCTCGGTTTTTCGCCGACCGTTGCAAACCCTTTTTTATACCGTCGTAATGACGATTTTCAAACCCGGTTTTTTTACAACCGTTTCAAAGCACCTTTTTCATGCCGTTATAATGGCCATTTCATAACTCGGTCTTTCGCCGACCGTTGCACACCTTTTTATGCCGTCGTAATGACGATTTTCAAACCCGGTTTTCACAAAACATTTCAAAACACCTTTTTGCGCCGTTATAATGGCCACTTCAAAACCCGGTTTTTATAACTATTTCAATCACTTTCTTATGTCGTTGTAATGACAATTTCAAACCTTGGTTTTCACAAACCATTTCAAAATAACCTTTTACGTCGTCATAATGGTCATTTCAAACCTCGGTCTCTCGCCGACCGTTGCATTCTCAAAGCGCCCTTTTACGCCGTCATAATGACGAATTCTACCCTCGAATTTTCGATACTCGAAATCAATTTTCAAACAAGTATATTTTTCAAACTGTCGTAATGATGATTTCAACCCGTGCAACTTTCCAAATTACAAATCTGATTTTCGAAATCGAATTTGGCTTTCTTAAGCCGTCGTAATGACGATTTTAATTCTCACAATTTTCGATTTGCATACCGTCTTTCAAAGTTTAAAACGCTTTTCTAAGCCGTCGTAATGACGATTTCAATTCTCACAATTTTCGATTTGCATACCGTCTTTCAAAGGTTAAAACGGTTTTCTAACCCGTCGTAATGACGAATTTAATCCTCACAATATCCAATTTCAAATAATTTGAAAACAAATTTAACCGTTTTCAACTTTCAATTCAAAATCAAATCTTTGAAAACAAATTTAACCGTTTTCAAATTTCAATTCAAAATCAAATCTTTGAAAACAAATTTAACCGTTTTCAAATTTCAATTCAAAACCAAATCATTGAAAACCAATTTAACCGTTTTCAAATTTAAAATTCAAAATCAACTTGAAAACAAATCTAACCGTTTTCAAATTTCAAATCCGATTTTAAATCATTTGAAAACAAATTTAACCGTTTTCAAATTTCAATTCAAAATCAATCATTTGAAAACAACTTTAACCTTTTTCAAATTTCAATTCAAAATCAAATCTTTGAAAACCAATTTAACCGTTTTCAGATTTCGAATCAAAACTCAATATTTGAAAACAAATTTAACTGTTTTAAAATTTTCGACCCAATTTTTAGTCCTTTGAAAACAAATTTAACCGTTTTCATGGCCATTGTGATGACGATTCCAAATTCTTCAATTCTCGATTTTCAAATCCGTGATTCGGAATTTCAAAAAACAGGCTTCGGAAACAACACATAGTTTTCAGAGCCGCCGCAATTTCAACTCAAACCATCTTTTGAAAACAAACCTAAGACAAACCCTTTCAACTGGCCGACCTTTTGAAGATCCCTACTCTTCGGAAGTCGTTCACAAAACGACAAATGAACCTTTTGAAAATTTCTATTTTCGAAAATTGCAGTCCACCATTCCGATTCAGCCTCGAGTCGATTAGAGTCCAGTCGATTTCAAGTCAAGTCGTCTAGATAACATCGAGTCTCCGCCGAAGTTAGTACCTATCTTCTGGTCTAGGTCGTGTCGCCTAATTGTCGAGACATATTCAATGGCGTTAGGAGAGTCAAAACCTCTCGTGTAGTAAACCCATCTTTCCCCTACATTACAGGTCAAAGGTCAAGTTTGTGTGCATGTCTCGTCCAACGGCGTCACGCCATCAACGCACATCCAAACTTAGTCAGAAGTCGTCTGTGTAGGCATCACTATGCCAAAGTCGACACTCAAGTCAAGTTCAACGTCTTGCACCAAGAGTTCAAACACAAGAGGTCATTCACGATCGCTAATGAACTCATAACCTAGTCACACCATCGTGTCTTCACGACATAACTGCCTTTTATACATATGTGTCGCACTTGCTTTTATTTGTGCAATCCCTTACCAAGACAAGTTATGATGCCTATCATTATGTTAATAGGAATCCCTTGGGTGCCATCAATCCTCAACCAGGAACTCAAGAAGCTGATCAATCTGCATCCGCCATGACTACTGCCGAAACAAACAATATGGTCCTTCGACTCCTAGCTACCGTGGAAAACTTGAGCACTCGTCTCTCCCAATTTGAGGACAAAATGGTAACCGGAAATTTTTCCTCTTCTGATATTGAGCAAACGGTTAAGCTCCTTGAAAGCCGACTACTTATCAATGACAAAACCAATCCTAATTGGAAACCCACTGAAGCCAATCCCTTAGGTGCTCCACAAACCAAAACCAGACGACCTCATAGGTCCTTTCCTGATTTGGGTATGCCTTATGCCACGGCCTTGGAAAGGCTAATCTCCAAAGGAAGGCTCAAACCGATTGGTCCAACTCCAGACCCTCTACCAAACAAGCGAGGACGTAGATGGGACGGAAAACTGTTTTGTCAATATCATCAAGGTTGCGGACATGACACTGAAATATGTCTCCCTCTAAAAGGTGTTATCAATGATATGATTGAAAAGGGCGAATTACCATTACCTCCCTCAACAAACAACAAGAACAACCATCCTGAAAACTCTTTTGGACACAACAAGGAATCTTCCCTAGACTACTCTCATCTCATCTCTCCTGACGATGAGAAAATTCATGCAATTGACGAAGATGGCATACAAAGCGCTATAATGATGCTCTCCGTCTCTATCAACAACATATTCTCAAAGCTGCAAGTGGCTATTGATGATTTGAACACTCGGGTAGCTAATTTGGAGAAGAGGTTCGGTAGTACCGAAAATGAACCAGACCATCAAGAACAAAACCAACCCTTAGTTCACCAACCAACAGTTGTTGAAAATGAGGAGTCATCCGATGGTTCCCACATCCACGAACCTTCCAACATAGAACATGAAATCACCTCACCAAAATCCCTTTCAAAATATCAAGCAACATCCCAAAAACTTCCCATTGACAATGACCAAATCCTGCTTCCGCCTGGGATTGACATAATCAAAAACAAAAACAAAACTCACAAAAACATCCCAAAAAAACACCAATTTTGGAACCATGGGAAAACATCAAAGGGTATTCACAGATCTGGAAATAACATATGGCACCGCTTTGAAGATACTTGCTTCAGAAGGAATGCTCCAACCCGTTGGTCCGACTCCGGACAAACCCGAACACAAAAGACCCCGATCCTGGGATGGTAATGCTTATTGTCAATACCATCAAGGCAAGGGCCATGACACTGAAACCTGTTTCAAACTCAAGCATGCCATTCAAGATATGATTGAAGCTGGCAAAATTATCATCGCACCTCTCAGTCAAGATAATTCTTCTGGATGTCTCAAGTCAAACAACAAGGTTGAACATTCTCAAAGGACATTCACTAGACTCAACACAACCTATACCGCGGCTCTTCAAAAGCTTGTGATTGAAGGGAAGCTACAACTAATCGGGCCCACTCCGGACCCGTCTTGAACAAAGGAAAACCCGTTTCTGGGAGGGGCAGTGCCTATTGCCAATATCATCAAGGAAAAGGTCATGATAATGAAACATGCTTCAAACTGAAACATGTTATTCAAAATATGATCGACAACCATGAACTGCAGCTTCATCCCTAGGCCAACAAAGTGATGAAAACAACCCTCATGAACATCTCTTTCTGCAAGGAGATGAAAGCCTCATGGACTATTGTCCTCATATCATCCTCAACAACGAGAGTGAAGTGCTCAAGTGGGTCAATGCTCAAAACCAGACATTCAAGCCACTGGATGCTGCGAAAGAGACCTTCGAGGAGGAACATGATGATTAGGGGTTCGTATCTACGATCGAGTCCGAGTCCGAGTCTGAGTCTTAGGCTTTCTCCTATCTATCATAGCGTCTGTCCTTTTATTCCTAAGTGACAAATTGGGGGCTGTACCTATGAGTCACACGTATTCATCGAGTCTGTGCTAACATCTTATTTATCTAAATAAAAGCACAATTTTCAACTATCATATGTTCTCCCCTTTACCATTTCCCGTTGACAATGAGAATTGATTTGAGAATAGATTTAAAACAAACAATTTGTTCTAATTCAATGTGAGTATACATGAGTGACGTTCCGTACCGAGTAAGCGGAGGACTCGAAACTCCGTGTCCATTCTCTTTACCTATTCCATGTCTGGCAATAGAAATCTTTCATTAGCACCCGATCTAGAATGAGCTCTCAATCAAAGGGACCCTATAACGAACCTAGATAACAAACCAGAACATCTCCTTGTTCATGATCAATAACGGAAGGCAAGCCCATTCCCCACAAAAACATCCCATCACCAAATATCAACCTCTCACCAACGGGTACATCCCCGTCTGCACCTTTACCCGCCCGAACGAAGGACAACAAAGAACCAATAAATCAAAAACCAAAGCCAAAGAAAAACAAGAGCCAAGGCCAAAATCAAAGGCCCAAGCCAATAGCCATTCACCAAAAGCTAAAGCGAAAGGCCAAAATCAAAGGCCCAAGCTAATATCCTTTCACCCAAAGCCAAAGCGAAAGGCCAAAAATCAAAGGCCCAAGCCAATAGCCATTCACCCGAAGCCAAAGCGAAAGGCCAAAATCAAAGGCTCAAGCCAATATCCATTCACTCAAAACCAAAGTCAAAGCCAAAGCCAAAGGCTACTCACCCAACGTCAAGGCCAAGACCCAAGCCAAAATCAAAACAAAACAAGATTGAAACCCTTTTCTCAAAAAGGCCAAAATCCAAAGAAAGCATCCAACACACAAAATCCTGGACAAGTCAGTCCAAAACACCAATTCTAGGACCAACAAGTCCAAAGCCCATGACCAACATTTCTTCCCTCGAAACTCCGGGACCAACAAGTACAAAACACAAAAATACCAAAACCTAATGTCAAAGAGCTAAAACAAGAGCTCAAGACTCGTCAACTAAACCAAAAACTGCTTCACCCCTAAGTCCTTCCAAAGACTACTACTACAGGGAAACCTATCTAGGATCCTGGGGATTCCCCTCGAGATCATAACCAACACTGCTTCACCCTTAAGTCCTTCTAGAGACTGTTATAGGGAGAACTATCTAGGCTTCTGAGGATTCCCCTCAAGCTCAAAATATCACACCTTAACCGTTAAGGTCCAGACATGAGATTCTGATCCCACATTTGTTTACCAACCATTTCGTGCTCAGGCCACATCAAGCCTGTGACCCCATTCCGCACTACATTACAAGCCGTAACCCATCAGACTAAACACCACAAAATACAAACTCCAGATTTTTATCTGTCAAACAAACCTATTATTACCAGGCTCCACATTTCATAATGTCGAAGCCATTTCCACCTTGACCCAGATACGAAGTCTTCAAAAAAAACATTGCTCCCTGGAACGGGACACGCACATTTCATTCCTAGAGACCACTTTTTAGTGTGCTCACGTAACAAGAAACCTTTTCACAAATTATGCCTCTTCGATTCATGATCAAGAGGGATTTCTATCCAATCAACCTTCGAGTCACCAAACGGAATTCACCGTTATGACCCTCAGCTCCATATTTTTATCTGTCAAAAGAACCTATTATTACCAAGCTCCACATTCCATAATGTCAAAGCCATTTTCTCCCTAACCTAGATACGGAGTCCTCGAATGCTTTGCTACCGAGAACGGGACATACCCAATCTACCCTTAGGGTCCACTTTTTAGTGTGCTCACATGAGAAGGAACATTTTCACAAATTACACCTCTTCGATTCATGATCAAAGAGGAATTCTCTCAAATCAATTTTTCAAGTCACCAAACGGAATTTATCGTCGTGACCCTCACACTTTAAGGTCCTAAAAAGTCGCTTAGGCACATATTCAGAACTACGACCTGGTTTAATTTCACACCATGTGAATACATAGGCAGTCCTTCAAGGACACAACCACACCCCTCAAAATCACTTTAAGGTCCTAACAACTCGCTTAGGCATACACATTCAGAACTACGATCTGGTTTGATTTCGCAAACACGCGAATACGTATGCAGTCCTATTACGAGGGCACAACCATACAACCACACACATTCAATTTTCAAATCCTTCAATTTGCAATCCATTGCACACACACTTAGAACTACGATCTGGTTTGATTTCACATCACATGAATGCGTAGGCAGTCCTTCAAGGACACAACCATACCTCTCAAAATCACACTAAGGTCCTAACAACTCGCTTAGGCACACACATGCAGAACTACGATCTGGTTTGATTTCGCACACACGCGAATACGTAGGCAGTCCTATTGCTAGGACACAACCACACCCCCACACACATTTAATTTTCAAACCTTCAATTTGCAACCAATTGGACACACAGCTCAGAACTACGATCTGGTTTGATTTCGCAAACATGCGAATACGTAGGCAGTCCCCAGATAAGGACACAACCGCATACCCCTTTAAATCTCAACCATCAACAACAATCATCGAAAGTAACCCACCCAGCTGCAAAAATTAATCTTATACCTCTTTACTGGGGGCTTCTTTTTTAAGACGTCGTCCATTCCCTATTTTGTCAAATTCCCACCTTCACACTCTGGGGGCTTCTCTTTCGAGACGCCACCCGTCCTTTATCCTCAAACATCTTTTGAGTCTCAACTTCAGTCCAAAATAAAACTGCCCATGGCCTAGTGCTCGGTTCGGCCGATTACGAGGTCTTGGTTCCGCTCTCCGAATCATCATACCTCGAGATGGGATCTCAAACAAGCAAATGGTGGCGAGGATATCTAGATAAGATAATCAATTCGTGTTCCCCAGCTGAGCTGACCTTCTACTCTAAGGATCTGATGCGCGTTGTCACCCATTTCTTGGCTAAGGAGCTGCACACATATAAGCAAAGTCTTTCAGAGTCACCCCGTGTCGTGTCGATACCGAGTTTGTACCACGTTCACGTATGTTTGTCAGTCTGTCAGTATGCGTCCGTGTGAGTCAATGTCGCAATGGTCACGTGTCTCAATCTATCAAGTCACGGATCCACTAACATCAAGACTCAATTTTAAGCTTCACAACTTTCGAAACTTCTATCTCCCCTCGCGTGAGATATTACATGCTAGTTGCTTTTATGCTAATTGCTCACATGCTTATGTGCGTACGTGCTTATATTCTTGCATTCAACGTGCTTGTCTATACGACTGCGGATTTGTGTGGTCACTAACCATGCAGGTAATCTTGAGAAGACAAATACACTACAGCTAAGTATTGGGTTCTTCCCAACAAAAGCCGACCCGTTAAGTCCAAGGGCTTTAACCTTGTCGATTACATGGCGTACGCTACCTCCCAACGAGCAGCAACTCATATCCCGGCGAGTCCTGAGAAGTTTCTAACTTTCCAGCGAGTGCCGATTTTCAAATGAAAGTCACACAGGTCTTTCAAAGATCCTTGCAACATCATGATCCCGGCGCAGTGCTCTCTCTAAATGGTTTTCCATAGAGCCTTGCTCAGGCTAGTTCCCACAGTCGATCGTTCGACATTCAACATGGCTGGCGAGCCTCAAAACGCGTCACCTTCAACATGGCTGGCTAGCCTCAAAACGTACCATCAACATAGCTGGCGAGTCTTTGCACGCACACAAGAAACAATTCAAGGATATATCCCGAAGATACCTCAGGTATGACTCCTTTCTATGGCTGGAAAGCCTCAAAACGCACCACCTACAACACCGGCTGGCGAGCCTTTGCGCGCAAAAGATTCAAGGACATATCCCGAAGATGCCTCAGGTATGACTCCTTCTTATGGTCAAGGCGAGCCTTTATACATAGTCTAATGGACTTTAAACGACCCGAACCGGAAGTCGACAGACTCTAAACTGTTCCCGATGGCAGTTCCTTGAATCGAATCCACAAGTCGCCTCGACGTCGCCCTTCCCGACGGCAGGTCCTTGGCTCAAACCCTTTTGAGTCGCCTCGACGTCGCAATGGTCTTCAGGTTGTAATCTTCGATTGACCTGGAGATCATACTTTAACTTTCGCCCTGTCCAAGCCTCAGTCAAAGTGGGGGCTCTGTAGATACCCAATATCTACTCCTTCCAAAAACCACCTGATGATGATCGGACTATAACGTGTTTTTGATATGCGTGCGTGGATTGGCTATACACGAGACAGTTTAATGCACTACTCGAATATGAAAAATGATTTCAAAAGTTTTCTAACTTCATTTGCATTAAAATAACACTATTTAGAGTTAAAACCGTCTTTGAACCCAAAACCGACCCAGAAACCCGCAACTCGAGTCAACCTGAGTCAACCCGGGTCAACCCAAATCTCGAATGTAAAAAATAATGCCAATGTCTTCATCACGTCATTTCCATTAAAATGACCCTAATTAGAGTCAAAACCGACACCGAGCCAAAAACCGACTCGAAATTCAAATCCCGACTCACACGGGTCAAACCCGAGTCAAGCACACAAAACACCTACCTCAAGTAACACCCAACATCATCTTATTAGATGCCCATATTGTTACACGACATCTCATTTTAATACCACAAACCAAACAATAGATGGAGCAAAGGCCACAACCAAATTAAAAAGGGACAATACACCCCTTTCCATCACAAGGTAGCTCGCGCCTCTTTAGGGTGTCTGTTTAGCCTCTAAGCAAACTCAACCAACCTACCATCCCACATTTCTCTATAAATACCCACCATCACACACCATAATCCTCATGCGAGATTCCGCCCCTCCTTCTCCCTTGAACTTCTAGACCCGACTTCCTAAGTCACAAAATCGACACGTGTTTACGACCTACTGATCGTAAACACAAGCCTTACACATTTTGTTTGGTACCGTCGCCGTGCATTCGACCGACCCATTTGACAAACTCAATTCATCAATCAACATGTTTTAATTAACATATTTTCAAAACAAAATCCTTTTTAAGGCACTCTTTTAAACTTCTTTGATCGCGAGTAGTCACAACGAGAAAACCGTCTCTAAAGTCGTATACCACGCAAACATCAATATACATAAGTTTGAGGGTATAAACAACTCACTTATTTCATGTCTCTACTGTTTTTATGAATTTACGAGTATGAACAATGCATAACACGACTCAAACATAGGTTAGACGAGCCAAAAGTGAGTTTTGGCCCGAGACAGAAGCCCCTTGCTATGCAAAGAGGCTCGTGCCTCAATGGGGTGTCCAGGTCAGACTCAAACGTGTTGGAGTTCGTCTTTCCTTCAACAGTTTCTTTTATTTTTACTTCTTTACTTTTACGGTTTTTGCCATTTTAATTCATTTTTATGATAAACATATTTTGACCATTACAATAATCATCCTTGGTTCTTTATACCATGACGGTTTATTCCGTGACTCGATGATATTATTGGTTAATTACATTTTAATGGGTATTTTAACACCCTTTTCTTTTATTTACCACTTTTTCTCATTTGTTTACATTTGTAAATATATTAGTCATAATTCATAATCATCCTTGGTTCTTTATAACATGTTGGTTTAATCCGAGTACGATGACAAACTTGACTAATTACAAAGAAATGAACTTAACATATTTAGTTCAAATCAAACATTTTACATTTTTATTTGTAAACTATGCTTTTCAAATTTGCAAATCCGACAACGAATATTACTAACATAATAGTAATTATTCGAAGTCACGCAAACAACATTTGCAATCATTCATCACAAATACGGTTTTAAATAACCCTTTTTAACAACCTTTAAAATGGTTTTAAACAACCTTTTTACAACCAGGAGACGCCTCTTGGCTCGCGCCCCAAGGCCTCCTGTTTTCATATTTTAAAACCAGGGCAGAGCCCCTTCCCTCGCCAATAGGCTCGCGCCCCAATGGGGCTGCCTGGCACTGTTCTGTCCCATTTTGCTACTTGTCTAGGACGATCCCAATTACCGTTTATCCGAATACGTGACGGATCAGATTGACGAGTTTGCATTTTATACTTTGTCATTTAAACACACTTCTTTTCCAAATAAATGGATCGTGTTAAGCATCATAATCCGAATTTGATAAATGGATGTTTAATTTCCGTTTTCACATGCAAACCAATCTAAATCCAACTTTGACACCAATTTCTTGGTACATGCCTAAACAACAGACTTAGGAAATTCTCACATGTTAGGTTAAGACTTTTGGATGCGCATTCATGCATTTAAACCGTTTTATCAACTCTTGCCATTAAACAACCACGATTGATCAGTAGAGGCCGCTAACGCGGGCGGGATTGGGTGTCCGATTAAAGGGCTTCCCAATACGTACCCTCACCCCTTACTTAGAACCTTTGGATAGTGGATGGCCTTATCCAGGGCGTACGAGAGTCATTTTAGGCATAGAATACTAAAAGGGGGACGAGTCCTTATCTTTAGTACCTATGTCAAACACTGCTTTTTGCCTTGATTGACCTAGGTATAAAGTGGATTCGAACGGGTTCCAAGCATCCCACAAATGCTTGGTGGCGACTCCGAACATCTCTATATCGTTTCGAGACCTTTACCGAGATGAAACCGACTGATCTAAAACGATCCGGTCGAAAGCATTTTTACGCCACCGAGCGTGGCTTTCAAAAGACCGCTGCATGTCCAAAGATTGGCTTCGCGTGCAGGTGGCCCGTGACCGCAGATCAGTAGGTGGCCCAAATCCACAGACCGGCCTGTGGCCCATGTCCACAGATTGGCGACTCCGCTGGGGAAAATTAGGACACTTGTGTCTTTGTGATCCTTAGAGGTCAAACTCGAACGAGGTCGTGGTTAAAGTGCATTAATTGATATTATGGTCATAAGTCGGGTTCCTTGTCCGGGACCACAACCTAACACTTTTCAACCAATTGGCTCGTCTCGTCGGCGTGAGTTTTCTCATCCCCGCGTTTCGAATCCCGATTGAGTCAAGCATACCGTTGACGATACACATTTCTGTTTCGTCAAAGAGCTTTCATCACCTTCATGCACGAGGCTAGGGCACCCTCCTTACACATTTTGTTTGGATTGGTATCCTTCTCGAAAATCGGGGTTTGATCGCTTGGTGTGTAACCCTCCCTTTTAAGCCAAAAGCCGTATCAGCATTATGCATAATATAATGAAACTGCGAGTGCTTATGTGTTATCTGATCATAAGTTCTTCCGTGTCATTTTCAAATTTTCAAAAACATCTTTTTGCGCCGTTATAATGGCCGTTTCAAACCTCGGTTTTTCGCCGACCGTTGCAAACCCTTTTTTATACCGTCGTAATGACGATTTTCAAACCCGGTTTTTTTACAACCGTTTCAAAGCACCTTTTTCATGCCGTTATAATGGCCATTTCATAACTCGGTCTTTCGCCGACCGTTGCACACCTTTTTATGCCGTCGTAATGACGATTTTCAAACCCGGTTTTCACAAAACATTTCAAAACACCTTTTTGCGCCGTTATAATGGCCACTTCAAAACCCGGTTTTTATAACTATTTCAATCACTTTCTTATGTCGTTGTAATGACAATTTCAAACCTTGGTTTTCACAAACCATTTCAAAATAACCTTTTACGTCGTCATAATGGTCATTTCAAACCTCGGTCTCTCGCCGACCGTTGCATTCTCAAAGCGCCCTTTTACGCCGTCATAATGACGAATTCTACCCTCGAATTTTCGATACTCGAAATCAATTTTCAAACAAGTATATTTTTCAAACTGTCGTAATGATGATTTCAACCCGTGCAACTTTCCAAATTACAAATCTGATTTTCGAAATCGAATTTGGCTTTCTTAAGCCGTCGTAATGACGATTTTAATTCTCACAATTTTCGATTTGCATACCGTCTTTCAAAGTTTAAAACGCTTTTCTAAGCCGTCGTAATGACGATTTCAATTCTCACAATTTTCGATTTGCATACCGTCTTTCAAAGGTTAAAACGGTTTTCTAACCCGTCGTAATGACGAATTTAATCCTCACAATATCCAATTTCAAATAATTTGAAAACAAATTTAACCGTTTTCAACTTTCAATTCAAAATCAAATCTTTGAAAACAAATTTAACCGTTTTCAAATTTCAATTCAAAATCAAATCTTTGAAAACAAATTTAACCGTTTTCAAATTTCAATTCAAAACCAAATCATTGAAAACCAATTTAACCGTTTTCAAATTTAAAATTCAAAATCAACTTGAAAACAAATCTAACCGTTTTCAAATTTCAAATCCGATTTTAAATCATTTGAAAACAAATTTAACCGTTTTCAAATTTCAATTCAAAATCAATCATTTGAAAACAACTTTAACCTTTTTCAAATTTCAATTCAAAATCAAATCTTTGAAAACCAATTTAACCGTTTTCAGATTTCGAATCAAAACTCAATATTTGAAAACAAATTTAACTGTTTTAAAATTTTCGACCCAATTTTTAGTCCTTTGAAAACAAATTTAACCGTTTTCATGGCCATTGTGATGACGATTCCAAATTCTTCAATTCTCGATTTTCAAATCCGTGATTCGAATTTCAAAAACAGAGCTTCGGAAACAACACATAGTTTTCGAGCGCGCAATTTCAACTCAAACCATCTTTTGAAAACAAACCTAAGACAAACCCTTTCAACTGGCCGACCTTTTGAAGATCCCTACTCTTCGGAAGTCGTTCACAAAACGACAAATGAACCTTTTGAAAATTTCTATTTTCGAAAATTGCAGTCCACCATTCCGATTCAGCCTCGAGTCGATTAGAGTCCAGTCGATTTCAAGTCAAGTCGTCTAGATAACATCGAGTCTCCGCCGAAGTTAGTACCTATCTTCTGGTCTAGGTCGTGTCGCCTAATTGTCGAGACATATTCAATGGCGTTAGGAGAGTCAAAACCTCTCGTGTAGTAAACCCATCTTTCCCCTACATTACAGGTCAAAGGTCAAGTTTGTGTGCATGTCTCGTCCAACGGCGTCACGCCATCAACGCACATCCAAACTTAGTCAGAAGTCGTCTGTGTAGGCATCACTATGCCAAAGTCGACACTCAAGTCAAGTTCAACGTCTTGCACCAAGAGTTCAAACACAAGAGGTCATTCACGATCGCTAATGAACTCATAACCTAGTCACACCATCGTGTCTTCACGACATAACTGCCTTTTATACATATGTGTCGCACTTGCTTTTATTTGTGCAATCCCTTACCAAGACAAGTTATGATGCCTATCATTATGTTAATAGGAATCCCTTGGGTGCCATCAATCCTCAACCAGGAACTCAAGAAGCTGATCAATCTGCATCCGCCATGACTACTGCCGAAACAAACAATATGGTCCTTCGACTCCTAGCTACCGTGGAAAACTTGAGCACTCGTCTCTCCCAATTTGAGGACAAAATGGTAACCGGAAATTTTTCCTCTTCTGATATTGAGCAAACGGTTAAGCTCCTTGAAAGCCGACTACTTATCAATGACAAAACCAATCCTAATTGGAAACCCACTGAAGCCAATCCCTTAGGTGCTCCACAAACCAAAACCAGACGACCTCATAGGTCCTTTCCTGATTTGGGTATGCCTTATGCCACGGCCTTGGAAAGGCTAATCTCCAAAGGAAGGCTCAAACCGATTGGTCCAACTCCAGACCCTCTACCAAACAAGCGAGGACGTAGATGGGACGGAAAACTGTTTTGTCAATATCATCAAGGTTGCGGACATGACACTGAAATATGTCTCCCTCTAAAAGGTGTTATCAATGATATGATTGAAAAGGGCGAATTACCATTACCTCCCTCAACAAACAACAAGAACAACCATCCTGAAAACTCTTTTGGACACAACAAGGAATCTTCCCTAGACTACTCTCATCTCATCTCTCCTGACGATGAGAAAATTCATGCAATTGACGAAGATGGCATACAAAGCGCTATAATGATGCTCTCCGTCTCTATCAACAACATATTCTCAAAGCTGCAAGTGGCTATTGATGATTTGAACACTCGGGTAGCTAATTTGGAGAAGAGGTTCGGTAGTACCGAAAATGAACCAGACCATCAAGAACAAAACCAACCCTTAGTTCACCAACCAACAGTTGTTGAAAATGAGGAGTCATCCGATGGTTCCCACATCCACGAACCTTCCAACATAGAACATGAAATCACCTCACCAAAATCCCTTTCAAAATATCAAGCAACATCCCAAAAACTTCCCATTGACAATGACCAAATCCTGCTTCCGCCTGGGATTGACATAATCAAAAACAAAAACAAAACTCACAAAAACATCCCAAAAAAACACCAATTTTGGAACCATGGGAAAACATCAAAGGGTATTCACAGATCTGGAAATAACATATGGCACCGCTTTGAAGATACTTGCTTCAGAAGGAATGCTCCAACCCGTTGGTCCGACTCCGGACAAACCCGAACACAAAAGACCCCGATCCTGGGATGGTAATGCTTATTGTCAATACCATCAAGGCAAGGGCCATGACACTGAAACCTGTTTCAAACTCAAGCATGCCATTCAAGATATGATTGAAGCTGGCAAAATTATCATCGCACCTCTCAGTCAAGATAATTCTTCTGGATGTCTCAAGTCAAACAACAAGGTTGAACATTCTCAAAGGACATTCACTAGACTCAACACAACCTATACCGCGGCTCTTCAAAAGCTTGTGATTGAAGGGAAGCTACAACTAATCGGGCCCACTCCGGACCCGTCTGAACAAAGGAAAACCCGTTTCTGGGAGGGCAGTGCCTATTGCCAATATCATCAAGGAAAAGGTCATGATAATGAAACATGCTTCAAACTGAAACATGTTATTCAAAATATGATCGACAACCATGAACTGCAGCTTCATCCCTAGGCCAACAAAGTGATGAAAACAACCCTCATGAACATCTCTTTCTGCAAGGAGATGAAAGCCTCATGGACTATTGTCCTCATATCATCCTCAACAACGAGAGTGAAGTGCTCAAGTGGGTCAATGCTCAAAACCAGACATTCAAGCCACTGGATGCTGCGAAAGAGACCTTCGAGGAGGAACATGATGATTAGGGGTTCGTATCTACGATCGAGTCCGAGTCCGAGTCTGAGTCTTAGGCTTTCTCCTATCTATCATAGCGTCTGTCCTTTTATTCCTAAGTGACAAATTGGGGGCTGTACCTATGAGTCACACGTATTCATCGAGTCTGTGCTAACATCTTATTTATCTAAATAAAAGCACAATTTTCAACTATCATATGTTCTCCCCTTTACCATTTCCCGTTGACAATGAGAATTGATTTGAGAATAGATTTAAAACAAACAATTTGTTCTAATTCAATGTGAGTATACATGAGTGACGTTCCGTACCGAGTAAGCGGAGGACTCGAAACTCCGTGTCCATTCTCTTTACCTATTCCATGTCTGGCAATAGAAATCTTTCATTAGCACCCGATCTAGAATGAGCTCTCAATCAAAGGGACCCTATAACGAACCTAGATAACAAACCAGAACATCTCCTTGTTCATGATCAATAACGGAAGGCAAGCCCATTCCCCACAAAAACATCCCATCACCAAATATCAACCTCTCACCAACGGGTACATCCCCGTCTGCACCTTTACCTGCCCCGAACGAAGGACAACAAAGAACCAATAAATCAAAAACCAAAGCCAAAGAAAAACAAGAGCCAAGGCCAAAATCAAAGGCCCAAGCCAATAGCCATTCACCAAAAGCTAAAGCGAAAGGCCAAAATCAAAGGCCCAAGCTAATATCCTTTCACCCAAAGCCAAAGCGAAAGGCCAAAAATCAAAGGCCCAAGCCAATAGCCATTCACCCGAAGCCAAAGCGAAAGGCCAAAATCAAAGGCTCAAGCCAATATCCATTCACTCAAAACCAAAGTCAAAGCCAAAGCCAAAGGCTACTCACCCAACGTCAAGGCCAAGACCCAAGCCAAAATCAAAACAAAACAAGATTGAAACCCTTTTCTCAAAAAGGCCAAAATCCAAAGAAAGCATCCAACACACAAAATCCTGGACAAGTCAGTCCAAAACACCAATTCTAGGACCAACAAGTCCAAAGCCCATGACCAACATTTCTTCCCTCGAAACTCCGGGACCAACAAGTACAAAACACAAAAATACCAAAACCTAATGTCAAAGAGCTAAAACAAGAGCTCAAGACTCGTCAACTAAACCAAAAACTGCTTCACCCCTAAGTCCTTCCAAAGACTACTACTACAGGGAAACCTATCTAGGATCCTGGGGATTCCCCTCGAGATCATAACCAACACTGCTTCACCCTTAAGTCCTTCTAGAGACTGTTATAGGGAGAACTATCTAGGCTTCTGAGGATTCCCCTCAAGCTCAAAATATCACACCTTAACCGTTAAGGTCCAGACATGAGATTCTGATCCCACATTTGTTTACCAACCATTTCGTGCTCAGGCCACATCAAGCCTGTGACCCCATTCCGCACTACATTACAAGCCGTAACCCATCAGACTAAACACCACAAAATACAAACTCCAGTTTTTATCTCAAACAAACCTATTATTACCAGGCTCCACATTTCATAATGTCGAAGCCATTTCCACCTTGACCCAGATACGAAGTCTTCAAAAAAACATTGCTCCCTGGAACGGGACACGCACATTTCATTCCTAGAGACCACTTTTTAGTGTGCTCACGTAACAAGAAACCTTTTCACAAATTATGCCTCTTCGATTCATGATCAAGAGGATTTCTATCAATCAACCTTCGAGTCACCAAACGGAATTCACCGTTATGACCCTCGGCTCCATATTTTTATCTGTCAAAAGAACCTATTATTACCAAGCTCCACATTCCATAATGTCAAAGCCATTTTCTCCCTAACCTAGATACGGAGTCCTCGAATGCTTTGCTACCGAGAACGGGACATACCCAATCTACCCTTAGGGTCCACTTTTTAGTGTGCTCACATGAGAAGGAACATTTTCACAAATTACACCTCTTCGATTCATGATCAAAGAGGAATTCTCTCAAATCAATTTTTCAAGTCACCAAACGGAATTTATCGTCGTGACCCTCACACTTTAAGGTCCTAAAAAGTCGCTTAGGCACATATTCAGAACTACGACCTGGTTTAATTTCACACCATGTGAATACATAGGCGATCCTTCAAGGACACAACCACACCCCTCAAAATCACTTTAAGGTCCTAACAACTCGCTTAGGCATACACATTCAGAACTACGATCTGGTTTGATTTCGCAAACACGCGAATACGTATGCAGTCCTATTACGAGGGCACAACCATACAACCACACACATTCAATTTTCAAATCCTTCAATTTGCAATCCATTGCACACACACTTAGAACTACGATCCGGTTTGATTTCACATCACATGAATGCGTAGGCGATCCTTCAAGGACACAACCATACCTCTCAAAATCACACTAAGGTCCTAACAACTCGCTTAGGCACACACATGCAGAACTACGATCTGGTTTGATTTCGCACACACGCGAATACGTAGGCAGTCCTATTGCTAGGACACAACCACACCCCCACACACATTTAATTTTCAAACCTTCAATTTGCAACCAATTGGACACACAAATTTCCAAACTACGATCTGGTTTGATTTCGCAAACATGCGAATACGTAGGCAGTCCCCAGATAAGGACACAACCGCATACCCCTTTAAATCTCAACCATCAACAACAATCATCGAAAGTAACCCACCCAGCTGCAAAAATTAATCTTATACCTCTTTCTTTGGGGCTTCTTTTTTAAGACGTCGTCCATTCCCTATTTTGTCAAATTCCCACCTTCACACTCACGGGGCTTCTCTTTCGAGACGCCACCCGTCCTTTATCCTCAAACATCTTTTGAGTCTCAACTTCAGTCCAAAATAAAACTGCCCATGGCCTAGTGCTCGGTTCGGCCGATTACGAGGTCTTGGTTCCGCTCTCCGAATCATCATACCTCGAGATGGGATCTCAAACAAGCAAATGGTGGCGAGGATATCTAGATAAGATAATCAATTCGTGTTCCCCAGCTGAGCTGACCTTCTACTCTAAGGATCTGATGCGCGTTGTCACCCATTTCTTGGCTAAGGAGCTGCACACATATAAGCAAAGTCTTTCAGAGTCACCCCGTGTCGTGTCGATACCGAGTTTGTACCACGTTCACGTATGTTTGTCGATCACAAGATATGCGTCCGTGTGAGTCAATGTCGCAATGGTCACGTGTCTCAATCTATCAAGTCACGGATCCACTAACATCAAGACTCAATTTTAAGCTTCACAACTTTCGAAACTTCTATCTCCCCTCGCGTGAGATATTACATGCTAGTTGCTTTTATGCTAATTGCTCACATGCTTATGTGCGTACGTGCTTATATTCTTGCATTCAACGTGCTTGTCTATACGACTGCGGATTTGTGTGGTCACTAACCATGCAGGTAATCTTGAGAAGACAAATACACTACAAAGTAAGTATTGGGTTCTTCCCAACAAAAGCCGACCCGTTAAGTCCAAGGGCTTTAACCTTGTCGATTACATGGCGTACGCTACCTCCCAACGAGCAGCAACTCATATCCCGGCGAGTCCTGAGAAGTTTCTAACTTTCCAGCGAGTGCCGATTTTCAAATGAAAGTCACACAGGTCTTTCAAAGATCCTTGCAACATCATGATCCCGGCGCAAAGCTCTCTCTAAATGGTTTTCCATAGAGCCTTGCTCGAGCTAGTTCCCACGATCGATCGTTCGACATTCAACATGGTCAAGCGAGCCTCAAAACGCGTCACCTTCAACATGGCTGGCTAGCCTCAAAACGTACCATCAACATAGCTGGCGAGTCTTTGCACGCACACAAGAAACAATTCAAGGATATATCCCGAAGATACCTCAGGTATGACTCCTTTCTATGGCTGGAAAGCCTCAAAACGCACCACCTACAACACCGGCTGGCGAGCCTTTGCGCGCAAAAGATTCAAGGACATATCCCGAAGATGCCTCAGGTATGACTCCTTCTTATGGCTGGCGAGCCTTTATACATAGTCTAATGGACTTTAAACGACCCGAACCGGAAGTCGACAGACTCTAAACTGTTCCCGATGGCAGTTCCTTGAATCGAATCCACAAGTCGCCTCGACGTCGCCCTTCCCGACGGCAGGTCCTTGGCTCAAACCCTTTTGAGTCGCCTCGACGTCGCAATGGTCTTCAGGTTGTAATCTTCGATTGACCTGGAGATCATACTTTAACTTTCGCCCTGTCCAAGCCTCAGTCAAAGTGGGGGCTCTGTAGATACCCAATATCTACTCCTTCCAAAAACCACCTGATGATGATCGGACTATAACGTGTTTTTGATATGCGTGCGTGGATTGGCTATACACGAGACAGTTTAATGCACTACTCGAATATGAAAAATGATTTCAAAAGTTTTCTAACTTCATTTGCATTAAAATAACACTATTTAGAGTTAAAACCGTCTTTGAACCCAAAACCGACCCAGAAACCCGCAACTCGAGTCAACCTGAGTCAACCCGGGTCAACCCAAATCTCGAATGTAAAAAATAATGCCAATGTCTTCATCACGTCATTTCCATTAAAATGACCCTAATTAGAGTCAAAACCGACACCGAGCCAAAAACCGACTCGAAATTCAAATCCCGACTCACACGGGTCAAACCCGAGTCAAGCACACAAAACACCTACCTCAAGTAACACCCAACATCATCTTATTAGATGCCCATATTGTTACACGACATCTCATTTTAATACCACAAACCAAACAATAGATGGAGCAAAGGCCACAACCAAATTAAAAAGGGACAATACACCCCTTTCCATCACAAGGTAGCTCGCGCCTCTTTAGGGTGTCTGTTTAGCCTCTAAGCAAACTCAACCAACCTACCATCCCACATTTCTCTATAAATACCCACCATCACACACCATAATCCTCATGCGAGATTCCGCCCCTCCTTCTCCCTTGAACTTCTAGACCCGACTTCCTAAGTCACAAAATCGACACGTGTTTACGACCTACTGATCGTAAACACAAGCCTTACACATTTTGTTTGGTACCGTCGCCGTGCATTCGACCGACCCATTTGACAAACTCAATTCATCAATCAACATGTTTTAATTAACATATTTTCAAAAAAAAATCCTTTTTTAAGGCACTCTTTTAAACTTCTTTGATCGCGAGTAGTCACAACGAGAAAACCGTCTCTAAAGTCGTATACCACGCAAACATCAATATACATAAGTTTGAGGGTATAAACAACTCACTTATTTCATGTCTCTACTGTTTTTATGAATTTACGAGTATGAACAATGCATAACACGACTCAAACATAGGTTAGACGAGCCAAAAGTGAGTTTTGGCCCGAGACAGAAGCCCCTTGCTATGCAAAGAGGCTCGTGCCTCAATGGGGTGTCCAGGTCAGACTCAAACGTGTTGGAGTTCGTCTTTCCTTCAACAGTTTCTTTTATTTTTACTTCTTTACTTTTACGGTTTTTGCCATTTTAATTCATTTTTATGATAAACATATTTTGACCATTACAATAATCATCCTTGGTTCTTTATACCATGACGGTTTATTCCGTGACTCGATGATATTATTGGTTAATTACATTTTAATGGGTATTTTAACACCCTTTTCTTTTATTTACCACTTTTTCTCATTTGTTTACATTTGTAAATATATTAGTCATAATTCATAATCATCCTTGGTTCTTTATAACATGTCGGTTTAATCCGAGTACGATGACAAACTTGACTAATTACAAAGAAATGAACTTAACATATTTAGTTCAAATCAAACATTTTACATTTTTATTTGTAAACTATGCTTTTCAAATTTGCAAATCCGACAACGAATATTACTAACATAATAGTAATTATTCGAAGTCACGCAAACAACATTTGCAATCATTCATCACAAATACGGTTTTAAATAACCCTTTTTAACAACCTTTAAAATGGTTTTAAACAACCTTTTTACAACCAGGAGACGCCTCTTGGCTCGCGCCCCAAGGCCTCCTGTTTTCATATTTTAAAACCAGGGCAGAGCCCCTTCCCTCGCCAATAGGCTCGCGCCCCAATGGGGCTGCCTGGCACTGTTCTGTCCCATTTTGCTACTTGTCTAGGACGATCCCAATTACCGTTTATCCGAATACGTGACGGATCAGATTGACGAGTTTGCATTTTATACTTTGTCATTTAAACACACTTCTTTTCCAAATAAATGGATCGTGTTAAGCATCATAATCCGAATTTGGTAAATGGATGTTTAATTTCCGTTTTCACATGCAAACCAATCTAAATCCAACTTTGACACCAATTTCTTGGTACATGCATAAACAACCGACTTAGGAAATTCTCACATGTTAGGTTAAGACTTTTGGATGCGCATTCATGCATTTAAACCGTTTTATCAACTCTTGCACTTAAACAACCACGATCGATCAGTAGAGGCCGCTAACGCGGGCGGGATTGGGTGTCCGATAAAAGGACTTCCGAATACGTACACTCACCCCTTACTCAGAACCTTTGGATAGTGGATGGCCTTATCCAGGGCGTACGAGAGTCATTTTAGGCATAGAATGCTAAAAGGGGGACGAGTCCTTATCTTTAGTACCTATGTCAAACACCGCTTTTTTCCTTGATTGACCTAAGTATAAAGTGGATTCGAACGGGTTCCAAGCATCCCACAAATGCTTGGTGGTGACTCCGAATATCTATATATCATTTCGAGACCTTTACCGAGAAGAAACCGACCGATCTAAAGCGATCCGGTCGAAAGCATTTTTACGCCGTCGAGCGTGGCTTTCAAAAGACCGCTGCATGTCCACAGATTCGCTTGGCGTGCAGGTGGCCCGTGACTGCAGATCGGTAGGTCGCCCAAATCCACAGACCGGCCTGTGGCCCATTGCCACAACTATTACACCCATTCTCAAAATACTCTATAATTTAAATTAACTACGATTACTACCAACTAATATACCCTATCACATCTAATAGAATCGCTCTCTTTTTTACCGGATGCAACAAGTAATGCATTATAGGAGGCCCACTTTTTCTATATTAAGATCTTCATCTTCTTCCCTTTACATTTCCAAAGATTACCGCAAATTTTATTTATTGATAAATTCTCTAACTCCCCCCTCTTCTTTTTTTAATCTCCCCTGAATTTTTTCCATAAATGAATGGTCCTCTTATAACCTTCTTGTTTATCAAATGGCACTTGACGTAGGCCCCATTTCTATCATCTTCCTCCAGGTTCTATTCTCCCTTGTTCTATTTTCAACCCAAAACCATTTCTTCTTCGTTTCATTGCCACCATCGCTATTCATTTCTTCCCTTAATCAATCTCCCATCAGCCAGATATGTAATGGAACCCACCCCCCCCCCCCCAAAAGTTATACCATCTCCAACCCATCTTCACTAAAAAAATGTTCCATGCCTAGAAAAACTAGGGTTTGATCAATTGAATTTCGATTTATAGTAGAAAAGAACAGTTTAAGGTTAAAATCCCTAGAAAAAATAAAAAGGTATTTTAGCAGGTACTATTGTTTATCCTAAGGCAACAAATTAAAAAGTGTACAAATATTCAGATTTTGATGTTTATCTTTAAGAAAAAGCCTCTAGGTTTGATTACCTTAATCGATTTGTTAATTATTGTTTTTATTTATTGATTTTGCGGGGATGAGGGCTAGTGGTCGAGTGGTGATTAATTTGGTGAATGGGTATGAGAACTAGTGGATTAATATCCAGGCATGTTTTTCATCGTTACTAGGGTGTTTCGAAGTCGGAGACCGCTGATGCGGACGGGATGGTGGTATGGTATGTCGTTGGGTCACGTCCAATCAAAACACAATTTATAGCTTCACAAACAACTCTACAATTAGTAAAGAGGCAAGTAAAGGTCGGATCCCAAGGGACGGGAATTGAGATGAGATTTCTATTGAAACTAGTGGTGTCTTAGGGGTGTCACAATTTGGGTTGATGTAGGAGGTCACTAAACTAAATAGCAATGAAAGTAAACAAGCAAGATGAATAAAAAGGGTTATAAACAATTGATAAAAAGCACTAGGGTGTCATGGGGTCATAGGGGAATCATGGGAATTGATCATACAAACATGTTCTCAAATTATAAGTAAGCAATTATTGTTGTGATGGATTGAGTTGGGTTATATCTTACAATCCTAGGAAAGTTTGGGTCCCGGAGCCGAATCGATTAGATTGTACAACACCTACAAGTCGACTTAATCTTCCCTACTCAACAACATGCATGATCTAATGAGACTCGAGTTGGTTTATGTCTTACAAGTCTCATTGAAAGGATAGGTGATGGGTAAAAAATGCAAGGATTCATAGGCTCGCATTTCATCAAACATAACATGTGCATGAGTTGAGATCAAAACAAGCAAGCAAATAAATCATGAAAGCATATTAATTTAAGCATAAATCATTCCCCATGTTGGTTTCCCCTAATTATCCATTAACCCTAGCTAGGTGACTACTCACTCATTATCATGTTGATCATGTTAGCAAGGTTGTCAATCATACCAACAAAATGAAACATGATGAACAAATGAAAGTAATTAACAATAATTAAAAAGGGATTAAGAGAATTATACCTACTAATGATTCCAATAATAAAGCAAAGATAAAAGAAGTACTTGATGCTTGATTGAGAGGTTGTCAATCTCCCAATAATAACCCAAATAATCTTCAATTACCCAAAATAAAGGATGAACAAAAGAGAGATTAAGGAAATAAAACTTGTATTAAAACTTGATTAATTGTTGATTACAAAACTAAAGAGAGATTTGATTGATATTAACTACTCTAATAATTGATAAGAAGAACATACTCTTCTAATTAGACTAATGGGGTATTTATAGTGGAAATTAGGTGGATGCATTAGGGTTAACTAAGGGCTAAACTAGTAATTACACTTTTTAGATTGAGCAGGGAGACGCCGGTATTTTTCGAAGGAAGGGCTTCTTTCTTTGTATCTTGGAGAAGACGAAATTTCTTTGTACTGGAATCCGTGCGTATTGGAGTCGGGACGGGCGGATTCAGGCAGGGGAAGACGGGCGTCTTCAGGAGAATCCGGGCGGATTCTGTGGCTGTTGTCCGGGCGTCTTTGGAGGAAGACGCACGGATTGTGCTTGTGGAGGACGGGCGGATTCAGGACAATCTGCTCGGATTGTAGCTCAGCATTATTTCTTCTTCTTTTCTTCCCTTTTCTTCATAAAATCCTTGGGGATTTCCTTGGGGAAGCAAGGATCCTTTCTCGTCATTGCCCAACTACTATAATATGTACAAAGGCCTTCTAATCTTGTCTCTCCTTAATGCTTGGTTATTGGATTCGATCAATTTAGTCTCGTTTTGCCATGAAAATGCAAGATTCTTACTCCTTTCCTACCAAGGGATCAAAATCTCAAAGAATATGCAAAACAAAGAACTAAAGACAATAAATGACCCAAATATGCACTAAAAAGCATGGGAACAAGGCTAATTCGAGGGCTAAATATGCGCTAATTATGGTCACATCAAATTGTGGGGTAATATCCGTATAAGACCCATTAAATTTAAGGATTATAACGTAAATTTAACATGTGAAATATGGTCATAAACGAAATACAATAGTAAAACGATAAAGATTAAGAATAAACCTCGGGTCCTTTGATGCGCGGCGTAAAGAACAGAAATCAACAGAGATTTCCTCCTAATCGTTGCACCCAAGACCGTCTGAGACTATGCCCTTGTGCTAGAAAATGCTCTCTAATTGACTTGCAATATCGAGAGAGCTCTTGTGAGTTTTTAGATGTGAGATCTAGAAATTTCAGAGAAAAATACTCTGAAACCCTAATTTTTCTGTAAAAATGATTGATTCGGTCAAAAGGAGAGGGAGCCTCTCCTTTTGTTGCCTCGGTCCGCGGGTCTCATGGAGGAGGGAGTGGGCTTTCCACTTTCTCCTCATTATTAACTCGTGGTCCGATCAATTCCGCTAAAAATGTATATGACGGGTTTTATTATAAACTGTCATCGGTTATCGGTTATTAATACATCGACTAATAACACGGATTAGTCTAAATATTAATACATGTCCGACAAAGACAATATTGTATAATTAATTCAATATACATTTATTAAATATAATCGTTTATATTTAATATACGAATTAACTGTTTAATTCGCCTTAGCCCATATTATTTAATCCGTATTAAATAATTGTCTCAACATCGCATTTTGACCAATTACTAGTCAAATAACTCGGACTAACTGGTTAGTCAAATTTGGCATCTACATGACTGTATTTTCATACTGTCATATCTCTCAAACGTATCCTATAGGTGTGACTTTTAGGGACCAGTTGATCACCGCCATCTGTATGACAATAACGTCAAACTTATCTAGCAAGCCAACCGTTATTGATAAACGTGGATCAACTGATAATAATACCAAAAGTATGCCCTTTGATCCTTTTGGAGATTTATAAGTCCTTGCACTAACTGTTAAGGACACCAGCCCCAACAAGCTCCCACTTGTCCGTACAAGTGTATGTGCAATGACGTTATCCGCACTAGCTGGAGGACACCACCTCCAACAAACTCCCACTTGTCCGTACAAGTGTATGTGCGATAACCGATTCTCATATTCATTTAAAATTTCTCCCACTCAATGTAAAACAATTTGAAGATCCGGATCCGCAAAGGTCGTATTTTACAATCGATCTGTATCTAGAGTGGTTTCCCCGACTAGAGAGTAACTTAACTGATAAAACGAATCGCATTCGAGCATGGCCATGCATTTCGATTCTGACTCCTCGAGTGGCCCTGAGAAATATCGAGTACCTGATAAAGGCTGAAAATTTTCTACAACTCGAACTCCTTCCGATCTAAGCACAGCATGAAATGACCCAGAAACAATCTACTTGGCCCCCTGTTACGGATGACCGTGAAAAAGAAACCAAAGTCACCCAAAATCTGCCTTAGTCTCAAGAGACAGTCGATAGTCAAAAGAATCGACTCTTAGGATCACTATGGAGGTCCTATCCACGACCGGGCACCGAATGTTATAAAACATTTAGGACTCCACGTCGATGTCACAATTGTATCCTACGAGATATCCGTATAAATTGCCTCTGTGATTGGTCAGTCAACCTGTTGACTTATGGCTCGTTGAACCCACCATCAACCAACGTCACAAAATAATTACCTTGAGTTATCAGCTCACGTGGGTAATTAAGGACCATAAAATATAATGTTTGTTCAGTTCACTTTGTGGTGTTCAAAATTTGTCGTACAAATCCACATGAAAAACAAAATATATAAAATATCAAAACGATGATGTCGTATAGAGTACAAAGGAGAATGAATCCAATCCATAAAAGAGTACTACAACTTAGGAACACGTTTAATTCCCATGGAATTAACATGCCCTTCATGCTTATCTTGTCGTAATGGTTTAGTGAGAGGATCTCTATGTTATCATCTCGTAGCAATCTTTTCTATCACTACTTCCTTTTGCTCCACGTAATCCCGGATTAGATGAGCTTTCCGTTGTACATGTCTAGACTTGTTGCTAGACTTAGGCTCCTTAGCTTGGAAGATGGCACCTCTATTGTCGCAATAGATGGTGATCGGGTCATTCGAACTAGGCACTACGGATAGTCCATGTAAGAATTGACGCATCCATATCGCTTCCTTTGTAGCTTCGTACGCGGCATAGTACTCGGACTCGGTCGTAGAATCTGTTGTAACATTTGTTTCGAACTCTTCCAGTGATCAGCGCCATTAAGAGTAAAAACGAATCCAGACTGAGATTTCGAGTCATCACGATCCGTTTGGAAGCTAGCATCTGCGTAACCGGTTGCGCATAGCTTTTGTTCGCCTCCATAAGTCAATGCCCAATCTTTAGTCCTCCGTAGGTACTTAAGAATGTTCTTGACACCATCCAATGTGATTCACCTGGATGCTGTTGGAATCGACTTGTCATACTCAATGCATATGCCACGTCCGGACGTGTGCATATCATGGCATACATGATTGATCCTATAGCCGAGGCATAAGGAATCCGTGTCATGCGCTCTTTCTCTTCCGGTGTCTCTGGTGATTGAGACTTGCTCAAATGCACCCCTGGAGCCATAGGAAGAAACCCCTTCTTGGAGTTAGTCATGCTTGAATCTCTCTAGGACTTTGTCTATGTAAGACTCTGGTGAGAGATAACATCCGTCGTGATCGATCTCGATAGATACGGATGCCCGAAATTCTTTGCGCCTCACCCGGATCTTTCATCCGGAAATGGTTTTTCAACCATACTTTCACCGAAGTTAAGAGAGGTATGTCATTCCCAATCAGGAGTATGTCATCGACATACAATATTAGGAAGACAATCTTGCTCCCACTCGACTTGATATAAAGACATGGTTCCTCGACCGATCGAGTAAATCCATTTTCTTTAATCACTTGGTCGAAGCGATGATTCCAACTCCGAGATGCTTGCTTAAGTCCATAAATGGAACGCTTAAGCTTGCACACTTTCTTAGGATGTTGTGGATCGATGAAACCTTCGGGTTGTACCATGTACAACTCTTCCTCCAAAAAACCGTTTAAGAAGGCGGTTTTCACATCCATTTGCCAAATTTCATAGTCATGAAAAGCGGCAATCGCTAAGATAATCCGAATGGAACGCAAAGATGACTACGGGTGCGAAAATTTCATCGTAGTGCAAACCTGGCACTTGGGTGAAACCTTTAGCAACTAGTCGTGCTTTGTAGATATCTTGTTGACCTTCCAGAGAATGCTTTATCTTGTAAAGCCATTTGCATTGAAGGGGACGAACCTTAGCAGGTAAGTCAACAAGATCCCATACGTTGGTTCTCATACATAGAGTCCATCTCGGATTGCATGGCCTCAAGCCATAGCTTTGAGTCGGAACTAGTCATGGCACCTTTATAGGTTGCGGGTTCACTACTCGTTAAGAGTAGAACGTCATCTATGTCATGTTCCTCGACCATACCAATGTATCTGTGGGAGGAATAAAGACTCTTCCCGACCTCCTAGGTTCCTCGGGAATATTCATCGCAGCAGCGGGATTGAAGGAATTGGTTCCTCCAATGGTTGCTCGGTATTTGGTTCTGGAATCTCCGACAGGTCGAAGGTTCTATCACTCTTTGCATTCTCGAGAAATTCCTTCTCTAAGAATGTCGCACTAGCCGCAACAAAAACACGTTGTTCGGTTGGCGAATAGAAGTAATGACCAAGTGTTCCTTTAGGATAACCTATAAAGTATGTCTTGACCGATCGCGGGCCGAGCTTATCCTCGTGTCTCCACTTGACATAAGCCTCGCAGCCCCAAACCCGTATAAAGGACAAGTTAGGGACCGTTCCCTTCCATAGTTCATATGGAGTCTTGTCAACAGCTTTAGACGGACTTCGGTTAAGTATTAGAGCAGCTGACAGAAGAGCATAACCCCATAATGAGTCAGGCAACACGGTGTGACTCATCATGGATCGAACCATATCAAGTAGTGTTCGATTTCTCCGTTCGGACACACCATTCAATTGAGGTGTTCCAGGTGGAGTTAACTGTAGGGCAATCCCACAGTCTTTAAGGTGTTGATCAAACTCGTGAGAAAGATACTCGCCACCACGATCCGAACGCGTGTTTTAATCTTTCTACCCAATAGGTTCTCAGTACCCTATTCTCGGTATTCCTTGAATTTCTCAAAGGATTCACTTTTGTGCTTCATTAGGTAGACATAGCCATATCTACTTAAATCGTCCGTGAAAGTGATGAAATACCTATAGCCTTCTCGTGCGGTGATTGACATAGGACCACATACATCCGTGTGTATGAGTCCTAATAGGTCAGCAGCGCGCATTCCAACACCTTTGAAGGAAATCCGAGTCATCTTACCGATGAGACATGATTCACACGTGCCAAATGATTGAAAATCAAAGGCCGAGATAGCTCCATTTTTGATGAGCTGTTTTTCGCGTTTCTCATTAATGTGTCCCATACGGCGATTACCATAGATACGTTTGATCTTTGTCACCAACCTTTAACTTTTTATTCATTACGTGTAATATTTCGGTGGTCTGATCTAAAACATAAATTCCGTTCATGGAGACTGCCTTGCCATAAATCATATTGTGTAAAGAGAAAATGCAAGTATTATTCTCTATTACAAATGAAAAACCAAGTTTGTCAAGTGCAGAAACTGAAATAATGTTTTTCGAAAGACTGGGTACATAATAGCGATTATATAAAAATAATTCAAATCCGCTAGGAGAGGCCGGATCACGTATGTTCCCCTTGAGACGGCGACCACTCGTGCTCCATTCCCGACACGCAGTCCACCTCACCCTTTACGAGGGGTTCGATGTTTCGGAGCCCCCGCACATGATTACACAGATGAGAACCACAACCAGGATCAAGTACCCAAGTTCCGTAACTTGCGTGGTTAATCTCAATCATATGAATAAAAGTAGAAGAAGAAGACATACCAACAGGTTTAACACGACCTGCCTTTAAGTCCTCATGATAAACAGGACATGTACGCCTCCAATGCCCAGTCTTGTGGCAATGATGGCATTCCATGTTTTCATTCTTTCTCTTTGTCGCTCCTGATGAGGTGCTCGACTCACCAGGCCCACTCTTACCTGAACCCGACTTCTTAAACTTCGGTTTGCCTCTTTCGCTAGGCCTGGCTGAACTTTGCCCTTACCCTTGCCCTTGTTTGACACAACGAGAACATCCTGTTTCATGCTCCCACTGAACTTCATGTCCTTCTCGGTCTGTACGAGAAGGGAGTGCAGTTCATGGGGACTTTTCTTCAAATCATTCATATAGTAATTCGCTCTAAATTGCGAAAAACCATCGTGGAGTGAATGAAGCATGCGGTCAATAACAATGTTCTCGCTGATCTTACAATCAAGTGTCTCCAGCTTCTCGACATTCTCAATCATGCTGAGAATGTGTGGGCTAACCGGTTGGCCCTTCTGGAGACTCGCATCAAAGAAGCGAGTGGTATGCTCATAGGTCACGATTCTCGGTGCTTTCGAGAATTCCTTGGTGAGCGTGGTGAAAATCTTGTTTGCACCTTGGGCTATGAAGCGTTTCTGCAAATTGGGTTCCATTGCAAAAATGAGTACGTTTTTAATCGCACCCGCTTCCAAGGCGAAATCGTTATACTTGTCGATCTCGTTAACTCCACCGTGGGGCCTGGGTGTGACGGCATGGGCTCAAGAAATCGAGCTTCCGTCGGCGGCGGCAAGATTCCGTAATGCTGCCTCCCAGTCCGCGAAGTTTGATCCATCATTCTTCAGTCGAGTTGACTGATTCATCTGATTCATGAAGATCCGAAGCCAGGACTCACGGTCCAATGTGGCACTAGGCATTGGGTCGTTCAAGTGACCAGCCATATTGTTATTAGTAGTTTATGTGAACGTGATCTACACTGAAAAAGAAAGAAAAACAAAAACGAAATAAGCAACTCATCGAGGTGATTTAAGTCTATTTAAAATTCATTTTAATCGTGTAGACTCATTGCACTTGTATAATTGATCTCCCTCAAGAATAATACAAGCGATCCCAAGACTCAATTTCTGTAAATTGATAAGCCAACTGTTTAGCTAGTTTTTTTCGTAAAAACTCTTGGTCGATAGATTTCCGTAAATCCTATCTATAGTCCACCATAATCACAGGATCGTACGAGTGATCATAGTGTTGAGATAAAATAAGTCAATCGGTTCCAACTTGCCCGACGTAGAAGGGTCATATTATGCCTACCGACGAAGAAGGGATTCATTGGAGTTTGACCTATAAAGACCGTTCTCAATTTTTGTTTATACGAGGAAGATCCCATCAACTAAGTTTCAATTCATTTTAAGTGAACGAATAACTAGCAACTGCGTGAATGAATTAATTTAGATGATGGCTTAAATCGTGTGACATGCGAATGTCATAGAAAACTAACGCGTGACCTCTACATGAGTCAATTTTCATGCAAATATAAGTTGGTTTGGTTTTTAGGCGGAAAATGATGCATACTATCGTTACGATAAAATAAATAAATGAATGCAATACGTAAATAAAAATTCCTAGTGTGGCCTATCCTAGTAAAAAGAACATAATACAACTTTGGAATCCACCGTTGGACCCGAAAAGCTTGTCTTGATGTTCCATCTTTGTCCATGTAGCGGAAGTGAGCATCCGGTCTCCTTCTTTAGTCTTCTCAAAATTACAATTAAAATTTACAAAATATAAACCTATTTACATTCTAAATAAAAACTGTAATTAAAAGAAATAAAGGGAGATACGAGATCTCAAAATACAACCAAGACCGTGTTCCATCATTACGGTAACACGTTCTACAAAGGCCACACTAAGGTACAATCGTTTGAAAAATAAATGCGTAATTAAAAGCATTCAAGGCATTCAACAAAACGATAAATAAAAATGCATCAACTAAAACAAATTCATTCGTGACATAATTCTGTAATTATGTTTAAATTTATCCAAACCACCTTTAACGATTAAAATTTATGTGATAAAACCGCTTCTATCAGTTTATTTTAATCCATTACAATCCGTTACTTTAAATATGCTTTAAAATAACTCAATGGTACGTGTGTGAACCGTTTCACAATCATAGCGAGTGTACAATATCCGTATAAAGTACATATTAAGGCCAAAAAGAAAATTTAAAATAAAAAAAATAAATTTTCAAAGCTGCCAAAAGAAAAAATCCCTCGATCCAGGGACAAAAGGGCTCGATCGAGGAACAAAAAGGTCTCGATCGAATGAGGCTGCCATTCGATCGAGGGGTTTGCCAATCAGGAGGTGCTCGATCGACTAAACACGAGGTCGATCGAGGACCTATATCAGCAGGACTGTTCGATCGAGTACGAGGAGGTCTCGATCGAGCAGTCAGGGTTTTAAAAGTGGTCGATCGAGTACAGCAAGGACTCGATCGAGTAAAAACATGACAGAAAACCTCTCGATCGAGTAAGAACATGCTCGATCGAGTGCAAAAATTTCTGGAAAAATAAAACCCTCGTGAAAACAGTTTTGATGAAACAAACCAACCTCAATTTTGATCAAAACCGCATCAAAACAATTTAACAATTGACAAAACTTGACATATTGCTATAATCTCCGTATAAAATAACAATATGCAAAAGAACAAATCAAAAATGAAAACAAAAACAGCCACAAAACACGTTTGGCCGCACGGTTTTCAAAACAGAAAAATCGTTTCAAGATCGATTTATGAAAAATCACAATGAAAATTTACGTGGCCTCGCTCTGATACCACTTGTGGGGTAATATCCGTATAAGACCCATTAAATTTAAGGATTATAACGTAAATTTAACATGTGAAATATGGTCATAAATGAAATACAATAGTAAAACGATAAAGATTAAGAATCAACCTCGGGTCCTTTGATGCGCGGCGTAAAGAACAGAAATCAACAGAGATTTCCTCCTAATCGTTGCACCCAAGACCGTCTGAGACTATGCCCATGTGCTAGAAAATGCTCTCTAATTGACTTGCAATATCGAGAGAGCTCTTGTGAGTTTTTAGATGTGAGATCTAGAAATTTCAGAGAAAAATACTCTGAAACCCTAATTTTTCTGTAAAAATGATTGATTCGGTCAAAAGGAGAGGGAGCCTCTCCTTTTGTTGCCTCGGTCCGCGGGTCTCATGGAGGAGGGAGTGGGCTTTCCACTTTCTCCTCTTTATTAACTCGTGGTCCGATCAATTCCGCTAAAAATGTATATGACGGGTTTTATTATAAACTGTCATCGGTTATCGGTTATTAATACATCGACTAATAACACGGATTAGTCTAAATATTAATACATGTCCGACAAAGACAATAATGTATAATTAATTCAATATACATTTATTAAATATATTCGTTTATATTTAATATACGAATTAACTGTTTAATTCGCCTTAGCCCATATTATTTAATCCATATTAAATAATTGTCTCAACATCGCATTTGGACCAATTACTAGTCAAATAACTCGGACTAACTGGTTAGTCAAATTTGGCATCTACATGACTGTATTTTCATACTGTCATATCTCTCAAACGTATCCTATAGGTGTGACTTTTAGGGACCAGTTGATCACCGCCATCTGTATGACAATAACGTCAAACTTATCTAGCAAGCCAACTGTTATTGATAAACGTGGATCAACTGATAATAATACCAAAAGTATGCCCTTTGATCCTTTTGGAGATTTATAAGTCCTTGCACTAACTGTTAAGGACACCGGCCCCAAAACAAATATCCCCAAACCGAACCTTTGCTCGTCCCGAGTAAAGAGGTGACAAAGACTAGGACCATTATTTAAACTAACCTAATAACATAGCCGATATGAGATAATTAGCGGGTCTCACTCCCCCCCTTCAACTCACAACAAGACAACCATGAGGTAGGATGCCTTCTTGCAAGGCAAGGTGGGTCTTGCCAAAATGGCGACACTTCCAAATATTAAGCACACAAAAATCAAATAATGGATGCATCTACAAAAGGAATAGCCACTTCCTCATCAAGTGGCGGAGGCACTAAAGAGGAACAAATTTAAGAGCATGTAATCCTTCACAAATACTAGTTCAACAAATTACTAAGGCTAAGAGGATGGCACTAAATCACCTCCAAATGGTGTTAAACTAGACTACTTTCGTCCTCAATTTCCAAATGCTTTCGTCAAGAGCGATCGGATGGTGGTGGAATGATGATCCCTATGATGCTAGTAGCATATGACATGACAAGTCTCGAATTCTCTACAAAAGTAAAGGTCATGGATCGTCCCAAACTCGACAAAGTGGCTTGACAAAAAGGCTTTTTGGGAATGAAATGCTCAAATCGTTATAAACAAAGGTGGATATGACTAGTATTCAAAAGTTGACCTCATTTAACTTTCACATTTCAAAAATTTAAGATGGGGTTTGTCCCTTCCGGGCTAGTGTCCTTTGCTTTCGCCAATCGCTTATTAGGCAACCGGTTAACCTCTAGACAATAGCTTTTCGGGGTGATAGTCACTCTGTCTCTGGGCTGTCGAATTTACAACCGTGTGGGGGCCCAATTCAATGGATCCCTCTCCAAAGCACATCGAAGTGGTACGCCTCCATCAAAATGACTAAAATTCTCAACATTTCAACATTTCATAACAATTGAGGTTTCCTTAGCATTAAATTACTTCCACATGACAAAATTTTCGAAATGAGCACTTCAAACTTATTGATAGAAAGTATTTTTGGGTTGCCTTACCACAAGGTCAATCAAGGTCACCTAGACAAGTTAACCAAGTCCACATCGCATCACGGGGTTGGATAGGTGACTCACATGCAAACCCTTGACTAGGCTTTGGGTCATGGGTCAAAAGACACTAGTATGACACAATCTAGGGTGTTTTACAACCATTCTAGTAGGCAAAGTCTTAAGTTGAAAAAGTATTTGCAATGGCTTAGTTGCTCTTGTCAAAGTTCCCAATTAGGCACTTTTCAAAACTTTTTATCTAAATGCAACTACATGCCATGATGCAACTATTATACACATCCTAATGCAAGTGATTCTATCAACTAATATGACATATAAACTAAATGAAAGTCCTAAGTTCACATTGTTATACCGCATCAATCAAAATAGGGCCACATAGTCATTAACATAAAGAGGAAAAAGGAGATTGGAAAGATCATACCATGCGGTCTTCATGATCCTCATGTCTCGGATGTGGCGTAGTCGATCAATGTGAACAAGGATAGATAAACACAATATATACAAACACTATATACAAGACTACCATACAAAGGAAATAAACATGTTTTTGGTTTTTCAATTTTCAAATTTTTATGGTTTTTCGAAATTTTTCAATTTTTTTGGATTTTTGAATAAAAGTTAAGTTAGAATTCCCCATCCCCACACTAATATGGGCATTGTCCTCAATGGCCAAAATGATGGGAAATTATGCAAACATGATGCATGATTTCTACATTAAATGCAATCTACACTAATCTACACTACATGATGCATGGTTTTTTGTTTATGACGGAGAGGATAATTTAGATTACCTCCCGTTGTGTATGCATTAACTTCCCCAAACCGAGTTAGACACTATTGCTAATGTCCTAAGGATGGGTGTAGTTCATGCACACACTATGCAATGCATGAAACTAATTTGTCATTTTGGATTTTGAAAGTGGGAACAATAAAATGAGAGCACCTCAATGGGACCGAGGTGTGAGTCCTCTATGGTGCTAGGACTACTCCAACAATGATCAAGAAAAATAATTAAAACAAAGAAAGAAGTAGAACAAACCTCGAGAGGGTAGGAGCCTCCAAAGCTTGCTAATCTTCCATCATATCATCACTATCATCATCTTCCTCATTAGAAGTGGTCTCATTACCACTTCCTTCTTCACTTTCTTCTTCACCTTGCACATCATCCTCTTCTCTTTCTTCACTAGCTTCCTCATCAATGTTATCATCAACTTCTTCATTATCAACAACCTCATTATCACCCGGAACAACCCTAGATGCACTCGGAAAGAGGACTTCTCTATCCGCCCAACTAGGCAAAGGACATAAAGGATTAAGTAGTCCTTGCCTAGCTAAGTGTAGGAGGGGTGGATATTAAGCTAAGTAAGCATTTTTCCGATCCTCAAAGGCTTGCTTGTGCATCTCTTGCATGAGAAGAGTCAAATAATCATTTCTTGCTTCAACGCCATCGGGCTTGAACTCTTGGTACTCGAAAGGGTAGGGTAGTGTGACAATGGAAGAGGAGGGCATTTCAAGTTCACCCTTTTGTTGTCGGATAATATACTTGGCCTCTTTTGAGAGGGGAAGTAGATAATTGGTCCGGTGGACGCTTAAACGACAAATCTTCGAAGGCAAAGTGAAAGATCTAGCCTCACTAGTGAGCCATCCATACTTGGTGTCAAGAGGGTTATGGGTAACCCACTTGTACTTGTGTATCATAGTATGAATATCAATGAGATGACCACCCTCTTTCGCCTCATACTTGTTGTCTTTATTGAAGTTTGGATCAAAGTATTTAGCTAGGATAGTGACTAGGCCGCCATTCACAATAACGGTAGTGCCTTTCTTCCCACAATCAATGTTTAGCCATCTATCCACCAAAAGTCTTAGAGAGTTGAAAGGCTTGGTGTGTTCCCTTCCAATGTTCAAAGCCGACTCAAGAAGAACAAAATCAAGTTTGGTGAAATGGTTGGTGTCTTTTCTTGCAATGATGGTGTTTCCTATGACCTTGTGCCATACTCTTATGCCCGGATGGTGGACTAAAAGAGCACGACTAGCATGAAAGTCCTCAAATTTCCTTCCGGAAATCGCCTTCCAAAGAGGGTCGGGGTCATATTTGCCAACATTCTTAAAATAACTCGGTGAATCACTAAGACCCAAAGCTTTACCCATTTCGTCAAAGGAGATGCGCCTACTAACATTAGCTAGACGGAACTCGATGGTCTCCATAGTCTCAACTTTGTTAACTTTCAAAGAACTCAAAAATTCTAAGGTAAGGGAGGGGTATGCTAATTCTTTTGATTCAAACAATTTCTCCAACCCCATGGCTTTAAAGAAGGCTCTAGTTTGCTCAAGGACACCCAACTTATCTAAGGTATCTTCACAAATAAACTTGGTGGATAGAAATGATTTCCTAGCAAACTTGGCAAAAGTGTCCCTATGGGTTTTGGAAATGAAAATTACCTCCGAATAGTGCGAAAGTTGATCAATTTCCGGAGTAGTAGATGTTGTTGCTCCCATAGAAGGTTGTTGTTGTTGTTGCACTTCCAAGTTTGGGTTTGCTACCACCATAGCCAATGATTTCTTTGCTTGAAGACTCTTTTGCCTTAATGAAAGTGTCTTTGCCTTCGGTGCCTTTGCCTTTGTTGCCTTTGTTGCTCCCTTAGTCCTTGCCATTGATGAATTAACCAAGAAAAGAGTGAAAAATCTTCAATTTGTAGTGCACCCAAATCGATTTAAAGATGAAAGGCTTTGCCTTTATGAATTCAAAAATCGACTCAAAGGTTGAAGATTTTGTGCTTGGTTTTGATTTTTATTGAAAAAGGAGTGATTGATTTGTTGTTAAAAGGATGTTTTGATTTGATTTTGGTGAATGTTGTTGTTGAGGAATTTTGTTTTTGTGATGGAGAGGATGAGGGTTTTGAGGGTTTTGAGTTGTGTTTTGAATGAAGGAATGAAGAAATGAATGTGGGAGAGGGTTTATAAAAACCGAAAAATTTGAACTGCAGGGGCAAGACGGGCGGTTTCTGCTCGGGACGCCCGGATTTGGTCTGTTCTGGGTTAGGAAAAACTCGCCTAAAGACGGGCGTCTATTAGTGAAGACGCTCGGATTTGCAAACACGGGACGGGCCTCTTATACAGAAGACGGGCGGATTCCTATACAGGGATTTTTCTTGTTTTCCTCAGCCAAAAAGACGGGCGTCTTCCTTTCAACACGGGCGGATTAGAATGCAGGACGCCCGGATTCGTTGACAGTCAAAAATTTCAAAAATTCAGCTCATTTCAGGATGGGCGTCTTCTACCCAATATGCCCGGATTGTCTGAAGACGGGCGGATTCTCCTGAATCCGCTCGGATTCTACCCTTTCGTACCCGGATTCAGTTCCATCCGTGTACTATGCATATCCCTTGTCATTCTTCCATTCTTCTTCATATCTCGTGTTCTTCATTGTGGGGGCACTACTAAGGCATGGATAGCCTAGGCAATTGCTATCCCCACACTAAGCTAAAGCACTACACATCAATTGAAATCATTAGTCCCTCCCTCACTTCTCTCAAACATGAAAATTATCTTGATCAAAGTATAAAAATCCAAAGATGACAAAAATGCAATATAAGAATTGAAATGCAAGTTAGGGAGTTAGAAATATTTACAAATGGTGGTTTAGGGAGGACTCCACCAAACTCTCATTCTTGATGAGATGTCAAGGGGGCATGTCCAAGGTGTTGTTGATGTTGCTCAACACCTTGAAGAAATAATCAAAAGCTTGTTCATTATTGTGATAAAGCTCTTCAATAGACCTTGGCCCTTGTTGTCGGTCTTGATCGATGGTATTACCAATGTAGGGATTAAAAATCCCTTCAAATTCGTCGTCCCAAAGACCACAAACTTCATTAAGTTGATCATTGAAAATCTCTTGATTTGATGGAGACAACTCTCCCAATTTCTTGTCTTGGCCAATAAGGCCATCCTCTTCTTCTTTGCTTGATTTTGATGAGCTTTGCAAGCTCTCCTTGTTGCAATTCACTTGCTCTTTGAATGGAGCATCTTCAATTTTCTTCTTCCATTGGAGTTCCGACTTCTTCCTATCATCCTTCCGGCTATAATGATCAATCATGAAACACGGTTCATGCAAACGAGGAGCTCTCATAGTCTTGTCAAGATTAAAAGTTATACTCTCATCTCCTACTTCTAGAGTGAGCTCTCCATGTTTTACATCAATCACCGCACCCACGGTGTGTAAGAAAGGTCTTCCTAGAATGATTGGAATGTTGGAATCTTCCTCCATATCAACAATGACAAAGTCCACCGGGATGAAAAACTTCCCAATTCGTACGGGAACATCTTCCCATATCCCTAATGGTGTCTTCGTCGATCTATCGGCCATTTGGAGTGTGATATTGGTGCATTTAAGCTCTCCCATCCCCAAACTTTTACTCACCGAGTACGGCATAACACTCACACTAGCCCCTAGATCACATAAGGCTTTGTTGATCGTGGTGTCGCCAATGGTACACGGTATTGAGAAGCTTCCCGGATCCTTTAGTTTTGGAGGTGAACTCCCTTGAAGTATTGCACTACTCACCTTAGTGAAGGCGATAGTCTCAAGTTTCCGGATCGACTTCTTCTTTGTGAGGATGTCTTTCATGTATTTCGCATAGGCCGGCACGTGATTGATTAATTCCGTGAAAGGAATCGAGACTTCCAAATTCTTCACAATTTCCATAAACTTTCCAAGTTGGTCATCCAATTTGGGCTTGGCTTGACGACTTGGAAAAGGAAGTCTAATCACAATGGGCTCCTTCTCCTTGACCTTGTCTTCATTTTTCTTTGAAATCTCTTCTTTTGATGATTCTCCATCTTTGGAGTTTTGCACAATTTCTTCCTTATCACTAGCTTCTACAACTTCATCCTCAACTTGCTTCTTCGGTGCTTCATACCTTGTACCACTTCTCAAGTGAATGGCACTAACCGTTTCATGTCTTGGGGGATTACTTTGAGGTGGTAATTGCCCCTTTTGTCTTTGTGAGCTTGAAGATGCTAGTTGAGTCAATTGGGTTTCCGACATCTTGGTGTGAGCTAGGATGTTGTTGATGGTGGTTTCCTTTCCTTGACTATCTTTTTGCATTTGAGTGAAAAATTCTTGTTGATTCTTTTGCATTTGGAGGACTGCTTTTTGAACATCAAAACCTTGGTCATTTTGGTGATTGTATGGATTTTGATTTTGGTAACCTTGGTTTTGATTGTAAAAGGGTCTTTGATTTTGGTTTCTCATGGGTGGTGGGGTGTATGTTGTTTGAGGGTTTTGAACATTTTGGCTTTTGTATGAGAGATTTGAATGGAATTTGGTGTTTTCATTGTAATAGTTGGAATAAGGGGTACCACTCTTGTATGCTTGGAAAGCATTCACTTGTTCATTTGTTCCCCTACATTCACTTTGGTCATGTCCCAAAGTTCCACAATTCTCACATATCCCACTTGGGATTGATGAAGATGCCGTCATGGCATTAACATGATGCTTTGGTGATTTTGAGGCTTCTTCAAGTCTAGCCATAGCTTTTTCAAACTTCAAATTGATTGTGTCAATGTGAGCACTAAGCTGAGCACCCAATTGAGTAACGGAGTCCACTTCATGCTTTCCTCCTCTAGTAGCCTTGCGAGGTCTACTATATTGTGAGTTATGGACCGCCATTTCCGCAATTTTGTTCCATGTTTGATTGTCATCAACTTCGGTGAACATTCCATTTGATCCCATGTTGAGAATGTTCCTTGAATCTTCATATAGACCGTTCCAAAATTGTTGTACCAAGAACCATTCGCTAAGTCCATGATGAGGACATGAGCGACAAATTCCCTTGAACCGCTCCCAAGCTTCATACAAAGATTCTTCATCCCTTTGCTTAAAACCCGTAATTTGAGCTCTTAGCATGTTAGTCTTTTCCGGTGGGTAGAATTTTTTGTAGAAAGCTAGAGCCAACTTCTTCCAAGAATCAATTCCGAGAGTGGCCTTATCAAGGCCCTTCAACCATTGTTTCGCGGTGCCAATTAGAGAAAAAGGAAATAAGACCCATCGAATTTGGTCTTGAGTTACACCGGTTTGAGAAATCGCATCACAATAGTCACAAAAGGTTTCCATATGAGAATGAGGGTCTTCACTAGGCATCCCCCCAAATTGGCTCCTTTCGACTAATTGGATAAAGGCGGATTTGACAATAAAATTTCCGGTTAGATGTTGTGGTGTGGGAGTACCATTGGGTAGGTTCTCCTCGGTGGGTACGGAATGTGATGAAAACTTAGGCATTGTAGGTTGATTTTGTGTGGTATTTTGTGTTGGGTTCTCCTCACCTTCTCTTGCAAAAGGGTTTATGAACTCAATAGTTGGTTGAATATCTACAATCTCACTAATACCTCTCAAATTTCTCCTAGCAAGTCTTCTATTGGTTGTCAAAGTTCTTTCAATTTCACGATCAAAAGGTAACAAATCACCTTGTGACCTTCTAGACATGCAAAATATCAAAAAACTTGAAAACAATTAGAACAAACCTTGAGGAGTTTTACTTCCCCAAGGCAAAGAAAAACACAACTAATAACAATATAAGAAAATCTAAATCAAGCTAACACCGTCCCCGACAACGGCGCCATTTTTTGATGCGGACGGGATGGTGGTATGGTATGTCGTTGGGTCACGTCCAATCAAAACACAATTTATAGCTTCAAAAACAACTCTACAATTAGTAAAGAGGCAAGTAAAGGTCGGATCCCAAGGGACGGGAATTGAGATGAGATTTCTATTGCAACTAGTGGTGTCTTAGGGGTGTCACAATTTGGGTTGATGTAGAAGGTCACTAAACTAAATAGAAATGAAAGTAAACAAGCAAGATGAATAAAAAGGGTTGTAAACAATTGACAAAAAGCACTAGGGTGTCATGGGGTCATAGGGGAATCATGGGAATTGATCATACAAACATGTTCTTAAATTATAAGCAAGCAATTATTGTTGTGATGGATTGAGTTGGGTTATATCTTACAATCCTAGGAAAGTTTGGGTCCCGGAGCCGAATCGATTAGATTCTACAACACCTACAAGTCGACTTAATCTTCCCTACTCAACAACATGCACGATCTAATGAGACTCGAGTTGGTTTATGTCTTACAAGTCTCATTGAAAGGATAGGTGATGGGTAAAAAATGCAAGGATTCATAGGCTCGCATTTCATCAAACATAACATGTGCATGAGTTGAGATCAAAACAAGCAAGCAAATAAATCATGAAAGCATATTAATTTAAGCATGAATCATTCCCCATGTTGGTTTCCCCTAATTACCCATTAACCCTAGCTAGGTGACTACTCACTCATTATCATGTTGATCATGTTAGCAAGGTTGTCAATCATACCAATAAAATGAAACATGATGAACAAATGAAAGTAATTAACAATAATTAAAAAGGGATTAAGAGAATTATACCTACTAATGATTCCAATAATAAAGCAAAGATAAACGAAGTACTTGATGCTTGATTGAGAGGTTGTCAATCTCCCAATAATAACCCAAATAATCTTCAATTACGCAAAATAAAGGATGAACAAAAGAGAGATTAAGGAAATAAAACTTGTATTAAAACTTGATTAATTTTTGATTACAAAACTAAAGAGAGATTTGATTGATATTAACTACTCTAATAATTGATAAGAAGAACATACTCTTCTAATTAGACTAATGGGGTATTTATAGTGGAAATTAGGTGGATGCATTAGGGTTAACTAAGGGCTAAACTAGTAATTACACTTTTTAGATTGAGCAGGGAGACGCCGGTATTTTTAGAAGGAAGGGCTTCTTTCTTTGTAGCTTGGAGAAGATGAAATTTTGCTGTACTGGAATCCGTGCGTATTGGAGTCGGGACGGGCGGATTCAGGCAGGGGAAGACGGGCGTCTTCAGGAGAATCCGGGCGGATTCTGTGGCTGCTGTCCGGGCGTCTTTGGAGGAAGACGCACGGATTGTGCTTGTGGAGGACGGGCGGATTCAGGACAATCCGCTCGGATTGTAGCTCAGCATTATTTCTTCTTCTTTTCTTCCCTTTTCTTCGTAAAATCCTTGGGGATTTCCTTGGGGATGCAAGGATCCTTTCTCGTCATTGCCCAACTACTATAATATGTACAAAGGCCTTCTAATCTTGTCTCTCCTTAATGCTTGGTTATTGGATTCGATCAATTTAGTCTCGTTTTGCCATGAAAATGCAAGATTCTTACTCCTTTCCTACCAAGGGATCAAAATCTCAAAGAATATGCAAAACAAAGAACTAAAGACAATAAATGACCCAAATATGCACTAAAAAGCATGGGAACAAGGCTAATTTGGGGGCTAAATATGCGCTAATTATGGTCACATCAACCACGTCAAAGGCGATGAAGTTGGATGGGACCAAGGTTTGATACTGTTGCGTTGTTGCAAGAAAAGGAAGAAGAAAAGATTGAAAAGGTAATAAATAAAGGTAAAAGAGAAATAAAGGTGAAAAAGAATTTAAAACTAAGTTTTAAACAAAGGTAACCGGTGGAACAGGTAGCCCTTCCACCCATTCTAGTACGTGGGAGGGGATGCGTTAGTTGGTAATATTCGTAGTTAATTTAATGTATGGAGTATTTTGAGAATGGGTGCAATAGTTTAGAGTATTCCTATTAAATAATCCTAAAAGAAAAGAAGGAAAAATAAGATAAAGCATTGAAGGAATGATGAACTAAACACGTTTGAGTTCTGACTTGAGTAGCCCATTAGGGCGCGAGGTCCTTGGCGACACAAGTAGCCTCTGTCTGAGGCCAAAACTCGGTTTTGACTCGATCTTTCCATGTTTTAAATTTTGTTATGCATATTTTATGTTTATAAAGTCATAGAAACAGTAGAAAACATGAAGTGAAGAGTTTGTTACACCCTCATACTTATGTGTTCGGTTGCTTGACGATAATCGACAGTGTTAAATTCGTGAGTCGGAAAACTCATTTTTGAAAACCTACTACTCGTGTAGTTGGTCGAAGTGGTCGGTCAAGTGTTTTTAATTCACGATGAAGGTACAAAACATAGTGGGTAAGGCTCGTGTTTTGGATCATTAGGTCCAAAACATGTGTCGGTTTTTGACTTAAGAAGTCGAGCCTAGAATTCTAAGGGAGAAAAGAGGGGGCGGACACTCGCGTAGTTGTAAATGGGGTGCAAGAAGGGTATTTATAGAGGAATGAGTGGTGTTGATTTATTTGGGTTTGCTTGCTGGTTAAGGATAGGCCCATTTGGGGAGCGAGGTACCAAGCGAGGGAAAGGGACGTCCTGTCCTTTTCGCTAATTTGGATTTTCCTCTTTGTTCTATCCTAGGTTTTGTTAGGATATGTTTTTTGTTTCATACTAATGCAACATGTACATTAGTATATGGGTATTATTTGGGGTGGGTTTTTGTGTGGTTGACTTGGGTTTGGCCCGTGTTGAGTCGGGATTTAAATTCTGAGTCGGTTTTGGACCTGGTGTAGGTTTTGAGTCTAATTAGTGTTATTGCAACCCCGTCGTCGTGCATAAAATATTCTAGGTATTTTCAAAATGTTTTAAGATGCTTTTATTTTCGAAATCGGTTATTGAGCTTTCTGACGCACAGTCATACAAATTGTCGATTAAACGCAGCGATTTCCGAAAGATGTTATATTCCAATAATCATTGGGTGTTTGTTAGGGATTCCGTAGATACCAAGTATCTACAGTTATACTTTGACTTTTGCTTTGTCCAAGCCTCGGTCAAAGTGGGGGCTCTGTAGATACCTCAGTTTTACACCTCCCACCAACCACCTAGTGATGATTGCGCCACTTGGTTAACATTCGTCGCGATTTTATGACAATTCGTAAATTCGTCAATAAATGGTAGCTCAAATACTCGTGTCAATCCCTTGGTCATCATATACATAACGATATGGTCGTTTTGACAGTAATTAGAGTTCATTTGGAGAGAATGACACACTTCTCCTTATCATTTCAAACAAACTCAATGAAGAACAAGAGGAAAGATTGGCGAGCATGCTAAAAGAGTATAAGGGAGGTTTTGGTTTGAGTATTGCGGACATTAAAGGGATAAGTCCAAGCACGTGTATGCACAAAATCCGGCTGGAGGAAAATGCAAAACCAGTGAGACAACCTCAAAGGTGACTCAATCCTCAATTGATGGAGGTGGTCAAGGAAGTGATTATTAAGCTCCTTTAAATGGGTATTATATTTCCCAGAAGTGACTCCCAATGGGTAAGTTCTACCCAAATGGTGTCGAAAAAAGGTGGAGTGATGTTAGTGGTTGGCAAACAAGGCACTCTAATTCCCACCCGAATTCAAACCAGTTGTTGTGTTTGCATCGACTGTCGCCGACTCAATGCGGTCACCCTAAATGACCACTTCCCCTTTCTCTTTCTAGATCAAATGCTAGAAAGGTGGGAAGAAAAGAGTTTTATAGTTTCTTGGATGGGTACTCCGGTTACTTCTAAATACCCATACAACCGGAGGACCAAGACAAGACGACTATCACATTCACCTTTGGAACCTTTGCAAATCGAAGATGCCTTTCAGTCTTTGCAATGCTCCGCGAACCTTCCAAATGTGCATGATGAGTATATTCTCCGACTTTGTTGAATGAACCCTAGAGATCTTCATGGATTATTTCACCGTCCATGGAGACTCAGATCACCTTACCACGGTCCTCACAAGATACATTGACTCTCACCTTATTTTAAATTATGAAAAGTGTCATTTAATGGTTGAGAGTGGCATAGTGTTGGGACATGTGGTGTCAAAAAGAGGGATTGAGGTCGATAGGGCAAAGGTAGAAGTAATTCTAACCTTATCTTATCCCACTAATACTCAAGATGTGAGGTCATTCCTAGGGTATGTCGGGTTCTATCGGGGATTTATTAAGGATTTCTCCAAAATTGTTAACCCCCTTTGCAAGCTGTTGCACAAGGATGTGGAATTTTTGTTTAATGATGAATGCAGGAAAGCATTTTATCTATTGAAGGAGAAGCTTGTGTCTGCCCTAGTTATAAGAGCTCATAATTGGTCACTTCCATTTAAGATCATGACGAATGCAAGTGACTACGCTATTGGGGCCGTGCTTGGTCAAAAGGAAGTAAGGGCTTGTTAATTGATACAATATGCATCTTTATCGCTCAACGACTGTAATACTACGGTTTTATATGCTGTTGGTTATTCTATCGAGTAGGGCTGAGCAAAAGCGGTTATCCGCACCGGTTTTGCAATCCGGAGCGGTTAACCGGTTTTAAAAGTTGTCATTTTCTTGCACCGTATCCGAACCGGTTTAATTCGGTAAACCGTTTTTTTTAAGATTTGAAACCGAATCCGGAAACCGGATTATCCGCACCGGTTTTGCCACCGGTTTCATAGGAACACAAAGTCAGTATGTTCTTCTCTTAAAGCCCCCCTGTCTTGTTTTTAAAACCCTAACTTTCCCATAATAAATGTTCAAAGTTCATGCATAAAAACTTTAAAATAAGTCTATATACATAAAGAAGTCTTAAAATACAAATAAAGTGAAACACATACAATTTAACTCGAAAGTTAACAAATTACCTCACAAATTGTCCAGTCGAGAACTCCCAAAACAAAATAAGAAACTTGCATCTTCGAGGAAGACATCAACCATCCGTCTCATCAATAACCATAAGAGGTTGTTGTAACTTGTAACACCAAATCCTCCATACCTACAATTTTTAAGGAAAATAAAGCAAAAATTAGATATTCATATTAACACTTAACCATCCGTCATCCAAATTGATCAACCTTTCATTATCGTCATTGTCATCAAAACTCGATGACATCTACAACAAAATTTGAAGTTTTAGATGATAATGATAATAAAGCAGTAGCTAAACAATAGCTAGACGGAATTAAAAATGAGTAAGAATAGCGAAGACAGAAAAAAACAATGAGACGGAAACAATGAACAAATATAGAAATATATTAAACAGAAATAGCTAAACAAAATGTATATACAATGAACAAAAACGCGATGGCATCGACGGCTCGACGCATCGTATTCCGGTGAATCAATGAACAAAAAGACAGAAATATCAAATATATATGAACAAAAAGACAGAAATATCGAATTAATGAACAAAAACAAAAAAAACATTGAGATTTGAGACACCAACAGTCAATCAACAAAAACATAAAAATCGAATTAATGATCAAAGACGGAAATATATATAATCAAATACGAAAAAAACAAATCATCGAGACCGAAACAATGAAGAAAACAGTAAAAATCGAATCAATTAGACAATCAATACACAAAAACATAAAAAAAAAAATATATATGATTAAAGACGAAAAAAAGATCAATATGATGTATAAAAGGATGAATATATAAACCTTAGTAATTAAGAGCTCGAAAATTTGATGAATTGATGGTAGATCTAGAGTTATTTTGATTTGGAAGAGGAGAAGAGGAAAGGCTGCTGTTTGTTTTAGGGTTTGGTTGTTTGATTGAATGAAAAATGAAAAAGAGGTGGGTTTGGACGTTGGTTGATTTCCATTGGTCAGGTATTTTTTTTTTGAAAATTTTAACTTTTATTAAACCGGTTTGACAACCGGGCTCCGGTTTTGATTTAATAAGATCCGTATCCGCTCCGGTTCAACAATTAAAAATACGGTTCGGATACCGGATCCGAAAAAACCAAATTTTCGGTCACCGTTTAACGGTTTTCGGTTCGGATTCGGTTTTAAAATTCGAATCAGCTTTTTTTGCTCAGCCCTACTATCGAGTAGGGCTTAGTCTGTCGAGTAAGAGAAGTTTGGTTTCGAAATAGTGTACTGCTGATGGGTACTCGATCGAGTAGGTGTCACTCGGTCGAGTAAGTGACTTACTCGATCTCGCGTAAGTTGGTTTTACGGGTTATTTTGCCCGGTTTTGTTAGGAATGCGAGAATGATATTTAAACACTTTCGTCAGTTTCTTTTTCACTTTTTACCTTTTTCTAAATCTCACAAAACCTAAACAAAGTTAAGTTGCTTCCTTCTTCGCATTTTTATCAAATCCTAAGGGCTAGAGTTGTCGGATTGTTGTGTTCTTCATGCCGTTGAGTTCATCATATTGTGGGCAAGATCCTTGTACAGTTTTTATGCCATTTCGTTGATTTTGTTTAATACCCTAATTGGGTATTTTGGGGTATTTTGGGAGTATGATGTGTATTAGCTAGTAATTATATGATTCTGTGGTTATAGGAGGTGATTTCATAGAGGAGCAATTTTGAATAGTTGATTGTGACGGTCTTGGTGATTTGCTTATTCCAGGTAGGGTTTCCCTACTCGTTTATTGGTTACATGATTTTGATGGTGGATTGTTGTGCTTGTTACTGTTGTTGATCTTTATCGTTTTGGTAAATATTGTTGTTGTATAATTTGGTTGGTTGTGTTTGTCTGTGGTTCGCGAGGGGCGCTCTCGGCTGAGTGGAGTCACTTGCGAGAGTGGCTTCACGCCCTTGATTCGCCCTCTGTGGAACCCACCACAGAAGGGGATGTGCACATTAAGGAACATGGGTTTCCGCTCGGAATAGATGAGCGGGGATTTGGTGGGTACGGCTGCGGTCCCCCACTTGCGGCATGGAATATATGTTGCGATGGGTATTCTGGCAGGACTACACACTTTAGTGTGTAGTCAGGTGTGTGGAGTTATGACGGAGTTGGGGTGATTTGTGTGTTGTATATTGTGTATCGTGTATTGTGTAATCAGTAACTGACCCTGTTTAAATGTTTTGAAAACTGTGGTGATGTATTCGGGGATGGTGAGCAGTTATTGAGCAGGTATGAGATGGCTTACGCGAGGGATAGCTGGGTTGGAGTCATCACGTGTCACTAGAGTCTTCCGCTGTGTCTTCGAACTCGTTTTCTTTTAGTTGGATTTGGTTTTGAACTTTTGTATTTCATTTATCAGTTTTGGGATTTTGATGTTCGTAAACACTTATACTCAATTACTTAATTAAGTATGTTTCTTTATGGTCAATTTGATATACATTGCCTCGGGTAACCGAGATGGTAGCACTTCCATGCATTAGGTGGTCTTGGTAAGGCAACTTGGTGTATTGGGGTGTTACAAAGTGGTATCAGAGCAACGATTTTGGAACCTGTAACTAATGAACCCAATGAATCTAGAGAGTCAAAATAAAATGAACCTAGATAGGAGTTGTTAGGAGCTAATGCAAAGGCTTGGGAGACGTCCTAAACTCGCGAACTTGCCCTACAACTTTGAACCGGTCACTATGTGGTGTCATGGGATCGCTATGTGTTTAATTAAGTTATATTGCATATATATTGAATGATGTATTGTATGAATTGATGGATAAATGATTGTGGAGGAATGGAGGATGTGGTGGCGAAAGGTGAATAGTTTATATGATCATATGTTGTTGTGAATAATGAAGTTGCATGATGGTGATTTACAAAGTGGCTTTATAGTAACATGTGAATAGGATGAGGCGGCTGAACCCTTTCTAAACCATTGGATCTTATTATTATAGATGCACCAGGTGTTGACATGTGTCCCTCTATATAATTCCCAACTAACGCCTCACCCTCATTTACTCTTTCATTTTTTGCGCATGTTTTCTCTCTCTTCAAACCTTTCTTCAGCTCACTCATCTTTTCCGCCATTACTACCGAGCTTCCAACGAGCTTCTAACCGCCATTACTACTGAGCTTCCGACTGCTATTATCCTCCTCAGCTTAGGTACTTTCGATTCAATAGTATTCATTTCAATTCATCCCTAATTTCATTCTGTTCCTGTGATTCATCGCCATTATCAGTGTACTATCATTCCGTATTTTTCATACTAATGTTCAATCTACTTATTTACTTCACGAATTTCAAGCTCAACTATTTCCATTACTTATTAATGGCGGTTTGATGCAGGTTTTAATCGTTTATTGACCATCATCGACCACAATAGGAGTGCATAAAATTAATTGCAGACGATTTCTCCGGTTTTTCGTCAGGTCCTTCCCATTTCTTGCCTTACTACCACAATTTTAATTTTGGTTGGTTAATTTGTTACGTTCCTGTTTTTCATGCTTTTATGAATCCTATAACTAAGTTCATGAAACTAGGAGGTCAATTTGTGAAACAACAATCTCACATTGTGAAACTTGGACTGAATTCTGCAGGTTTTAATCGTTTATTGAGCATCACCGACCACAATAGGAGCGCATAAAATCAATTGCAGATGATTTCTAAGCTTTTTCGTATGTCCGTTTCCCTTTTCTGCTCTATTATGCTTTTAATTGAAGTTTCATTGTTATTGTTCATTATTAGTTATGAGTCTTATAAGTGATTTCATGTAACCTAGGTTTGTGACGAACCTCATGTGTACCAAATGTTGCTCATTATACCTTTGTTTCTGTGGATACACCTTTTAGTCTGCCTTTTGCTATTATTGCTTCATATTTAATTTTAGAAGTTTCGCTTCTATTTTGCGAGTTTTAGGATCCTTGCATTCTTCCGCCTGCGTGTATTTTGTCATTAGCTTGTCACTCTTTTGCTACGTGTTTTGTTTTCGAAGGTTTTAATCAATTTCAGTAGCTACTCTGTCTTTTAAAATGTGTTATTGCTTGATTGTTTCATTGCTTCTGTTTATACTTTGAATGCGCTTGCATTCTTCCGCCTAGCATTTTACTGCTGCTGTATATACTTTGAATGCGCTTGCTAGCTTTTAGTTGTTCTTTGCTTTGGGCTGCTTGCGTATTTGGGTTTGTCTTCTCTTCTTATAGCCCTGTTTGTGTTATCTTCTTATATTGTCCGTGACCATTTCACTCCAAGTTTCACAAAATTACCTTCTAGTTTCACTAACTAAGGTCTCTGATTCACACACAAAAAAAAAAAAAACAACTTTCATACGTAACCTTCTACTCGTGGACACAATGTTTGAGCATGTTGCATATAAATAATTTGACTATAAAATAACGCGGGAATTTTATACTCCTTAGGGTAGTTACTTCAATTATATGCACCTGCAATTTGTCAGCTTCTTCACCTAACCATTATATGCACCCTTTGAACCCATTTCCCTCAGTTGAACCCATTCCCCTCGTTTACTTACTTGCACGGAATTCAGAATTTAGCAGAATGATTGTGTCTAACTAAACGTCTGATGTTTTTAATACTTTGAGTCTACAATTAGAATTTTTTCTTAGTTTTTTTGAGTTTTATTGTGTCTAACTAAACGTCTTTTACTAACTTGCTGAAATGCAGGTCCTTTCTATTTAAGTGTCAATTACGTTTCTCTAAACAAACATCTATGAAAAATTGGTGCAAGGGGTGGGTTCTGAATATTATAACAGAAGATAGAGCACAATTTGTTGAAAATTATGTAACTGAAAAGCAAACGGCTATGGGTTTTTCATTTGCTCCCTTAAAGGAAGTCAAAGTCAATGGGAGACGCTATCAAGCACAACATGATGTTTTCAATAATTAAGATCCAATGAATGAAATCTTCACACGTCTTGATTTTTATGAAGATAAGGCAAACATGGCCATCGTTTGTAGAAATTGGTCTCAACTCTTTCTTGTCCACCCAACTAGTATTCATGTTGACATGACATTCTTGCGTTCTCTAGTCATAAATGATTCCATTGGTGTAAGGACTATTCGTAGGGGTCCTAGAATAGTTTATAAAAGATGCAAATGTTTTATGACGGTGGATCAATCAGCCAAATTAATCCTCCAGAATCACCAAGCAAAAAATCAAAATCGGAGCCCCAATCTTAACGATCTTGATGATATTGCAATGGCCTAAGTTAAAGAGTTGTTGCGTGCTTTGGCTACGCCATCTGAGGCACGAAACAGAGCAATTGCCATTGCTACATACTTGCTACTAACTCATGAAAATTTATCTTTTTTTTATTTCCCTTTTGAGCTCGACATATAGGTGAAGTCTGCCACACTTTTAGCCAATGTATTCTCTGTGTACTTAGGGCTTCATAACGTTAAGGTTTTACAGTTGCCCTTTTCTTAGCCTTTTATTAGTTACTATGTATAATTATGTACTTCTTTAGTCAACCTTTTGTATAATTAATTATTGTATAATTATGTAACTCTTGTGGAAACCTTTTCTATAATAATGGAGTTCTTTATTTACCTTTTTAGCTAACAACATTGATCATCTAACCTTCAACTTTGTTTTCAATATTAGCATCAATCTCTTTTCTATGAAATTTTTTACGCGCCCTTGAAACGGTTCTGTCAAAATAAGGGAAAGGGTTTAGGGTTGGAATAGCCGGATCCGCGGTCCCTAAACCCTTTTCCGTCCCGTTTTAGGACACCCGACCCCTACTCTAAATCCCGTCCCCCAAAAAAGGGTCCACCCGTCCCCTCTAAGGTGTCTTTTGGTCTTCCTGCCGCTCAAATGAGTAGCAAGGAAAAGGGTTTAGGGTTGGATTAGGCGGATCCGGATCCGCGGTAGCGGATCCGCCTAATCCAAGCCTAAACCCTTTCCCGTCCCGTTTTAGGACACCCGACCCCCTACTTTAAATCCTTTACCTTTGTTTTGTTATTACTTGGTCATGAATAGTTGATCCTCACTTATGATATTTATTTTACTTATTTGTGAATCCTGGAACTTATTTTGTGAATCCTGGAACTTATTTTGTGAACTTATTTTGTGAATCCTGGAACTTATTTTGTGAATCCTGGAACTTATTTTGTGAATCCTGGAACTTATTTTGTGAACCCTGGAACTTATTTTGTGAATCTTGACCATAAAATTGTGAAACTTGTACCTGAATTGTTGTATACTTTTCCTTAGTTTGCATTTCCTTATTATAGCATTAATCTCTTAAAGTGTCTTATTAATAAAGTTTATTTTTCTTTATTTTGTGAACTTATTTCCCTTGCTTTGTGAATAATAGGCTTGAGCAGTAGGAAGCAAGCCAAGCCAGGATGAAGTGACGTGTTGCACGTCGTGTTGAACCACTTACTGATGCTACTGAAGCACCTACTGAAGCTACTGAACCACTCTCTGAGCCATCTACAAAAAAGAAGCGAATTTACAAAGACAGACTGCCTGTGTTAAGGACTCGGATGTCTCCTTCTGGTTTTTACAATTTTATCAACCATGAGACGAGTCCACCTTCTGAAAACCAGATAGAAGCCATCAAACAAATGGGCTTTGGCGACCTCTTACACCTTAAAACCGATCTTGTTCCCGGAAACTTAGCTTATTGGCTAGTTTCAAATTACGACCCCTTAAAAGGATCGTTGTTTGATGGGAAACTTCCTGTTTTAGAGGAAGATATACATCTTTGCACAGGAAAACCAATGGGTCCACAAGTTGTTGTTGAAGCAAAAATGGGAGATAAGTGCTCTGAATATCTGTCTCTTTTGGAAAAATTCAAAAGTCAATATGCAAAAGATGTAATTAAGGTGAAAGACATCCTGATCAAGCTGCAATCACAAAGAGATGGTGGTGATGATTTCAAGCGAAACTTCATCATCTATATATTCTTTGCTCTTTTAGGTGGTGTCGTAGGCAATAGGGCAAGCCTAATACTTCTTAAAAGTTTGTCAAACCCTGATTGCATCTCCGAATTTAACTGGCGCACTTTCATCAAAAGGAAATTGGCTGACCAAGTTCAGTCTTGGCAAAAGGAGGAGTTCGAGACCAAGAACCTGAACGAAAATTGGTTTGGTGGACCAATTATCGTCTTGGTTTTCATTTACCTAGATCGCTGTGTATTTAAATCATGGCTAGTGAGTCGGCAGTTTCCAATACTGTCGACTTGGACAAAAGAAGCAATATCCATGCGTATAAAGGAGGAATTGAATGTCAAACATGGTGATGAAAAATCTTTCGGTAGGGGTTCTATTGAGCCTCCAATGGTGATCAACCACCATGTTCCACATCATTCACAGCCGTGTCTTCTGAAGATTAAGCTTGGCCAGTCTTCCAAGTCAACAATTCAAGATACTGTTCAAGAAGTATCTAAAGCTGAAGCTGGAGCTGTCATTTTACCTCTACCTGGGAATGCAAATGCAGGCACTAGTGAGTTTATTCATAAACTTGTGCATTCTGCAAAGGCAATGGCTTAAGCTTTTGTGGACTACAAATCACTTGCTAGTCAAGCTCCTTGCAAACTACCTTCCATAGCAACAGTGAAGAAACTAGTTGCAGCGGTAGACAGTATGGCAGAAGATTTTAAGTAATTTCAACAAGAGGATGATGCGGAAAATGTGGAGGATGTGAAGAATGAGGAAAAGGTCTCAGACATTGTGGAGGAGAGTATCGTTGAGAAAGTGGTTGAAAATATTCAAGAGAATGTGGAGAAAGGTGGGGAGAATGTGGATAAATTTTGGAGGTGGTCTGAGGCTGATTTGTTGGAGGCATTAGATGCAATGGGTAATGTTTTGCAACCAATAGAGCCACATCATTCACCACCAAATGCAGAATACCCATCCTTTAGGCTCCTACCAGTTGATGACCATTTGTTGTCTCAACCTGAAGCTGCCACATCTTCTTAACCTGAACCTGCCACATCTTCTCATCAACCTGATTTATCTCCCTCTCATGCTGCTATGGATGTCATCCCTCCTGTTAATGAGCCCACAGAGCCCACAGTTACTCCTACTCTTCGTACTCCTGTGGTAGGGAACACAAATCCCATTTGTAATGATTTATCATCCTCTCACGCTGCTATGGATGATGTTCCTCCTGTCACCGACATCATTGAGCCCACAATTATTGTTCTAGTAGTTACTCCTACTCCTCCTACTACTGTGGTACGGAACACAGCTCTTGATCATGATAATGTTATTGTACTACCAGATACTCTACTTGTTTCAACACTCGATAAACCATCTGTCAAACCATTTGTCAGTAATGTCTACATTCGTCGATTGCCATGTAATTTGTCGATTGCCAGTGTTCCTTGCAAAACCCCAACTACTACTGCAATCCCATTTCCCTTATCTCCATTACCAAATGAAGATGTTGTTCCAGTTCGTTCTAAGAGGAGGGTTGTAGTTCCAATGGAAGTTTACCGATCGCCCTATCTGCAAAGAAATCTTAATATTATTAGGGATTTGAATCAAGCTGAGAAACAAGTATTAGATTTCATACTTGGCGAAGCATATGATGAAACGGAGATTCTTTTCCAAACTCAATGTCAGACTTTGACAAGGAGCCAATTGAAGAGTGTAGCTGAAGGAGATCAGATATCTTCTCATGTCGTAGATGTTTATTGTGAGATTTAAATAGTAGTGAGATATTCAGATCCCGGACTTCCCCTTCTCGTTTATTTGTGCCGTATAAAAATGAAAGTGTTAGTCTTATTGCTCTCTACGTTATCCAATTCTCTAAGTCTATTTTACATGGTGTTGACTTATAATCATTACTCACACTGATCTTATTTTTTTCCCAGTGTCTCGACAATGTTAATGTTTCTAGAGTGCAACTAGTAAGTCTTTGATTTTGGTCTGCTTATATTTCAACTTAAGTTCATTTTTGTCTTTTTTATTCACTGCATTTTTGTCCTTTTAATTCAGTGACTTTTTGTCCTTTTTTTTTTCAGGTTTGCGCTCCAATAGTCTCCGCCTCATGCCCACCGTTCTTGATTTGTATTGACATAAGAACTAAAAGTAGCAAAATACAAATCATCCATCCTATGAAAGGCACATCTGTTGATTATTCTTGTTTTATAAAACCTGTGGTACGTCTATTGTTTCCATTTTGCTTTGAAAAATGTGTGTTATTGTGATTCTACTAGGAATCGACTTTGTGAAAGTAGGACTTTATTTTGTGAATCCTACACTTAAGGTTTGTGAATCTTAAGTTACAAGAAATAACTCTTATCATTCTATTATGGAGTTGTTTGTTTAATTAGAAATTATAGGACTTGTAATTTGTGAATCTTACAATGCAGGGTTGTGAACATTTGAGTTGGGTGAAAGTAGGCCTTTATTTTGTGAATCCTAGATCTTATTTTGTAAACCTGTGGTGTAAAATTGTGAAACTAGACTCTACTACTTGGACTGAATTCTTGCTCTTATAGATTATTGTCCTTGACCATTTCACTCCAAGTTTTACAAGTTTCACAAAATAAGTTTTGTTCATACCTGTGATAAGAAAGACTAATTTCTCTTTTGTTCATACAGAAAGAAAGGCTCATCCGGCTTCTTAAACCAAAGTTTCCAGCAGTGACAAGTACTATGTGGACGATGCCTGAAGTGTTTATCCCAAAATAAAACCTGAATTCTGATGAAATTGATAATGGCCTCTATTTATTGAACATATTGGAGAATTACAAAGGAAACAAAAGTGATTGTCCAATAACCACATATACTGTAAGATTACTTTTTCAACATTTATTCTTTATTTATACATTGATAAATAGAAATTTTTATACGTTTGCAAAACATTATTATTCCCCTTTTTCCATTTATAAGAAACTCAGCTCAAGCATTTTGCATTGAGGGTGTGCCATCACATTATTATATGTGATAAGAACCTATTAAGAGATAGAGTGAAAAAAGATGCACTAGAATGGAGTCATGTACCGCTGTAAGAACCTTCTTATTTTAATATTATCAAGTTTTTCTTGCAAAACCTTTACATTCTTCAATACTTTAATTAATTAAATAATCTTATATTTTTGTATTATGGCAGTGTCTCTCGACCACTACCTTACAGTGACCAGCAATTGTTGGATTACGTTTGCAGAACCAAATCCACGAAAACTAAATTGTAATGATTTTGCTTTGATTTTTTAAATTGTTTTTACAAAAAAATTATATTGTGAGAGATATATTGACTAATTGCATTTCCTCAATATTTAAGTGACGCTATGGTGTCCACTCCGTGGATGGAAGTCACAAGACATGCTTTGTAGACCCTTGGACCGCGTGGCTTTGTTATGGATCAGGTAAGTAGCCTAAGTATCATTTTCCTTTCCTTTTTATTCTCATGTTTCATTTTGTTCACTCAATATCTCTTTTTCTTAATAAATTTGATTTTGTAGGTGATTGATATGTTTGGAGTTAAGTCCACACTGGGTAGATCAAATGTCCTCTACTTGCCAACGACAGTATATGTCAGCTTCAAATCCTTTATATGTTTATATTCAAGTATTTGCTTTCTTAATGTTGCTCTGGTTTATTAAATTAGTCCTACTTTTGTCACATGCAGACAGTTCATCTCGAGCGCAACCCAGCTATTTGGGGTCAATACCTGAAGTCTGATTACATTCCATTTGATGGTAGCAATATCCAAAAGGTGAAAGATCCCTCTTCTGCTATTTATTTTCATCTTTATTTATTTTCGTTCATGTGTATTGTTGTGGTTTGTCTATTGTAGATTTTTATCCCTATGCGTACCAATAAGTGTCATCATTGGTGGGCTTGCGTTTGCGATTTAAAGCAAAAACTAAATTTCATCCTCGACTCGAGCACCAATTTACATGAAGATCCTGACAGGCACACAGCCATAGAGATTGTATGATTTTTTCCCAAAATATTTTAGAGTATTTATCTTTACTCTCTTATAAATATAACCCTGTCATATTTTTATGTTTTATTGGCTTTTTCATGTTCCAGTTGTACCATGTTTCATCTGTTATGGATGGTGGTTCATCTGCATTTGAATCTTTGCGGTTGATGCACATGAACAGACTTGTCAACCTTAAAGTCCCTCAACAAACAACATGGTAAGTAACCATGTATCTTCGTTTTTTAGGCTATATTATTATTTTTATAATACAAGGTTGAATGGTTGAAACTGGACCTGAATGGTTGAAACTTGGACCTGAATAGTCCCTCTCTGACTAAAACCAAGTACCCAATCCTATAATGCTTTTGTGTCTCATGCGTTCATCAAATCTCAAATGGTTTAGTTTCATTTGGTTAGACGTTTGGTTTTTACGTTGGTCAGTTGGGTTTGTTTAGCAAAAAAGTATTCTTTTACTTGGTGATTTTGTGATTCCTAGACCTATTGTGTGAACCTTGGAGGTGATTCTGTGAATTGTACATGAATGGTTGATATTTGAATTTAATAAATTTCTTTATCTTAATTTGTGAATCCTGGAACTTATCTTGTGAAACTGGAACATGAAATTGTGAAACTTGGTCATGAATAGTTGATCTTCACTTAAGACGTTTCTTTTACTCATAAATGTATTTTTTGTAGTTTTGATTGTGGAGTGTATGTGCAGAAATGGTTGGATGCGTTGGACAATGAAAGTTTATGGACCAACAGTGAATATTTTAAGGTAAGTTAGTGATTATTTTTGTTTTTGCTGGTATAAATTGACGGGTTTTGCCTCCTAGCTTGCCATTGCTACATATTAAATATATCAAGCACACCTCTATGAAAGCAAGTACCCAATCCCATAGTTCTTTTTTGTCTCATGCGTTCATCAAATCTCAAATGGTTTAGTTTCATTAATATACTTACTTGGACTGTATGAAAATCTCTTTTGCAGAAATTGCCGGACTATCGAAAGAAGATAATATTGGAACTTCTTAAATGGGATAAAAATACAAAAAACGGTACCCTTCCTTGACTTAAAATTGATGCAAAGTCCATTTATTCATAACTTGGGTGAACATTTTGTAAATAAGTTTATTGTTACTTGTTTTTGATGGTATATGTATTTCATTGATGACGTGAAAGTCTTTTTCCAAGCAAATAATCTTTCTCAGATGGATATGTGTTCAATGGCGGACATCCGTTGCTTCAGCAGGCCTGCTATATCTATCTTTTGTCGATGTATTCAGTATTCCAAATGGTGAAATTCGGCCATATGACCTTGTTTGTTTGTAATGGTACCACGAATTGATTAGTCTTTAGTCTTGTATATGATCTCGTGTAATGCTCTTTAAAGAGTTATGTATATGAGTAGCCGAGAATATAATGCTACAAGTGATGTGACTCATATTTGAGCACATTTAGTCCCCGAATTAACCTCGTTCCTATGCTTTATAGCACTTATTTGGGTCATTTACTAGCTTTAGTTTCCCATTTTGCATATTCTTTGAGGTTTTGTCTCCTTGGTAGGAAAGGATTGCTAACCTTGCATTTATGAGGCGAAATGGAGCTAAATGGAACGCATCCAATGACCAAGCATCAAAGAGAAGACCAACACTAGAGGCCTAAGTAGATAATAAAGTGAAATGGGCAATGATGAAAGGATCCTTGCATCCCCAACATGATCCTTGCAGATTCTTAAGGAGGAAAAGAAGAGAAGCACTCTGTCCAAGAAACTGAGCGGATCGAGCACGATCCGAGCGGCTCAAAGCACCAGGATCCGGGCGTCTTGTTCCCAGGACGAGCGGATTGCAGTGCCAGAACCCGAGCGTCTTCCCCAGGATCCGAGCGAATCACAAGTCAGAAGAGCCTGTGCCATACCACGGGACGAGCGGATCGAGTCAGGATTAGCAAGAGGATCCGCTCATTTCCCTCGGGAGTAGCATTTCCTCAACTTTTCTTAGGGTCTTAATAGTCATTTAAGCTCTTAGTAACCCTAATCTTTGTACCTAATCTTTAGTATAAATACCCCTTTCTACTACCTAGATTAGCATCATTCCTTAATCAATTCTTATGCTCTCTTAATTTATTCTAAATTAGTCTTAATTTAGTTGTAATACATTTCTCAATATTAATCACATCTTAATCTTTCCTTAATTTCTCTATTGTTCTTCCTTTATTTTGGGTAATTAGAAGATTATTTGGGTTTATTTGGAGGATTGACAACCTTCCATCAATCATCAAGTACTTCTATTATTCTTTGCTTTATTATTTGGAAAAATATTCATAGGTATAATTCTCTCTTAATCTTGTTTAATTATTGTTAATCACTTTCATTTATTCATCATGTTTTGCTTTGTTAGTATGATTGACAACCTTATTAGCATGCTAAACTTAATCATGAGTGAGTAGTTTCCTTAGCTAGGGTTAATGGGGAATTAGGGGAAACAAAAATGGGGAATGATTCATGCTTAATCTAATATGTTTTCATAATTAAATTGCATGCTTGTTGTGATTTCAACTTATGCACATGTTATGTTTGATGAAATGCGAACCTATGAATCCTTGCATTTTTTACCCATCACCTATCTTTTCAATGAGGCTTGTAAGCTTATACACCAACTCGAGCCTCATTAGACCATGCCTATAGTTGGATAGGAAGGATTAAGTCGACTTGTAGGTGTTGTACAATCTAATCGACTCTGCTCCGAGGCCCAAACCTTCTTAGGGATTGTAAGATATACACTAACTCGATCCCATCATAACAATAAGTGCTTGCTATCTAATTGAGAACATGTTTGTTTGATCAACTCCCATGAATCCCCTATGAACCCAGGACACCCTAGTGTCTTTAATCAATTGTTTACAACCCCTCTACTTTCTTTACTTTGTTTTTATTCATCTTGTTGATTAATTTAGTTTATCTCCTACCTCAACCCAAATTGTGACACCCTTAGACATAGGTACTTGCAATTGAGAATCCTACATCAATACCCGTATGCTGGGATCCGACCTTTACTTACCTCTTTACTAAGAGTAGTTTGTGAAGTTATAAATATTGTTTTGGTTGGTAGCTTTTGACGACGAGTTTAAACCAATACCAAAAATGGCGCCGTTACCGGGGACAGTGTTAAATTGATTTGATTTTCATTAATTGTTTTTAGTTGTGTCTTTCTTTACCTTGATGGAGAGCACTGTTGGAATATGTGTCCTCCGACAATAATGCGATCACGACTGTTGATCATGATGATCACATGTTTAAATCTCATTATAAAGAATACAATTGGGAAGTAATTTTTATTGTCAACCGGTCAACATATATCGGTAATGATTGGCTGACTAGAGTTTGACATTACTGTCGTGCGACGGTGGTGATCAGTTGACCCCCTAGGTCATACCTATAGGGCAACACTCTTAATTGATTATTTAATTAATCGTATAACGTTACGAGTTAATTAAATTATTTGAAAATTGACGGACGATTTTGGACGTATAATTTACGTATCATATTAAAATGTGATTAAATGAGATACGGTCTGAGTAATCGAATTGTATCATTACTCGGATGAAATTATTGTTTAAAGAAACAATTGAATTGAATGAATTATTATAAATACAATCTGTTGTGATTTATAAATGGTAAAATATTTTGATACAAGTAATTATGAAATTACTAAGTCGATTTTTGTATATGACGTATTTTTATTAATACGTTGATTTTTAATATGTTAAAAATACATAGCAATTTTATGTAACATGTGACATGTTACATATTGAGAAATTGACAAAAATAATAAGGACTCCATATTATGATTGTACCGAAATTAAAGGGGTATTAGGCTAATATTGTGTTGTTTAATTTATTAGTAAACACAATGATTACCTAATTGCCTAGCCATGCAACCCTATTAAACATTGTGAAGACAAATGTGTGCATGCATTGGCTCCCCTAAAAGCCCCCTTCCACCCGGTTTTGAGAAGACAAAAACCATCATGGTTTTTTCATATTTTTTACCTAATAATATACAAAAGGTTGTGTATCACTAATTCCTTCCAACACTCATCCAAAATTAGAATTCTAGAGAGAAAAATAATCCTCTTCTTCTTCTCTCTATAAACCGAAATATTAAGTGTATTATAATATTTTTGGGTCAATTTTTACTAGATTAATATTGTACTAGTTCTCATAATATTAATCTTAATTAAGAGAAAGCTTTGGGTATAAATCCTAAGGAGAGATCCTACACTTGGATCTTGGTTCTTCCATTAAAGGAAAGCTCAAGAACAAAAGAAAAGGAGATTTCTTTTGTGCCCATAAAACCGAAACATCCAATGTAAGAACATGATTTCTCCTCTATTTTGCTCATTTGTTTGCATGCATAAAATCCATATTTAATTTTATGACAAATTAAATTAAATCATATATGAATATGTAAGTATATAGATCTACTTTTCCTTCAATTGGTATCAAGAGCCACGGTTGTTTGCATGCAAATCGGTTAAAAGTTTTTCCGAGTTATAAGAATAACATATAAAACTTGTAAAATTTGTGTTATTATGATATATCACGAAATTAATTCATGCATGTTAATATTTCTGGTCCTAAAATGTTTTAGGATATTTTGGTTAATTTTACGGATTTTTATTGTTCATATTTTACAATAATGGCATTTAAATATGATTTTATGAGTAAAAATGTCATTTTCGGTCTAAAATTAGCTATACTTCGAATTTTCCATTGATTTTTGGATATGTTGTCACATATATTATTTTGAGATAACCTGTAAAGTTTCATAATTTTTGGACTTGTTATGCTCGAAAAATGGGTTTTTCATTATTAAATTCGGATTTAGGTGAAAAATGGGTTAATATGAGTTAAATTTCGAATCTGGTCATAGAAAATTAATATGTTGTCACATGCAATTTTACAAGATGTGTGTAAAATAATTGGCTATAAAGAAGTCTTTTTACATGATTTATGGATTTTTGAAGAAAAATAGCATAAATAGTGACATTATTAGTGGAAAATTAATAAAACATAATCTATGGCTAAGGAAAAACGTCCATTGTTGCATTTTATTATATTTTTCAGATCTAAAATAGAAAAGTTGATGAATATAATTTTTCCATGTTTTTATGATTATTTTAGTTAAAATCGATAAACCGCAACATTGTTTTTCCGGAAAAATTTCGAAATTTTTGACCTAAGATTTTGAACATTATGAGTGTCATGGTATTTTTCCAGAATGTTCATGAGTTTAAATTTCAAATTTGAAATTTATTTGAAATTTTGTGATTTATTTGAAGTTTATAGCTTATTTTTGTAATTTTTTGTCCATTAATGAACAATTTTATAAATATGAGTTAATTATGGTCAAATTATTAGTGAAGACTAGATTTTGAGTCCTAAGAGGTTAGGGTAATTAACTTATGCATAAATATGAATTTATGTAATTTTGTGATTATAAAATGTTGAAATCACGCAAATCCGTAAAAACCGAGTAATATACGATATTGGCTAATTAAAGGCGATTTAGCATAAAATTGGGCATGTTCATACATATTATAATGCTGCATTTTCTTTATGATTGTCATAATTTTAATTTATGTAATTTTGAATTATGTAATTTTACTTAGTATGGCCTTAGATTTTAATTGGTATTTCCCGAAATGTATGGGAATATCGATTCGGTTGTAATTTTATTGTGATCTCGTATCACCGTTTTGTAATTTAATAGATTTATTTTATTTTAGTTACAAATGTATAATAAGAAATTATGTAATTTATTATGTAATTTTATTCATTCCGGAGTTCCCAAAGACGGATTTCTTCAAGAATGGCGATACATAAGACGGTGTTACCTCGAGATGCGTGCCACAACCGAAGTTTAAGGGACCAATGGAGTTGGTTTCCGAATATATAATAGTTAAATAGTTTTTCTATTTTAGGAAAGGCCATACTAGGAATTTATTTATTTTTATGCTTGCATTTTATTTTATGTCGCATGCATCGCTAAATCGCCATAACTAAAACATGCATCCTTATTTCATCGAGTTTATCGACCGTGTCAATTAAAATTATCGTAGTTCACCGCTTTAGTTCACTTAAAACGTGATAGATAATAAATTGACATGACCTCTCGCTAAAACAATTAATTGAGACATAGCCTTACCAAATAGTAGAAACCATGAAAACCTATTTCGCGAGGGAGTGCACTCGGCCATCCCGGGGTACAAACCTTGTTACGTAGGGGAAGTGGCTGATGAATGTCTATCCACTGAATTCGTGTTGATGAGGGTTTCATCGGCCATCCCGTGCCCAAATTAATGTGAATTTGGATCATTGACACATTTATTCGAAATTTGGGTTGACCTCAACGGAAGTATTCGTGACCGTAGTCGCATGTGTTCCGGTCTATAGATAAATATTAGAGTAATTTTATCGACCAAGAGTTCTAAAAGTAGAATCGATTAAACGTTAATCCATCGAGTTATATTAATAAGGGTTGCATCGGCTATCCCGTGCCTAAGTTGATATGAATTTGGGTCTTGGAATCATTTATCTAGTTGGGTAGAGGTCACTAGAAAAATGCATAAAACTTGTTTAAATCATACATTTTTACGAGTATTATTATTAAAACGACATTTGTTTTACTCCTTATATTTTGTTTTGTAGACCACTTCTTTTTCATAACAAATGGCAACACCAACACCAACTCCAAACGCCACACCTCTCGCTAGTTCATCATGGCTCCGATCCTTTATGGATCGATGTAAACTTGAAAAGAATGGGTCAAATTTCTCCGATTGGGATGCCCAACTCAAATTAGCCGCCGAAGGTGACGACAAGCTTCGTTACCTTACCGAGGCCTCTCCACCCGAACCTACTACTAGGTCAACCGCCGCCACTAGGGAAGCATATGAGGCTTACCAAAAGGAGTCCGCCGCAATGAAAAATGTCTTGATATTTGCGATGGAGGCGGACCTCCAAAGGAGAGCCTTTAAAATGGGCAATGCTAATGAGATTTACTCCAAACTTGTGACAATGTTTTCACAAGCTCCGCGGATCGTCCAATATGAGGCGGCCGCGGCACTCTTTGATCTCGACTTCAAAGAGGGCCAAAAGGTTATCCCTCATGTGCTCAAACTTATGGAGCTTGTCGAGACCTTGAAAATTCAAAAGGTTGAAATCCCCAAAGAACTCATTGTGGATAGGATTCTACACTCCTTGTCTAAAGTGAAAGCGTATGTTCAATTCCGGGTGAATTTTAACATGCAAGACAAGGATGTGTCTCTTGAGGAGTTGCACAAGTTACTTGTGCAAGCCGAAAGGGACATGGGGTTAAATGTGAACCCACCCAAGGATGTGCTTAACATAAGCACTAAGAGTAAGGGGAAATTCAAGAAGAATGGGAGAAAGGGCAAGAAGCAAGCTCCCACATTCACCAAAGCTAAGACTTGTGAAGCTAGCACCTCGAAGATCAAGAAGGGTCCTCTTGATAAATGCCATTATTGTAATGGCATGGGACATTGGAAAAGAAATTGTTCCAAATATCTTGGTGATATCAAGGCTGGAAAGATTACTCCAGTAGGTAAATGACTATCCTTCTTTTATGTTTCTAATTCAACTATGGTATTATGATGCAAAGTTGTGATAATGTATCTCCCTTTTTATTGTAAATAGGGCCTCCACCAAGCAAAGACAAAGGAAAGGAAAAGCAAGCATGAGAAACCATCGAGAAGCTAGGGATAGCTTTTATGGAGCCTTGCTTTTCATTTTTTTTTTCGGTGAAAATGTGAATATTATATATAAAATCAAGGAATATACAAAAGATACAAAACTGATCACGGTTCAAACCCCGTCAATGACAAAACAAACATATAACAAAACTAAGCCTGATGACCCTGAATCAAAGCAAGCCAATCTAAGTTCACATTGGCTCCTCCTAGCTTAGATGTTACTCTTCTGCTAACTTCTTCCTCAATTCTCCTGGCTACCACTTCAGGACGCAGCAAGCAAGAGTTTAATCTTGCATTGTTTCTTTGGAACCAAACATGGTAGTGGTAAGCAATAAGACAAGCAGCTCTTGCCTTCCAAAGGACTGTTTTCTGATACACCATAGCTAGATGTATCGTATCAGGGACAGTTCCTCCTAACCATTGGCTTAGCTGAGCTTTAATTCTGCAACTGTTAACACATTCAGAGAACAGATGATGTACAGTCTCACTTTGAGATTCACACATCACACATAAATCATCAGCACAGCAAGCATACTTGAACAATTTTTCCTTGACATTCATCCCATTATGCATCATCAACCAAGTAACAATGGAATGTTTAGGGATATTCCAATTGTTCCAAACCACAGGTGACCAGTCTGCTGCAATCTGTTCAGAGCACAACCAGTCATATCCACTTCTAATAGTATATCCCTTAGGGTGGTGATCCCAGCTGCCATTCACAAACCCTTCCTTTAACTTCTCTTTCACTTTGCAGATGCTCTTCCAAACCCAAGTACTGTCAGCAGGAGGGGAGTAGTCCTGCCAGTTCTGATCTTTAATGTAAATAGCATTGATCCATTTGATCCACAATCTATCAGCCTTTGAGTGTATCCAATTGACAAGTTTCCCAACAGTGGCAATGTTCCAAATGTCTGCTTTGTTGATCCCTAATCCACCTTCCTTTTTTGAAGTAGTCACTGTGTCCCAAGCTACCAGAGGAACCCTATGGAAATCAGGGCTGCCATCCCATAGGAAATTCCTACAGATAGCTTCAATACGTTTAATGACACTTTGAGGAATTACAAACATTTGAGCCCAGTAGTTATACAATGTATTGAGAACAGAATTGATTAAGGTGATCCTGCCAGCATAAGATAGCTTCTTTGCTCCCAATCCTCTTATCCTAGAGACCATTTTTTCAGTTAGAGAGGTGCAATCTTTCTTGGATATCTTGCCAGGTTGTATAGGCACCCCTAAGTACCTAAAAGGCATGACCCCCTCCGTAAAACCAGTCACTGATTTGATACCTTCTTTGACCTCCTCTTGCATCCCATTAAAGAAAATCTCAGATTTAGTATTGTTCATTGTCAGTCCAGATGCATTAGAAAAGAAAGTATAAGCTTTCATCAGCAGCATGATAGAAGGAGGGTCTCCTTTACAAAACATCAGCAGGTCATCTGCAAACATCAGATGGGTAAGCTTGAGAGGCTTGCAGTTTGGATGATAATGAAAAGGCCATCTTGTAGTGGCAAATTTGATGACCCTGGTGAGGTAATCCATACATATAGTGAACAAGAGAGGAGATATGAGGTCACCCTGTCTTAGACCCCTCTGTCCCTTAAAATATCCAAATAGATTTCCATTGAGGGACAATGTATAAGCAGGTGTACTGACACAACTCATCACCAGTTGGACAAAGTGTGCAGGAAATTGTAATCCATACAGCATTTGTTCCACATACTCCCATTCAACAGTATCATAGGCCTTCTGAAGATCAATTTTGAACAAACATCTTAGGGAGACACTTTTCCTTGCATACATGTGAACTATATCCTGACAAATTAGGACATTCTCAATAATGGATCTACCTTTGATAAATGCTCCCTGGTTTTCATGTATAATATCAGGAAGGACCAGAGCTAGCCTATTGCATAGAGTGACAATCCAACAGGCTTTCATAGATTACTATACTGACCTACTTGGCAGCAAAAAGTCTACTGAGGCTGTGAGGCAAGATGTTCTAATGCAGGGACCTTTATGCACTGAAGCTCATTCAACTCTTTTATTGACACCAGTGACAGATGAGGAAATCAAACAAGTTGTCTTTGCCATTCCTAAGGACAAGGCCCCTGGACCTGATGGATACACCAGTGGTTTCTTTAAAGACACCTGGGACACTACTGGACCTGATATTTGCTATGCTGTTAAGGAGTTCTTTAGGAATGGTCAGTTGTTGTCTCAGATAAATGCTACAAATATAACCCTCATCCCAAAATGTGAAAGACCAACCACTGTTAAACACTTCAGACCTATAGCCTGCTGTAACCTGATTTACAAGGTCATCGCCTTGCTTTTCATTGTCTTATTTTAAATTTATGTTTTGAATTTTAGAACTTTAAGTTTCCGTGTTCGACATGGAAAAGTATTTTGGATAATGGGTTGTATTTTGGATAATGGTGACTTGGTTTGCAACCCAAGTCACCCGTTTTATCATTTATCCTTTTATGTTCTAAAATTCATCTTTAAATGCTTGCTCTTAGAAACATAAGATCATTCGCTTAAAGTGATCTAATAGACAAATATAATGGCGGGTTTCATTATATGTCCACATGCTTAAGGCTTGTATATGATCATTTATAAAGCAATTTTGAGTCTATGAACTCTCTTAAAGGAATGTCAATCACCAAGTACACATATGAAATCTAAAACTATTAGTCAACCTATGAGGTAGTTCTCCTTATACTTCAACATCATTATTTGTGTCTCATATGCTATCTTTGAATTTATAGTGTATTTATTCTAAAGATAGAGTGGGAGAAAAATGAGGACACAACACACAAGGCAAGATAAAATTGTGTACTTGTGTAAATGAAGCACAAGGCAAGATAAAATTGTGTACTTGTGTAAATGAAGATCTACGCAAGAGAGAATGATTTGAATGAAGGTATATCTATTTACATAGTATACCAAATAGATGAGATCTAAGGTCTCAAGTTAGTTCTATATGACTAAAGAGACCAAGTAAAGTAATCATAAGAGTATATTCTTGAGATAACTACGTGAGGACACCAAAAGAAAGTTTTGGAAGAAAAATGACTAATGTAAAGTCTTAACAAGTTTTTGACTAAGTTCTATATGATAAATTTTGACCAATAGTTTCAACCTTGAGATTTACTTAAGAGCCTAAATGAATCATAGTAACATACCAGTTATGAACGAGTTGCAAAGATGATATACCGATATCTTCAATGGCCAAAGTTTTAACCACGCAAATGTCATTGCTTAACCTCAATATGAAATGGTTAACCTCCTTCCGAGAGGGTATTTCGAAGGACGTGTACTAGATATTATTTATATTCGAATAATGACATTGCTACACGTCATTATGACATGAGTGTATTGGAGATTTAAAATCTCTTTCCGTAAGGTTAAGATGAGACCACTTCAAAATAGGTATTTTGAAAGGATATGATGGGAACATATGTTAGGAAATGTGTAGAATTGAGTGGGAGTTAGGAAATTCTCATGTGAAGACATGGAATTTAGTGGGAGCTATCATCCTTTGAATGTTTACAACTCATCACTCATTAAAGAATGACGAGCTAATACCTTCTTTCATTAAGAAGCTTTTGAGTTTTCAATTCTGGATGAAAATGGACTATGATGAATCCAATTACATCAAGGGATGTTGGATTAGTATTAAGAGATACACATCGTATCAACATTCACATAGGTTATTCATGAAAATAAAAATGGAATTGCCATTAGCAGTCATGGTCGTTCATTGAACCTATGAACGGTTGATCTCATGATTATTAGTAACTAATGTTTCCGCCATTAGAATAATCATGTACATGTCCAATTATGAACCATATGCATAAGAGCATGATGATTGATTGGTAAGCCATAATAGAAACGTCATGAATTCTCAAGTGGAATCCGATGAACGATTTCAGTGTTTGACGGAATGCTCTATTGTGTGTCAAGAGGTTGCACATATTATGGAAAATCCGAACACATATAAGGATTTATGAGAATCCCAAATCTTTCAAGCCTAGAAAGAGAAATAAGAAGTTTTGGAAAGATGCTTAGTTGAATAAGAGGTTATTCAAAACTAATCTTTCCTAGTTAAGCTAGGACTTGTGAGAAGTGCTAGGCTAATAATCTTGACAAATTGTTACAAGACTCTACAAAACATATACCTAGTGCATTATGTGTGGATGGAGTACTTGATCAGTACAAGTTATATCATTCATCACAAATTCGTTCGTTATGAGATAATCGATAAGAAAGTTCTTTCAAGTTAAAGAACCAAAACCAAGGTCGGGAACCTTGATGTGTACTTGGTAAAGTTCATGCTGTGAGAGAGAACATGAACGTAAAGGAAAATGCAAGTGTAAGAAGTTTGAACACATGGACACATTGCATGTTAAACTTCTATTGCAATCCATAAGTGTTTACACTTACGATATACATCACAAGGTTGTAATATGATATTGACTACCCGAGTGTGATGTCGACATTTGTCGTTTGAGTTGTTATTAACTCACCTTGTACTTTGTTATATCCAAACGGGTTGTAGAGACAATTGAACCCCGTTAAAGTGAACATGGATTAACATTGTATTTGCCCATAGTTACTTGTATGAGGTGACGTCTCGAAGTGACTAGAGTGTGATGCGATTGATAGCAAGTTCAAGTGCCATAAAGTCATGTGAGATGACTAGTCGATCACATAGGCAGACTGTTAGGAATTTTTTGTCGGGCTTAATGACCGCTTATAGAGTTCTGGCAAATTTGTATAGCCTGGTCGTGGCGAGAGCTGCTATAGTATTCAAATGAGTTGATTCTTTTGACTAAAGACTATTCGCCTAAGATGGCACAGTTTCAGATCAACTTTGAATTGTGTTACTACGACCTTCGTAAATGGGGTCAAATGGGCATATTTTGGGTTATGATGGCTGTAGCTAGTCGAAGGGAATGAGTGCCATATGAATTGTCCACCCCTAGTCAGGGTTATAACAATATCTCAGGGCCACTCGAGGAGTAATGAACTGGAAATGCGTGGCCACGCTCGGAAAGTATCTATGATAGATAAGTGCGGTCAATCAGTTATTCTCCAGATCGAGGAAACCACTCTCGATATGATCACTTGCAAGTACGACCTGAAAGACACCTTGCATTGAGTGGGAGATAGTAATAGGACAAGAGAATTGATGACGCACACTTGTCGAGGACAAGTGGGAGATTGTTGGAATATGTGTCCTCCGACAATAATGCGATCACGACTGTTGATCATGATGATCACATGTTTAAATCTAATTATAAAGAATACAATTGGGAAGTAATATTGTTACTGTCAACTGGTCAACATATATCGGTAATGATTGGCTGACTAGAGTTTGACATTACTGTCGTGCGACGGTGGTGATCAGTTGACCCCCTAGGTCATACCTATAGGGCAACACTCTTAATTGATTATTTAATTAATCGTATAACGTTACGAGTTAATTAAATTATTTGAAAATTGACGGACGATTTTGGAAGTATAATTTACGTATCATATTAAAATGTGATTAAATGAGATACGGTCTGAGTAATCGAATTGTATCATTACTCCGATGAAATTATTGTTTAAAGAAACAATCGGAATTGAATGAATTATTATAAATACAATCTGTTGTGATTTATAAATGGTAAAATATTTTGATACAAGTAATTATGAAATTACTAAGTCGATTTTTGTATATGACGTATTTTTATTAATACGTTGATTTTTAATATGTTAAAAATACATAGCAATTTTATGTAACATGTGACATGTTACATATTGAGAAATTGACAAAAATAATATGGACTCCATATAATGATTGTACCGAAATTAAAGGGGTATTAGGCTAATATTGTGTTGTTTAATTTATTAGTAAACACAATGATTACCTAATTGCCTAGCCATGCAACCCTATTAAACATTGTGAAGACAAATGTGTGCATGCATTGGCTCCCCTAAAAGCCCCCTTCCACCCGGTTTTGAGAAGACAAAAACCATTATGGTTTTTTCATATTTTTTACCTAATAATATACAAAAGGTTGTGTATCACTAATTCCTTCCAACACTCATCCAAAATTAGAATTCTAGAGAGAAAAATAATCCTCTTCTTCTTCTCTCTATAAACCGAAATATTAAGTGTATTATAATATTTTTGGGTCAATTTTTACTAGATTAATATTGTACTAGTTCTCATAATATTAATCTTAATTAAGAGAAAGCTTTGGGTATAAATCCTAAGGAGAGATCCTACACTTGGATCTTGGTTCTTCCATTAAAGGAAAGCTCAAGAACAAAAGAAAAGGAGATTTCTTTTGTGCCCATAAAACCGAAACATCCAATGTAAGAACATGATTTCTCCTCTATTTTGCTCATTTGTTTGCATGCATAAAATCCATATTTAATTTTATGACAAATTAAATTAAATCATATATGAATATGTAAGTATATAGATCTACTTTTCCTTCAAGCACTTCCTCAAGGTACTTCTCACCCTTTTCTCTTAAGTGTACTTTGCAAGATGGATATTATAGATTGTTGTGTAGAGGACCATATGAGTACTACTCTCATCAAAGACCCTTTGCAAGCATTGGAAGCCTTAGAAGCAAGTGAGGCCAAAAATAAGCATTGGGAATTGGAAGTAGATCTCCTTGAAGCCGCTCTAGCCAACAAAGAACTCACCTATGAGCAATCCGTGTTGATAAATAACATTCTTGAGGAAGCATCACAATCCACTAAAGAAGAACAAGCAACCAAAGATCATACCATACAAGTCGAAGAGCTAGATGAATATGTCATGGAATTTGAATACGATGGGTATGATGAGCTTGAGGAACAAGTCGAATATGCCATGAGAATGGAATGTATAATGGAAATAGAGCATGTCCTTAGTGAACCTTCAATGGTAGAAAGTGAGGTACAAACTCCAACTCTAAAACCCCTTCCCCCAAATTTGAAGTATGCTTACCTTGATGAATCTAAAACCAAACCCGTGATTGTTAATGAAAAACTTGATGAGAATCAATTGGAAAGTTTGCTTGATGTGTTAAAAGAACATGAAAAGGCTATAGGTTATAGTCTAGATGACCTTAAGAGGATAAGCCCCAATTTTTGCATGCATAGAATTCATCTAGAAGAGAACCATAGGCCTACCATCCAAGCCCAAAGAAGACTAAACCCCCATATGCAAGAAGTTGTAAAAGCGGAGGTTATGAAACTACTTGATGTGGGAATCATATATCCTATATCGGATTCTTTGTGGGTTAGCCCCGTTTAAGTGGTACCCAAGAAAGGAGGTACCACGGTGGTAACAAATGATAAGAACGAGCTAATACCCACAAGGAAGATCACCGGTTGGCGTATGTGTATTGACTATCGTAAATTGAATTCCGCAACAAGAAAGGATCATTTCCCCTACCATTCATTGACCAAACTCTTGAGAGGTTAGCCTCTAATAAATTCTTTTGCTACCTTGACGGGTACTCGGGATTCTTCCAAATCCCGATACACTCGGATGACCAACCCAAGACTACTTTCACATGTCCCTACGGTACCTTTGCGTATAGGAGAATGCCTTTCGGACTATGTAATGCCCCCGCTACTTTTCAAAGATGCAGGATGAGTGTCTTCTCTGATTATCGAGAAACCATAATGGAAGTTTTTATGGATGATTTTAGCGTTTATGGAAAAGATTTTGACTCTTGCTTGCATAACCTTTCTCTTGTATTACAAAAATATAAAGATGTTAGCCTTGTCTTGAATCGGGAAAAGTGTCACTTTATAGTAAATGAAGGTATTATTTTGGGTAATTTAATCTCGAAAAAAGGCATCGAAGTCGATGAAGCCAAAGTTGAGGTGATAGAGAAACTCCCACCTCCCGTGAATGTTAGAGGAGTGAGAAGCTTTCTCGGTCACGCGGGTTTCTATCGCCGTTTCATAAAAGATTTCTCAAAAATCGCGAAACCCCTCACTCAACTTTTGCTTAAACATGCCCAATTCCAATTCACTAATGAGTGTGTTGAAGCCTTTGATAGAATCAAGGAAGCATTGATCTCGGCACCGATCATCCAACCACCAAATTGGGAACTACCATTTGAGATCATGTGCGATGCGAGTAATTACGCCGTTGGAGCGATTCTTGGCCAACGGGTAGGAAAAGCCTTGCTTGCTATCTATTACATAAGAAAGACTCTTGATGCCACCCAAGTGAACTATGATACTACCGAGAAGGAACTCCTTGCCATTGTCTATGCACTAGACAAGTTCCGTTCCTATTTGTTTGGATCAAAGGTGATTGTTTTCTCGGATCATCGTGCCCTTAGACATCTCTTGATAAAGAAAGAAGCGAAACCAAGATTGTTGAGATGGATTTTGCTACTCCAAGAATTTCATTTGGAAATAAGAGATAAGAAGGGAGCCGAGAATGTGGTAGTGGATCACTTGTCAAGAACTCGAGTCCACAATGACGAGGGAGAGACACCGATCAATGACTCTTTCCCCGATGATATCTTGATGGCCATCCATTTACAACTTGAGAGGCACACCACACGGTGGTTTGCCGACTATGATAATTACATTGTTAGAGGAGTTCTTCCTCCGAACTTGAACTATAATCAAAGAAAGTGATTCTTGTTTGAAGTGAAGAGATATTTTTAGGATGATCCAAATCTTTACAATGAATGTAGTGATGGACTTTACCGAAGATGCATACCCCAATGAGAAGTTCAAGATGTTTTAGAAGGATGCCATTCATCACCTTATGGAGGACACCATGGAGCACGAAGAACAATTGCTAAAGTACTTCAATCGGGTTTCTTTTGGCCTACCATGTTTGAAGATGCTAGTGAATTTATTCTCCATTGTGATCCTTGCCAAAGAACCGGGAACATTTCTTGGAGAAATGAGATGCCACAATGAGGAATATTGGAGGTAAAAATTTTCGATGTGTGGGGAATTGACTACCAAGGACCATTTGTATCATCTCAAGGAAACAAGTACATTCTTGTAGCCGTCGATTATGTATCAAAGTGGGTAGAAGCAATTGCTACCCTTACCGATGACGCCAAGACGGTTACTAAACTCCTCAAGAAAGTAATCTTTCCAAGATTCGGAGTCCCTAGAGCACTCATTAGCGATGGAGGGACACACTTCCATGAAAAGAAGCTTACCTCTCTTTTGACAAAATATGGTGTTCAACATAGAACCGGTTTGGGATATCATCCTCAAATAAGCGGTCAAGTTGAAGTTTCAAATAGAGAAATCAAACAAATATTTGAGAATGTTGTTAACAAGACTCGTAGGGATTGGAGTATGAAGCTTGATGATACTCTTTGGGCTTATAGGACGGCCTATAAGACTCCCATAGAAGCCTCCCCTTACAAGCTAGTCTATGGAAAGGCATGCCATTTTCCAATTGAGCTAGAGTACAAAGCCTTTTGGGCAATCAGAGCTCTCAACCTTGACCTCAAGTTAAGTGGTCAAAAGAGGATAATGCAAATTCAAGAGCTGGTGGAATTCCGACTACAATCCTACGAAAATGCAAAGATCTACAAGGAGAGGACAAAATTGCTTCATGATAGGAGGATCAAGCAAAAGGCCTTGCACAAGGGAGACAAAGTCCTTCTATTTAACTCCCGATATCGACTCTTTCCCGGGAAGTTAAATTCAAGATGGATGGGGCCCTATGTAATCACCGAAGTAGGAAAATATGGCGACTTTGAAATAGAGTCGGAGGATGGAAACAAGTTCAAAGTCAACGGCCAAAGGTTGAAGCCATATTATGAAGGAGCATTCATCGGATAAGTAGAGGTCATCCGCCTCGAGCCTCTCCCACCATGAAAAGACCATCAAAGAGAGAGTTTGGTGGAGTCCTCTCCAAACCACCACTTATAAATATACTAACTCTTCTCACTTGTATTTTTAACTTTATTGCATTTACATAAAAGCATGATTTTTGACATGAGAGTCGGTGAGGGAGTGTTACTAACTCTTTTGATGAATGAAGGATTTAGAAATTCATGTGTGGGGAAGCACTCTTATCAATGAGTGAAATGAGGAGAAAGAAGAACAAAAAGGAGGAAACCCCACGGGCAGACCTGAGCCATGGGAACTACAGATGATCCGGGCGTCCCATGGAGTAACCAGTGCATCTTGGCCTCAGGACGCGGGTCTTGGGAGTGCTGGAATTGAAGAAAAAATTTTGTTACAAAATCAGAGCGTATTACATTGAGGACGCTCATCCCAGACTCTGAGCCGCCCGCCTTGAGCACGGTTCGCGCGCCCTGGCTGCTTAAAAAATTTATGGTTCACACTGACTATGAATCCGAGCATCCTCTGAAAAATCCGAGCGTCCCAGCACGGATTAGAAATTCCAGAGTGAACTGATTGAGGATCCGAGCGTCCTGAGCTCGATCCGCCTATCCCCAGCTGCTCTTATGATCTTTCTGCGAAGCACGGATCCGCCCGTTCCGAGCACGGCCCACGCGTCTGTTGGAAATCAATAATCTCATTATTTTACATATTCATATATGTGAGAAATTATTTAGTCATAAAATAAATAGTTGATCTTATGCATGCAAACATAAATAACAAGAGATGAGAAAATCGTTTTCTCACCATGAAAAATCGGCCAAATGGGCACAAATGAAGGTCTCCTACCTTCATTTGTTCTTGAGCTAGAAAATACATTAGGATGATCATCCAAGACTTCAAAATAGAAGCCCTCCAATAAGTAGCACCAAAGACTATCCCAAAATCCCACAAAATAATATGTACTAGATATTTGTAATGTGGTTTACCTTAAAATCGGTTACTAATACTCATATACTACTACTAGTATTATTAGTGATTGATTTGTACAAATTTGATTCATAAAACTTGATTTTATGAAGAACAAGAGACAGAATGTTACGTTTTTATTTAAACATGAGAGAATAGAAAAATTGAGAGAAAAATCTCTCAATATACACCCTAAAACCGGTGGGTAGGGTGGGTATTAATACCCTTTTCTTTTTCCTTTTTTGTCTTCACAAGACAAATTAGTGTACGACTTTGTCATGGTCAAGTCACTATCAAGTGTCATAGACAAATGAATAAGACAAAACTTCTAAAATTAGCCCACCAATTTCGGTTATCATATGTAATATGGAGTCCATTTTATTTTTGTCAATTGTACAATTGTATATCATGTGACATGTGACATGTCTTATGTCATGTTTTAATTTAAAATGCATATTTAACAAATTAAATATCATTTACAAATTAAATAAATCACATTTAACAAATTGACTAGTAATTCAAATTTACTTCCACATAAAATGGTTATTTAAATACTAGTTAGTATAATTCACAACATCTTGTAATTATAACTAACTTATAATTCTCATCTCGCGTGTTTCGCAAACACCGATTAATTTTAGTAATATAACTTCTTAAATTACTAAATAAAATCTTATTTAATCACATTATAATAAGATGTCATTTTCTCTCTTATGATAATAATTTGTTCAATTTTAAGGAATTAATTAATCTGTATCGACATACAATTAATTAACCTTTTTTTCAATTAAGGGAATCGTCCTTTAGGTGTGACCTCAAGGGATCAACTGATCACCACCGTCGCACGAGAGTAATGTCAAACTCTAGCCAGCCAATCATTACCGATATGTGTGGACCAGTTGACTATATATGTAATGTATCATCCCTTTCGTATTCTTGTTATGAGATTTAAATATGTGATCAATATGATCGACAATTGTGATCGCATTATTGTCGGAGGACACATATTCCAACAATCTCCCACTTGTCCTCGACAAGTGTGCGTCACCAATTCTCTTGTCCTATTACTCTGTCCCACTCAATGCAAGGTGTCTTTAAGGTCGTACTTGCAAGTGATCATATCGAGAGTGGTTTCCTCGATCTGGAGAATAACTGATTGACCGGAATTATCTACCATAGATACCTTCCGAGCGTGGCCACGCATTTCCAGTTCATTACTCCTCGAGTGGGCCTGAGATATTGTTTTAACCCTGACAAGGGGGTGCACAGTTCCTATCACACTATTCCATTCGACTAGCCACAGCCATCATAACCCAAAATATGCCCATTTGACCCCATTTACAAAGATCGTAGTAACATAAATCAAAGCTAATCTGAAACTGTGCTATCTTAGGCGAAAAGTCTTTAGTCAAAAGAATCGACTCATTAGAATATAATAGTAGCTCTCGCCACGACCAGGCTATATAAATTTGCCAGAACTCTAGAAGCGGTCACTGCCCGACAAAGTGTTCCTAACAGTCTGCCTATGTGATCGACTAGTCATCTCACATGACTCTATGACACTTGAACTTGCCATCAATCGCATCACACTCTAGTCACTTCGAGACGTCACCTCATACAAGTGACTATGGGCGAATACAATGTTAATCCGGGTTCACTTTAACGGGGTTCAATATTGTCTCTACAACCCATTTGGATGTAACAAAGTATAAAAGGAGTTTTTAGATTTAAAAACTCGAACGACAAATGTGATTATCACATATGAAGAGTCAATACCTGATTACTACTTCATATTTTTATAATCCATTTTCATCTTATATGTAGTTGTTCATCTCAATGCAATTGAAATGACATATGACATGACTTATCATGTTAAGCCTATGAGAAGGCTTTAGTTAATAGGTTTTATCAACTTCTTGTACCTAACTCAACCTTAATACATACTCGTTTTCCTTTGTAACGTATACATTTGCATTACAAAACTTTCTGAGTACGTGTCTAGATCCAATCTAGACATAGGCCATCTATCCTTAGAACAGCTCCCACTGTTTTCATAGTGTGCGGGACTCATCCTTCTTGCACATCTCATGATTGCAAGTGTACTCAATTTCCGTTGTAAATATCTCTCATTGTTCTTTATTGCCTAGAACGATTATAGCAAATCTATTTCTTAAATAACATAGCCACAATGGTTTCTAAACCATCCTAATGTGTTTTGATTATGGTTTTGTCGGAAACCATTCGCAATCTCAATTGTCAATTGTCATTTGTGTAACACCCTTACACAAAATTGCATCAAAAACACTTTGGTTTACATCCTTAATGCTTCTACAAGCACTTAAGGGTAATCTTTATGGCTTACTTGGTAACTATTACTTAAATTCGATTTGAAATAATTCATCATACTCAAAGTATATGAAGTGCTATACATCATTACTTATTTAATTGATCCGGCAAAAATGAAGCAAATGGAATCAATCAAATATGTTCAACTTGATTGAACTAGTCATGAATCTTATCAACATAAGACTTCTTATTTGATGCTAATATCATGCAGATTTATCTCCATAAATCCGGATATTAAAGATGTATTATAATATTCCATAAGTGTCAAATCATTCCCAATGATCAATATGTCATCCACATATAAGACTAATTAAAATTTCCGTAACTCCCACTAAACTCCATGTATAAACACAACTTCTCGACTTATCAAGAAAAGTTTTATAACATGATCAAAACATTGATTCCAACTCATTGATGTCCTACTTAAGACCCTCTTTTAAGTTTCACATTATCTTAGGATTGCAAGAATCTACAAAACTCAAGACATGTATTGAATACATTCCTTCTAATTGAAGATGTGGGTTTTAGATTCACTTGCTATATGTATATCATCATAATGAAACACAATCCCTAAGAAGATCCAAATAGACTTAAGCATTTCAACTAGTGCAAAACCCTTTGTCACCAATCAAGCTTTGATATCTAACAATTCACTTGGAATTTATTTCGGATTTTCATGGCTCTAAGCCTTGTATTGAGTTGTGACTTAAACACTCTCATGTAAGTCATATGTTCATTACTTTACAGAAGTAATCAACTTGAATCAAACAATTTCTTTGTAAGTTGCAAGCTCTTTACTTTCTAAAAGTAATACTAATTCATCATCTTCAACAAGTGATGACTTTAACCTCCTAGGTTTTGAAGAAACAACGTCTTACACAAAACGTCTCATGTAGCCAAGAAAGACCAGTTTCTTGCGACATAACATTCTTTGTGGCTCTTGATTAATTTCTCCCACTCTGTCTTCTAGAAATAAACTTGTATTTTAGAAAGACAGCTTCACGAGCCACAAACCCGTTGTACTCGTGATTATAATATGGAAAAATGAGCATTTGTTTCTTTTGAAAACTTACAAACATGGTATCTTACCATTTCATATCTCATATGATTCGTTTTAGATTTAGTGGAAAAATAATTTAGACAAAATGATAAAATCCCCAAAAGGATCAAGTAACTCAAAGTAACTTGATTGAAGTCCAAACCATATCGAATAGCGTTTGATTCCTTTATCCAACCACACATTATCCCATAATGCGTGCTAAGAGAGATTAACTTGTGATACTATATCACATTTTATTTGGCTTATATCAAAGTCTTCACTTTGATAATCCCATCACGACTAAATCGTGATTCCTTGAACTCTTTGAACTTCTTCAAAGATTTCTCTATTTACCTTATTAAGTGAACACATTAGCGTCAACTTAAATCGTTGGTAAAAGAAAATGATCAACCTATTTTGGATCAATGATTTACAACCTCGATCTCCTTTTCAACCAAAAGGCACGAGACATCTTGCTTTGAATACAAGATACGCATATACCATAAGATCTAATGGTTTCAAGAGTACTTGATAACTCTTTGCGTTCATCATTCCAGAATCTAAGGTTTAATCATGGGATACCAATTTGAGTCTTGCATCATCTACATGATGTATCATTCTAGTTTGGTTTAGAATATATTCACCTTGATAATGGGCTAGCCATACATCAAATCGTGGTGTATAGGGTCACAAAAGTGAAACCTCTTTTGTATCTTAACAAGTTTATATTCTTATTTAGAGTTTATGCACTTAATAGTCATAATTAAGTACAACTATAAACCTAAAACTTGATTGATTACACAAAGACTCTATCTCTCGATATTATTTGATGCTAGTCGTCATATTATAATCATCTTATTTATCGTATACAATGATGAAAACCTCCACTGGTTTCCAATATTGACGAAGTAGTACTAGCAAAATTTATGTTAATCAAATAAACATTTAAAGAAGAAGGTTCTATTAGATGTCCCACAACTAACTTGTTGATTCTTCAATAATTTGGGGTAGTTTCCTTTCTAGTGTCCAACACTACTAAAATGGGAACTTTATCGATTGGAATTGATAGGTTTAGTCTTTACTTTTACCTTTGTCTTGTCAATTCCATTCTAATCTTTACTTCTTGAACCTCGTCCTTTTCTTAACGGTTTAAGAGAATGCTCCCACTCATTTAAATGAGTCTTTGCTAAGAGAAGCAAAATTGAAATTCATGAAGACTGCTCTTCATTTGTTTGTTTAGTCTTAAAACTTTCATTGAAGTGGTTGCGGTATTTTGGTCAATTTTGATTTCCAACAAATCTAGTTACCAAAATGATATAACGTTTCACAGTACTTAACTCAATTAAGCATATGAGAAACAATTCATTGTAAGTAGACATGTTAGTCAAGAATAAAAAACCCTTTTGATCACGAATAACTTTTATCTATACTCTTCACAAGAGATCCTTAGCAATGGTTCATATGAGGTTTTAGAAGAAAATACATATTTGTCTTTAGTTACGATGTTTTAATGGAGATTTGAATCAAAAAACGAAATGATATCGTATATGAATTGTGGTAAAGAAATAGAACAATATGATAACGGAATAATGAAAATAAAACATTCATCGTTATAATAATACTTGTAAATAACAAGTAAAGCATTTACATAGTGACCTCCTTTGGTCCCTTGAACTTCGGTCTTGGCACGCATTTCAAGGCAATACTTTCTTTAATGGATCGCCTTCTCGAGTGGCACCGTCTTCAAGGAACTCCGGAATAATTAAATTACAAAATGAATTACATAATATCCTATTATACATTTTTAATTAAAATAAAAAATAAATCTATTAAATTATAAAATGGTGATACGAGATCACAATAATTACAACCGAATCGATATTCCCATACATTTCGGGTAATACCAATTAAAACTAAAGCCATACTAAGTAAAATTACATAATTCAAAAATTACATAAAAATTAAAATATGACAATCATAAATAAAATTCAGCATTATAATATGTATGAACATGCCCAATTTTATGCTAAATCGCCTTTAAGGAGCCAATATCGTATATTAATCGGTTTTTACGGATTTGCGTGATTTAACCTTTTAAAATCACAATAATTACATAAATTCAAATTTATGTACAAGTTAATTACCCTAACCATCTTCCGACTCAAAATTAGTCTCCACTAACATTTGACAATAATTAACTTATATTTCATAATATTGTTCATAAATGGACTCAAAATACAAAATTTTGCCATAAACTTCAAATTAAATCATAAAAATTTCAAATAATTTCAAAATTTGAAATTTAAACTCATGAAAATTCTGGAAAAAAATACCATGACACTCATAATGTTCAAAACATAGGTTAAAAATTTCGAAAATTTATCGAGAAAAACAATGTTGCGGTTTATCGGATTTATCAATTATTACCATAAAAATATGAGAAAATTTATTTTTATCAACTTTTCACTTTTAGATCTCAAACATATGATAAAATGCTATATGTGACGTTTTTCCTTAGTCATGAAGTATGTTTTAGCATTTTTTACTAATTAAAGTCACTATTTATGTGATTTTTCATCAAAAATTCATAAATCATGCATAAAGACTTCATTATCACCAAATATTTTACATATATCTTGTAAAATTGCATGTGACAACATACTAAATTTTCATGACCAGATTCGAAATATAACTCATATTAACCTATTTTTCCATTTAAATACGATTTTAAATTGAAAAATCCATATTTTGAGCATAACAACTCATTTTATTATGAAAATTTACAGGCTATCAGTAGATAATATATGTGAAAACATATCCAAACACCACTGAAAAAATCGAAGTTTAGCTAATTTTCGTCCAAAAATGACATTTTTATCATAAAAATCACATTTTAATGTCAATATTATATAAAATGAACAATAAAGACCATAAATAAACCAAAATATCCTAAAAATCACTTAGGATCAGAAACATTTAACATGCAAATTTATTTGAAGGTTTATCTTCATAAAACCAATTTAATTAGTTTTGTATGTTAATCATATAACTCGAAAAAACTATAAACCGATTTGCATGCAAACAACCTAAGGCTCATGATACCGCTTGTTGGAAATCAATAATATCATTATTTTACATATTCATATATGTGAGAAATTATTTAGTCATAAAATAAATAGTTGATCTTATGCATGCAAACATAAATAACAAGAGATGAGAAAATCGTTTTCTCACCATGAAAAATCCGCCAAATGGGCACAAATGAAGGTCTCCTACCTTCATTTGTTCTTGAGCTAGAAAATACATTAGGATGATCATCCAAGACTTCAAAATAGAAGCCCTCCAATAAGTAGCACCCAAGACTATCCCAAAATCCCACAAAATAATATGTACTAGATATTTGTAATGTGGTTTACCTTAAAATCGGTTACTAATACTCATATACTACTACTAGTATTATTAGTGATTGATTTGTACAAATTTGATTCATAAAACTTGATTTTATGAAGAACAAGAGAGAGAATGTTATGTTTTTATTTAAACATGAGAGAATAGAAAAATTGAGAGAAAAATCTCTCAATATACACCCTAAAACCGGTGGGTAGGGTGGGTATTAGGACCCTTTTCTTTTTCCTTTTTTGTCTTCACAAGACAAATTAGTGTAAGGCTTTGTCATGGTCAAGTCACTATCAAGTGTCATAGACAAATGAATAAGACAAAACTTCTAAAATTAGCCCACCAATTTCGGTTATCATATGTAATATGGAGTCCATTTTATTTTTGTCAATTGTACAATTGTATTTCATGTGACATGTGATATGTCTTATGTCTTGTTTTAATTTAAAATGCATATTTAACAAATTAAATATCATTTACAAATTAAATAAATAACATTTAACAAATTGACTAGTAATTCAAAATTACTTCCACATAAAATGGTTATTTAAATACTAGTTAGTATAATTCACAACATCTTGTAATTATAACTAACTTATCATTCTCATCTCGCGTGTTTCGCAAACACCGATTAATTTTAGTAATATAACTTCTTAAATTACTAAATAAAATCTTATTTAATCACATTATAATAAGATGTCATTTTCTCTCTTATGATAATAATTTGTTCAATTTTAAAGAATTAATTAATCTGTATCGACATACAATTAATTAACCTTTTTTTCAATTAAGGGAATCATCCTTTAGGTGTGACCTCAAGGGATCAACTGATCACCACCGTCGCACGACAGTAATGTCAAACTCTAGCCAGCCAATCATTACCGATATGTGTGGACCAGTTGACTATATATGTAATGTATCACCCCTTTCGTATTCTTGTTATGAGATTTAAATATGTGATCAATATGATCGACAATTGTGATCGCATTATTGTCGGAGGACACATATTCCAATAGCGTCTCCCTCCCGTGATGATCTTCTATTTTCGACATATGCTTTCTCCTACCCACCACCCATTTCATGACACCTCATCCTTCCTTCCTTTATAAAACATAAAATCCCCTCCCATATGACTCAATTCACATAAAAAGCACACATTCACCTCTCTAAATTAAAAACCCCCAAGACCAAGGGTTTCAAGAAGGATCTCAATTACAAAGAATATCCTCATGTTCAACAAGCAACACTTCAAGATCTACTTTTAAAGATGAGATCAAGAGGATCCTTGCCTAGAGAAAGAAGAAGAACAAGAGTAACTGGAAGATGCTCAACATCTCACCTCAACACACTGAGGAGAGAGAATGAAGAAATAGTTGATCTCTCAAGACTTAATGAGTTCTCCAACATAGAATTCGTTAATGATGTCCAAAGACTCGTCTTTCATCGTCTCCATGGTAAGAACATTCTTCCTACTAAATTCATGTGCCATGAGATATTAAGGAAACTAGGCATTTATCATCAAACCGAGGCGATCTTTGAATTATTTGGTCTTTCAACCATGTTTAACATGCATGAGTTCACTTATCGGCCCTTAGTCCTAGAATTCTTGAGTTTCCTAAAGATTTATACCTTGAACAAGACGATTTGTGTGGAGTTTAGACTAGAGAACACAACTCGAATGATGACTCTTGTGGAGTTTGCTAGTGTGTTGGGTCTTGATGTATCGCCTACCCGTACATCAAAACCTCGGAATTATAGCATATCACCTCTATGGCAAGCCATCACGGGTCGCGATTTCTCTTTCATTAAGGAATGCTCGGCCTCTTACATTCAAAACCCCATTATTCGGTTTACTTACCGGTTTATCACAAGCACTCTCTTAGCCCGCCGTGATCCCGCGATAGTGAATGAACTCGATCGAGTTTTTATGGAGTCCTACCTAAAGATACAAGGGAGGAGCGGTTATCACTTCAACGCCCCCTTAGTACTTCTTGAAAGATGGGCAAAGTTACGGAATGGAGATGATGATGGTATGATCCGCATTGTCAATGGGGGATTAATAACAAGGCTTGCAAAATTCTTCAACCCCAATTTCAACAACAACAATGCCTATATTCCTCTTCCGGGCAACACTAAGATTGATGAGATATTGATTTCCCGACAACACCATTGGATCACCCTTGAGGGCTTTGAGCGAAAGATTAAGTGGCTCACCAAGGGGAGCACCCCCATTTTTCTTCCAATGGAAGTTTTAACAAGGATATCACCTCGAAGGGGTCCCCTCTCACAAGTACCACCCTACCTCATCCCAACTCATTCCAACCAAGGTTTAACAAGGATATCACCTCGAAGGGGTCCCCTCTCACAAGTACCACCCTACCTCATCCCAACTCGTTCCAACCAAGCAAATCAAACCCCACCTCCTACCCAACCTCAAAAACATGAACCTCAAACAAATGAAAAAGAGAAAGTTGTTATCCCGCCTTACCCATTTCCATATCAACCTTATAATCACCCAAATCCCTTCATCCTTCCTAGAGATGACTTTGTCACGGGTCTACTCCAAGACATGCACCAAAAGCAATATGAAGCAAGGGTGGATAATTACTATGCTCTCTATCCACAATTTCACCGATTGGCCCAACAAGGGCATATTAGTGAAGAGGGAATTCTTCCCTCTTGGGCTCAAATGGATATCCTTTTTCCAAACTCGGAGCATGCCAAGGGTGGAACACATGGACATGGAGAAGGAGAAGGAGAAAGGTCAAGTGGCGGTGAAACGGTGGAGGTCAATAGCGAGGGGGACGAGTTCATGGATTTTTATGAGAGTGACGATTCGAGAGCACAAGGGGATAGTGATCTTGGAGGGGATGATGGTAAATAATGAAGATGTTCATGAGCTAGAAGGAGTGGGCATGCGCTGCTCACCATGGCCAAGGTGAAGCTCTTTTTTCCCCCTCATTTTTCTTGTCAAAAATTTCATGCTATGCTAACTTATTTTACAATTGATTGCTTCAATTTCTAATGTTGTCCTTGTAAAAGTTAAGGACTATTATTCCCCCTTAGCAACATCCAGGTGATGATAAATTTATTGTTCCCACTTTTGAAAATCCAAAATGACAATTAGTTTCATGCATTGCATACTTGTGCATGAACTCCCCCATTTTTACACTAGAAATAGTGTCTTACTTGGTTTGGGCAAGTTCAAACACAAGCATTGGGAGTTAATCTAATTAGCTCTCCAACCAATAAAGTCATGCATCATATAGTGTAGCTTAGAATGCATCACTTGTGTATATGTCATATAGTTTGCATAATAGTGTAGAAATCATGCATTGTCATTTAGCTTGCATAATTTCCTATCGTTTTGGCCATTGAAGACAATGGCCATACTAGTGTGGGGATGAGAAATTCTAACTTGACTTTTAAATAAAAAATTATAAAAATTGAAAAAATTTCGACAAATACAAAAATATGTTCATTTATTTCACAAACACAAAAACCATAAAAACTTGAAAAATTTGAAAAGCCCAAAAACAAGCTCATTCCTTTATAGTGTAGATTGTATATTTTGTATATACTTGTTTGTTTTTTTTATCCTTCTTTCACATTGATCGACTACGCCACATCCGAGGTATGAGGAATATGAAGGCCGCATGGTATGATCTTTCCAAGTCTCCTTTTTACACTCTATGTTAATGAGTATGTGGCCTTATTTTGATTGATGCGGTATACACCAATGTGATTTTAGGAGTTGTATTTAGCTTATATGGCATACTAGTTGATAGAAGCATTTGCATTAGGTTGTATAAATGTCAGTTGCATCATGGCATATAGTTGCATTATAGGAAAATGTTTGTGAAAACATCTATTTGGGAAGCTTGACAAGTGTATATAAGGCCCTTGTAGATATTTTTCTTCTTAAGACTTTGCTCATTAGAATGCTTCTAAAACACCCTAGGATGTGTCATGCTAGCATCCTTTGACCCATGGATTAAGGCCTAGTCAAGAGTACCTTGTGGTGTGATAACTCCTTGGCTACCGTTTATTCCAAGGTGACCCTTGAAACCATGCAACCATCTTCCACATCCATCACATTTTGTCAACAAAAAGGGAATCGGCACAAAAATTTATCAATTTGAGTTCAAGCATTGAAATGAAAAATCAAAAAGTTTGCAAAATGCATCAAAGAAAAGAGGAGTACAAAAATAAGAATTCCTATGCTTCAAATATAAGCACCCTCGTTACTAATTGGGGTGACTTTGAAAATGTTCAAAAATGTAAAAAGTTGAAATTGTCAAGCATCAAATGCCAAACATCAACGAAATGGCAAAAAGAATTTGTTCTCAAATGTCAAATGCCACAAGAAATTGGGGGGAATAACAACAACATCAAAAGCAAACTCCCATATGAAACTCAAAACACATTGATCCCTTTATCCATCAAATCCACTTTTGTGCATGGTAGAGAGGGGACGACCCTTCTTCTTGTCTAGGCAAGAAGGGGAATTCCGCAATCCTCCAGTGTTTCTAACACCATAGGGAGACTACTATTGACGAAAGCATTTAACGATTGAGGACAAAGGTACCCTAGCTTGACACAACTTGGAGATGATTTATTGGTATCCTTCTAGGCTTAGTAGTTTGAAGAAACCGTATCTGTAATGGAATGTGTACCCTTAGATTGCTTCCCTTTTAGATAATTTCCGCCACTTAGATGAGGAAAGTGGCTATTCATTTTTGTAGATGCATCCATTACTTACTTTTGTGTGCCTAATGTTTGGATGTATCACCATTTTGGCAAGCCCCACTTTGCCTTGCAAGAAGGCATCCTACCTCATGGTTGTCTTTTTATGAGTTGAAGGGGCGGAGTGAGACCCCCTATTTGTCTCATATCGGCTATATTAGTAGGTTAGTTTAAATAAAGGTACTAGTTTTAGTCACCTCTTTACTCGGACGAGCAAAGGTTCAGTTTGGGGATATTTGATGTGACTCATATTTGAGCACATTTAGTCTCCGAATTAACATTGTTCCTATGCTTTATAGCACTTATTTGGGTCATTCACTATCTTTAGTTTCCCATTTTGCCTATTCTTTGAGGTTTTGTCTCATTGGTAGGAAAGGATTGCTAACCTTGCATTTATGAGGCGAAATGGAGCTAAATGGATCGCATCCAATGACCAAGCAACAAAGAGAAGACCAACACTAGAGGCCTAAGTAGATAATAAAGTGAAATGGGCAATGATGAAAGGATCCTTGCATCCCCAACATGATCCTTGCGGATTGTTAAGGAGGAAAAGAAGAGAAGCACTCTGTCCAGGAAACCGAGCGGATCGAGCACGATCCGAGTGGCTCAAAGCACCAGGATCCGGGCGTCTTGTTCCCAGGACGAGCAGATTACAGTGCCAGAACCCGAGCGTCTTCCCCGGGATCCGAGCGGATCACAAGTCAGAAGAGCCTGTGCCATACCACGGGACGAGCGTATCGAGGCAGGATTAACAAGAGGATCCGCTCATTTCCCTTGGGAGTAGCATTTCCTCAACTTTTCTTAGGGTCTTAATAGTCATTTAATCCCTTAGTAACCCTAATCTTTATATCTAATCTTTAGTATAAATACCCCTTTGTACTACCTAAATTAGCATCATTCCTTAATTAATTCTTATGCTCTCTTAATCTATTCTAAATTAGTCTTAATTTAGTTGTAATACATTTCTCAATATTAATCACATCTTAATCTTTCCTTTATTTCTCTATTGTTGTTCCTTATATTTTGGGTAATTATTAGATTATTTGGGTTTATTTAGAGGATTAACAACCTTCCATCAATCATCAAGTATTTCTATTATTCTTTGCTTTATTATTTGGAATCATCTTCATAGGTATAATTCTCTCTTAATCTTGTTTAATTATTGTTAATCACTTTCATTTATTCATCATGTTTTGCTTTGTTAGTATGATTGACCACCTTATTAGCATGCTAAACTTAATCATGAGTGAGTAGTTTCCTTAGCTAGGGTTAATGGGGAATTAGGGGAAACAAACATGGGAAATGATTCATGCTTAATCTAATATGTTTTCATAATTAAATTGCATGCTTGTTGTGATTTCAACTTATGCACATGTTATGTTTGATGAAATGCGAGCCTATGAATCCTTGCATTTTTTACCCATCACCTGTCTTTTCAATGAGGCTTGTAAGCTTATACACCAACTCGAGCCTCATTAGACAATGCATATAGTTGGATAGGAAGGATTAAGTCGACTTGTAGGTGTTGTACAATCTAATCGATTCGGCTTTGTGACCCAAACCTTCTTAGGGATTGTAAGATATACACTAACTCGATCCCATCATAACAATAAGTTATTGCTATCTAATTGAGAACATGTTTGTATGATCAACTCCCATGAATCCCCTATAAACCCATGACACCCTAGTGCCTTTAATCAATTGTTTATAACCCCTCTACTTGCTTTACTTTGTTTTTATTCATCTTGTTGATTAATTTAGTTTATCTCCTACCTCAACCCAAATTGTGACACCCTTAGACATAGCTACTTGCAATTGAGAATCCTACATCAATACCCGTCCCTTGGGATCCGACCTTTACTTACGTCTTTACTAAGAGTAGTTTGTGAAGTTATAAATATTGTTTTGGTTGGTAGCCTTTGACGACGAGTTTGAACCAATACCAACAAGAAATTGTGAAACTTGGACCTGAACATAAGATGAGATGGTTGTACTTTGTATGACAATCTTTTATTGAGAGACAAAGATGTTTAATGCAAGCCTTCTCATTTCATTCGCATCTTTTTCTGTATTATGTACATTACATGATTAATGGATTTAGGTCTGGATATACCGTTGGCACAATGACATCGAATGCAGCTACTGTCTTTCCATCATCGTTCCGACGAACATAGAAAGGCTTTACTTCATTGGAAAACGATAAAAATATTTAATGCTGGATTCAGGTCCAAGTTTCACAATTTCATGTTCCAGTTTCACAAGATAAGTTCCAGGATTCACAACATTGAGTAAAAGAAACATCTTAAGTGAAGATCAACTATTTATGACCAAGTTTCACAATTTCATGCTCCAGTTTCATATAATAAGATTCACAAAATTAGAAATACAAACTTCTTAAGTAAAGATCAACTATTCATGACAAAGTTTCACAATTTCATGTTCCAGTTTCACATAATAAGTTCCAGGATTCACAAAATTAGAAATACAAACTTCTTAAGTGAAGATCAACTATTCATGACAAATTTTCACAATTTCATGTTCCAGTTTCACATAATAAGTTCCAGGATTCACAAAATTAGAAATACAAACTTCTTAAGTGAAGATCAACTATTCATGACAAATTTTCACAATTTCATGTTCCAGTTTCACATAATAAGTTCCAGGATTCACAAATTAAGAAAAAGAAATTTATTAAATCAAAATATCAACCATTCATGTCCAATTCACAAAATCACCTTCAAGGTTCACACAATAAGGTCTAGGAATCACAAAATCACCTAGTAAAAGAATACTCCTTTGCTAAACAAAACCAACTGACCAACGTAAAAACCAAATGTCTAACCAAATGCTCAAGTTCAAAACCAAAATAAAACGTTGTTAAAACTTGTCTTCTTCAATCGTCATTTCTATTCTCGTTGCTTAAGAATACTCCTTTACATCATTCTTCATTCTCGACTTCTTCCGCTTCTTCCCCTTCTTCTTCTTCTATCGATGTGTCTCCCTATGTGAAGAATCAAACCTTGAATTAGATAATTTTTTTTTTTTTTATAAAAATTTAGTAGACAAATATTACAAGGACATAACTAATATGAGACCAAAAAAAAGTAGTTGCGTTTTCAAGTAATAATAAAATTAAACACTACAAGAAAACACGACAAAGGCGACAGACATGCTACAGTCGCCAAATTGGCGACAGAAAAAAAGACACGGGCGACCACTATCCGTCGCCAATTTGGCGACTATACCTTTTTATCCAAAAATACGTATGAAATCCACGGGCGACGCAATATTATCCAATTTGGCGACCGAAATCAGTCGCCAAATTTGGCGACCATTACCCGTCGCCAATTTGGCGACCAAAAACGGTCGCCAATCGTCTGTATATTTTTTTTTTGCCAGATTCTTCACCCCGTCCCCTTCATTCACTCTAACATCAACTTTAAAAAAAAAAAACGCCCAGAAATCCGACGACCCGACGCCACCACCAACTACAACGACCACCGAACGCCACCACTCGCCGCCGCCATCCGCACACTACATCCCTACCGACCCTTTGTTTATAATAAAGGTTTGTTTTCGACTCAAATCGATTTAATTACTTCAATCCTTCATATTTTGTTTAAGTTGTGATGCTTATTTAGTATCTAGTTGTAATTTATACATTAGTGATGCTTATTATTGTATGTAGTTGTAATTTAATTAGCATTTTTGTTAATTAATTTGAGTTAGGGTTAGAAATTGGGGTTTTTGTTAAATTAGTAATGTGATTTGATTAGGGGATTGTATAAGGTAGTATAGTTTTATGAAGGTAGAAATTGGGGTTTTTGTTAAATTAGTAATGTGATTTGATTAGTGATGCTTAGTTTTAGTAATATTGAAGTAGTATTGTTGAAGGTAGTATAGTTTTATGAAGGTAGTATAATGTTAGGATTGTATAAATTTGCCTTATAATTAACCAAATTAAGTTAGAATGATTTAATTAGTATTTTTGTTAATTAATTTGAGTTAGGGTTAGAAATTAGCATTTTTGACAACTTGTATAATTAACCAAATTAATTAAGTTAGAATGATTTAATTAGCACTTTTGTTAATTAATTAGCATTTTTCTTGAATAGAATGAGCATGATGTATAAATTTGTTAAATTAGTAATGTCATTTGATTAAGGGATTGTATAAATTTGCCTTATAATTTTGACAACTTGTTTAATATATAATGACCTAGTACCCGTTCAAGAATTACTCATTAGGAGCAATTCTTGAATAGTCCCCATTTTGGGACTGTCTTTGTACGTTTCAAGTCACTTAGGTTGTGACGTGGAATCGATATTCAATTAATGGGTTTAAGTTTCAAACATTTGACTATGGCAAAAGTAAGGCTAAATGCAACTACGGCGTTACTATTTCTTCTCTTGATGGCAATGATTATTATGGCATATTAGAGGATATCTTTGAGTTGTGCTACAATGGCCGGGATAGGAGTTATAAAACCGTCTTATTCAAGATTCAATGGAGGGATAATTCCGTAGCTGGAACGAGAGACCATGACAGTCCATTTTGGGACTGTCGGCAAAGGAGATTTTCTACCCTCCTACAAGAAGAAGAGGGTCAATTTCCTCCCAACAACAACCTTATACCCCAAGTGTCGTGAGTGTGCTCCAAGCTCAATTAGCCGCCAGGGAGAGGCAGGATGCCGAGAGGGAGAGGCGGGATGCCGAGAGAGATGCTGAAATTCGGAGGATGAAGGAGGAAATGGAACGGATGAACTCCTTCTTCGCCAATTGCAACACTGGGTGGCGCCCGCAACCAAAGGATCCTAGAGATCCTAATTTTGGAGGTGGTAGTGGAGCGGGAGCAAGTTTCCCTGTTATGTAGTTTTTTAGAGAACATGTTATTCTCGGATAATGTTAGATGACCAAAACTCGTAGAACTCGTAGTTGTGTGTATGGAACATGATTTTCTTTATCAAGTTTGGTTGTGTTGGCTTCCCATGTGTTCTCTGCTGGAAGTGTTGGTTTATTTGCAGGTTTTTACGTATTTGGCTAGGTCAAAAACGATTTTTAGGCTAAAAAACATGTAAATTTGGCGACGGATACTGGGCATTTGGCGACGGGAAACCGTCGCTAACCTTCTGATCATGATTTAATTTTAGGGGCATTGGCGACGGGGAACAGTGGTTTTGGCGACCAAAATCTGTCGCCAAAATGGCGACCAACATCTGTCGCCAAAATGGCGACCAAAATCCGTCGCCCATTTTGAAGATATGGATTTTAGGTAAGCGACTAATAGCAGTCGCCTTTTTAGCGACTAATGACAGTCGCCAATTTTGGCGACGAATTTCGGTCGCCCGCTTTAAAAAAATTCAGTCGCCAAAATTGGCGACGAACGCCTGTCGCCAAAAGCGACCAAACCTAGCTACGAAGTGCGGGCGACGGGTCTTAGTCGCTTTATTCTTAATGGCGACTGTTCTCAGTCGCCTTATATGGTCGCCAATTACCTTATTTGTTGTAGTGAAAAGACAAGAGTAGAATAATACATACTTGATTCTCAGGAGGATGCTCTGCAAACTCATTTGGACAATTTCTTTTATCGTGGTGTGACATGCGTTTACACTTAGCACACAACCTTTTCGTTTTTTTTGCCTTCATAATTTCCTTATTTTTGCTGCTCACCAATCTTTTACCACTACTTTGTTTTTAGAGATTTTAGGTGGTAAGATCTTGACTTCTTTTGGAGCCTTACAGTTGAGAAGGACCTCCAATTCTCGTTCTTTGGTAAAAGGCTTTGGGTTTGGCTCCAACTTCTCTCGGAATTCTTTAATTAGCTTGGCAAACTCTCTCACATCTAACTCTTCTTTTCTTTTGAGCATACCAACATTTGCGTAAATCTCAGACCACCCCCTAGACATTCCAAATTTACTATTACCAGTAAGATCGTAGTTTTCCAGCAGATTTCCATTCAAATCATAAACCGGGTTTCTGAGTGCATTCTTACTCCACCTACGCAAAATGTATTTCTCAGGTATTTCCTTAAACTTTCCCGAGCAAATCCAAATGATGTGGTTGCATAAAATACCTTTCCTTTCAAACAATTTACATGTACAACGGACATCCATTGTTCTCCTATTGTACTCAACTGCATATCTCTTTCGCTTGTTTGCGTCCTCAACTATTGAAACTTCAAAGTTAGTTACTGGATCTGGTGGGGTGTATCCACAAACACTACACGCATTTACCGAAAACTTAACCTACTCTTGAAACTCAAAGAACACTTCATGTGTATAGACCTTCATTGCATGGGCCTCCCAGTTTGACCCGAATAGGGTTTCAGGCATTGAGTTGTCGCTCTGTGCTTCAAGAAGCTTTAGATTATGCCTTTGTTGGTCCATAGCACTCTCATATCTCATCCAAAATTCTACGAGAGTCCCATATTTATTTTCAAATCTCTTGAAGAAGCTACTCGAACTCTCTGATCTTTGTGTGGTTTTTAAAATGTTGCCCATTGGCACATTCCTGAAATAAGTGGGTATCCAATTCTCTCGTTCAGCAAACTTGTCAGACAACCATTTATTTCCTTCTAACGAGAACTCGCTAATGACTTTAGCCCAATTCTCTTCAAATTCCTCAGGCTCCAAGTCCTCGCTCCAGACAACATTGTTCAGACGGCTTAAGAAATCAGTCTCTTTGCAAATTGTGCTCCCAACCTTGTCTGTTACTTTCTTCATAATGTGCCACATGCAAAAGCGATGTCTTGCTTTTTTGAACACGACTGCAAGTCACAAAATCACATTATCTATTGTGAAGATCGTTTTTTAATAACTAAATTCAAAAAACCAGTTCCTAAATTCACGAATAAAGTCCGTATATTCACCAACAAAATAACTAAATGATTTCATAAATTTCAGGGCCACGTTTCACATAATGAGGTCTAGGTTTCACAATACTACCGACTAGTTTCACAGTATAACCTCTAGCATTCAAACACTAAACCAAATTGAAGATGCCGCTTATAGAGCAGGAAATAAATAATAAGATTCACGAATAATGTGTAACACCCCCATACTCCAAGTGCCTTACCAGGACCACTCAGGTATAAGGATGCTACCATCTCGGTTACCCGAGGCAATGATAATCATCAGACAATAACGAAACAACATTTAAATAGTATAACTTTAGTGAAAGGTTACAATCCAAAACCAAATACCAAAAGACGAATACAAGTTCTCAAAACCAACTGTCTACTGAGCTAACTGAAATGTTTATTAAACTACTAAAGCTACAGCGGAAGACTTCTATCATCAGACGGTGGCACATCCCAGCTATCCCAGTAACTCGACTCATACCTGCTCAATAACTGTTCACCATCCCCGAATGGATCACCACAGTTTTCAAAACATTAAACGGGGTCAATACTAATCACACAATTTATATAAACCAACAACAGAGTAAACAATACAGCTCAAACGGTCACACACACACACAATCACACCCACTCCAATCAATCTCTGTCACCGACTGTCCACTGGACCAGCCCTGCCAGTGGGGGACCGCAGCCGTTCCCACCTAAGCCCCGCTCATCATACCGAGCGATAACCCTGTCCCATTAATGTGCACATCCCCTTCCGTGGTGGGTTCCACGAAGGGCGAAACTAGGGCGTGAAGCCACTCCCGCAAGTGACTCCACTCAGCCGAGAACGCATCTCGAGAACCAGAGACAAACAATCACAATCAACAACCGTCACAATACGAATACGATATTATTCAACAATCACAACATATCAACAACACATTATGGGACTAATACTGAGTAGGGAAATCCTACATGGAAAGCACAACACAATCAGACGGTCTCACAACTGATATCAAAAAGCTTCCTCTACGAATCTTCCTCATAACATACAAACATATAATCACTACCAATCACAAAATACAACAAAACCCCCAAATCCCAATACTAGGGTTTAACCAACCTTAACGAAATGCTATAAAAACGGTACGTAGATCTTACCCTCGACGCAAGGATCACAACGGTATAAAGAAAGGTAAAATCCGACCATCCAAGCTCAGGGATTTGCCAACAATGCGATTGATGCGAAGAACGTAGTTTGATTTCTCTTTTTGAAAGTAATTAGGTTTTAAAAGTGTTTAAAGAAAAGTGACGGAAGTTATTATATACTTAATCACATTATTAACAAAACCCGAGAAATCATCCTCCGTAAACCGGCTACTCGATCGAGTAGCTGAGGTACTCGATCGGGTGGCCCCTTACTCGATCGAGTATCTACGTTACTCGATCGAGTACCTAACAGGTCAGAAACTCTTTTAAACTGCAACTCACCAGAGTAAGGCCTACTCGATAGAGTACCCAGAGACTCATAAAACCGTAGTATTACAGTCTTCCCTCCTTAAAAGGAACTTCGTCCCCGAAGTTCAAACCACAACAAAACAAAGACACACACTACAACACTCCCGACTCAACAACCAAAACAAAACTCAACATAAAACATGTTGCTAACCCAAACTCAACCCGACTCAACCACAACAGACATACCGACACAACATAAAAAAAAAGGGTATAAAAACTCTTAAAAACTCTTCGCGATCATCTCCTACCCCCCTAAAGGAAACAAGGTTACGTCCCCGTAACCATACATACCTGATCAAAAAGGAAAGGGTAACGCTCTCTCATGGCCTCCTCTGCCTCCCATGTAGCTTCCTCAGTCTCGTGGTTAGACCAAAGGATCTTAAGCAAAACTGTCTCACCACTCCTAGTCTTCCTAACCTTCCGGTCAAGAATCTGCTTAGGGACCTCAAGATATGATAAAGACTCATCTAGCTCTAAGCTCTCTGCCTCTAACACATGTGACGGGTCACTCACATACTTCCGCAGCTGCGATAAATGAAACTCTTTATGCACTCTCTCTAACGCAGCTGGTAAAGCTAGACGATATGCAACCTCTCCAACCCGCTCTAAGATCTCATAAGGCCCGATGAACTTCTGACTCAACTTGCCTTTCTTCCCAAATATCATAACCCCACGCATAAGAGACACTTTCAGAAGAACCTTATCCCCAACCTGAAACTCTATATCCCGGCGATGTAGATCTGCATAACTCTTTTGCCTATCCTTAGCTACTCTCATCCGTTCCCTGATCATCTTAATCTGTTCAACCATCTCATGTACCATCTCTTGTCCTAGAACCACTGCCTCAGCGCTATCGTCCCAACAGATCGGACTCCTACATCTTCTCCCATATAAAGCCTCAAACGGTGCCATGCCAATACTAGTGTGATAGCTGTTGTTGTAAGAAAACTCTATCAAATCTAACCTCTGTTCCCAGCTACCACCAAAGTCCATCACACAAGCTCGTAACATATCCTCAAGAGTCTTGATCGTTCTCTCGATCGGCCACCGTCTGTCGCAGGATGAAATGTTGTACTCATCTTCAAAGTTGTTCCCAAAGATTCCTGCAACTCTTTCCAAAACCTTGAGATAAATCTCGCATCTCTGTCAGACACTATGTCCTTAGGGACTCCATGTAACTTGAGCACATTCTTTCGATAAGCCATAGCTAATTGTGCTTTAGTCCATGTATCTTTCATTGGCACAAAGTGAGCTGACTTGGTTAGTCGATCCACTATTACCCATATCATGTTGTTACCCTGTTGACTCTTTGGCAAACCCACGATAAAATCCATAGAAATGGATTCCCACTTCCACTCAGGTACCTCTAAAGACTGAATCTTACCTTGTGGTCGTCGCTGTTCCCCTTTAACTCTCTGGCATGTCAAACAACGGGCCACAAACTCAGCTGTTTCTTTCTTCATCCCAGGCCACCAAAACGTGTTCTTTAAATCCTTGTATAGCTTGTCACCACCTGGATGTACTGAATACGGTGTACAATGTGCCTCTGTCATGATTGTCTTTTTCAGCTCCTCATCATTAAGGACACACCACCTACCATCGAACCTCAAACTACCATCTGTATGAATAGTGAATCGAGACACTGTCCTTTTCTCTACTCCAGCTCTCCACTCAACCATCTTAGGATCCAACGCCTGTTTACCTCGAATATCATCATAAAGATCAGGCTGTACTGTCAAATCTCCCATGGCATCCCCTCTCTGCATCATATGTATCCCAAACCTCCCCACCTCATCTCTCAACCTTATCAAAGATAGAGCTGTACACAAAGAATGTACACTCTTCCTACTCAAAGCATCTGAACAACATTGGCTTTCCCTTCATGGTAGATAATATCCATGTCATAATCGCCAATCAGCTCCATCCACCTCCTTTGTCTCATGTTCAACTCCTTTTGAGTGAAGATGTACTTGAGACTCTTGTGATCCGAAAATACCTTAAAGGTCGCCCCATAAAGGTAATGTCTCCAAATCTTGAGAGCAAACACCACTGCACCCAACTCCAGATCATGAGTAGGGTAGTTCTCCTCATACGGCTTCAATTGCCTAGAAGCATAGGCAATCACCTTACCATTCTGCATCACACACATCTCAACCCATTCTTTGAGGCATCTGTATAAACCTCAAAGTTCTCGATCCCTTCAGGCAATGCTAAGATAGGAGTTGTGGTCAAACGCTCCTTTAATGTTTGGAACGCCGTCTCACAACTCTCATCCCAACGAAACCAGTTCTCTTTCCTCATCAACGCTGTCATAGGTCTAGCTATCTTGGAGAAATCTTTCACGAACCGTCTGTAGTATCCAGCTAAACCCAAGAAACTCTTGATCTCAGCAACATTCTTTGGTGCTTCCCACTTTGTCACTGCCTCAATCTTTGCCGGATCCACAACTACTCCCTCCTTAGAGATCACATGCCCTAGAAAAGCAACTTTCTCTAACCAGAAGTCACACTTGGACAACTTAGCATATAACTCATGCTCTCTCAAAGTCTGCAACACAATCCTCAGATGCTCCTCATGCTCCTCCTTAGTCTTAGAGTAGAATAAGATGTCATCGATAAACACCACCACAAACTTGTCCAAAAACTGCCTGAAGATTCTGTTCATCAAGTCCATAAACACAGCCGGTGCATTAGATAACCCAAACGGCATCACCACATACTCATAATGGCCATACCTCAACGTGAAAGCTGTCTTTGGTATGTCCACCTCTCTAATCTTCACCTGATGGTATCCCGACCTCAAATCAATCTTCGAAAAGACTGATGCACCACTCAACTGATCAAACAGGTCATCTATCCTTGGCAAAGGATACTTGTTCTTCACCGTCACTCGGTTCAGCTCTCTGTAGTCTATGCACAACCTCAAACTCCCATCTTTCTTCTTCACAAAAAGAACTGGTGCTCCCTACGGCGATACACTAGGTCTAATGTATCCCTTCTCTATCAGATCATCTAACTGTTTCCTGAGCTCCTCCATCTCTTTAGGATCCATCCGGTACGGTGCCTTAGAGATTGGCCCCGTCCCCGGTTTCAACTCAACTGTGAAATCTATCTCCCTCTTCGGTGGCAACCCCGGAATCTCCTCTGGAATCTCCTATGGAAAAACATCTACAAACTCTCTCACCACTGGTATCTGATCAACTGTCGGACTCTCTATCCGGTCATCTCTCACATGGCACAAGATCAAAGGGCATCCCTTCCTCAGATAAGACTTTAAGGTGACAGCTGCAATCAACTTAACTTTGGGTTTGACCAGAAGCCCACGATAAGACACACTAACTGTAACGCCCCGTAATTTCGGACCGTTAATATATTTCGAAAATAATTTATTAATCAAATAAAAGTTTATATTTAAGTATTTAAAGTAAAAATAATTCAAAGAAATATAATTTTATTATATTTTGAAGAAAAGTATTTATTTTGATAGTTTCGAGATGTTTAAAAATAGTTTAAACCGTGTAAAACTTTTTATTTTGAAATAAGGGCGTATCGGGGGGAAAATAACAATTCTTTTGAACATTGGGTAAACGAATTTGGAAATGGGTAGTATGAATATTCAATTTTCTTGTAATCTCGTGTTTAAAAACTTTGGTCTTGTCGGAATTTGCATTTGACTTACAGTTTTAATTATTATCGAAACGAGTCAAAACCGACTCGAAAAATCCCGACTCAAACCCGACTCCCTCCTTTCCTTTCTCCCTACCCGCGGCACACCCCCCTTCCTTTCTTTTTTTTTTTCTGATTTTTCCTCTATCTTCTTCTTCTTCTACCTTCCAAAAACATTCAAAACACCATTTTTATACCTTCAAGCTAAAAATCGTCACATCTCCTTCGTTTCTTATCGGATTTTCACGAAATTTACATTTCCGGAATCCCCTCGTCGAGATCTACAACTTGGTATAATTTAATTTCAGTTTTCTTGAAGTTGTTTTAAGACGAATTTTCGGTATTTATGTACTTATTATGGTGTTTTTATTGTTTAATTAGGTGAAGAATTGGAGGACGAGTTTGGGGACTCATATATTGTCGAGGATAGCGGCTAGTGCTTGTTAGGGTTTGGTTTTTAAGGTGCTAATTGCTCATTTTCTAGCTTAAGGTAACATATTTCGAGTTACTCGACGAATTATCGTCACAATCTTTGTTGTTTTTGTATGTTTTGTGATTTTTGTTTGAGTAATAATTTTCACATGATTAAATTTGATACATGCATGTTTAATCCATGTATTTTGTTAGTTTTAGTTAACAAGTTAGTATTGGGAACGATTAATTATGTTTCAGACGGTCTTATAATGAATAAAAATGGAAAAAAAAGAGGAGTAATAGTGGCGGCAATGGCCGGCAGCGACCGGAAAGCCCACGGCTGCCCGGTCGGCCCGTTGCTTGTTTCGCGGTTTTTCATGCATTGTTCGTTTTATTCTCGCCTTCTATTAGCTAGTTTAGTCGATAAAGTCATAAGTATTGTCCCGTTCTAATTATGATTTCTGTTCATAATTAGTTAGTTCAGTTAATTAAAATATTCCGAGTGGTGTTTAGGGGTTTAAATTTGTTGTATTGGATTATGGTGTTAATCACAAAGTGAAGAATGAAACAAAAGTTAAAAATGGTGGAATCTTTTGTAAATGAGAGTGTCAACTAATATGTTAAAGGATAATAAGTGGAATATGCACCTAATTTAGCTTTTGTCACAGTGATAAATAATGTTCGGATAGTTTATAAATTCAAAATGAATTTTATAGTGATAAGTGTAATGTTTTGATGATTGTACCGAAAACTGAGCCTTAGTCCCTTTGACTGATGCGATGTCAGTTAAATGTGTGATTGGTCAGCCGCAATTTAACCCGTACCTGTCGCAGGGCTGGGGTTGCGGGTAAAAATTCGGTTGAATGAATTAGATAATCGGCCTTTTTCTTGTTTTAGGCCATTTATTATATTTTTATTTCACATGTGTAATTAGTTGATTTAAGTAGCATCTTATATCGTAGAAATGGCCCTAGATTCCCTGAAGCCTTTCACATGATAGAATGTTAGAATTTATGTTGGTAAGTAGGACTCTTTGCCCTCTTATGGTTAAGTGGGTGTCTTACTTGACTTGTGTGGTGAGTCTTGTGTGGTGTGGGCTAAAGTATTCAAGCTGGGACTAGCTGGGACTAGGTCCTAGGTGAGTATTTCGGCCTTCATCATAGATAGGTCTTTATTGTCTTTGACGAGTATATGTTCACTGCTTGATAGCCTTTGTGTTCCTGACTAGTGGATTTATATCCAAGTTGGGGCATGACCTCGTTACTTATTTTGATAGTAAGTGGTCAGCTTAAGTATTAGCCAACCCTTTGGTTTACTCCTTAGGGTACTCACTTTGTTTTAGAAAAATTGTGGGTCTTGGGTGCGGTGGTGTGTATCCGCATGTCTAGGTCTGCGCAGATTTTAGGCTAGGGTTGTGTTGTCTCTTGGCCATGTTTTATTAATATTAACCGCTGAGCCAAGATACCGGTTCGATTACCTTCCCTACCTCGTGGTATAGACTCGAGTTACAAAGTGACTATTGACGGTGCTAAGAACTTATGCCTGTCTTTGATATATTGCCCTTTCTTGTATGGTGATTTTATGAACTGTAATAGGTGAGATGTAAGCCGGTTACAGTTGATAAAGTTTGGATTACTAGTTGAATTATATGATTCACATGATAGTTTAGTTTGGTCAGTTTAGGGGTCATAGGTTAGATTACATGATAATTACATTGTTTATCATATTGTTTACATGTTTTACTACATGTTACATTAATTTTGACGATTCGTGGCTGGGAGGACTCGAAGTTACTCCCCACTGAATTGTGGCTTTCGTGTTTGTATAAAATGCGATTGACAGGTTGTTGATGCTTTGTTGGGGTCACAGACGAGCTAGTGAGCATAAGGAACATTGGACCTAGTTTTGGCTATTCTTATAGTAAACCTTTTAACTTTTGGTTTTGTATATAGTTTGAAGGGACATATGTCTCCCTTTTCTATTTTTGGTTTGTATCATTCTATTTTCTTATTTAGCTATGGCATGTAAAGTAGTTCATTAGCATTGCAGGTTTTGGCACCCGCCTCTTGGGAATGTTGGAAATGTTGTGATTGGTTTAGAAAAATGTTTGAAATTACAGGTTTTTGGCTAGTTGAACCAATTACAAACATATCCTACCAGTTTTTCTGTAGAATTTACGTTTTTAATTAAGGCTAGATTTAAGGGTGTCACAGTTGGTATCAGAGCCTATTGCTCCCGACGCACGTTTGTGCACCCCACCTAAAATCACTTGACCTTTAAATAATAAACTTGAGAGATGGGTAGGATGGGTAGAGTTAGGATTTTATGTGGTAGTCTGTTTGTGATTGCTAATTGTTAGGTTTGTTGATTGTTAGTTATTAATTTTGGTGCCATTAAAGATTGGTTATGCCAAATGAAGAATGCTTCCTCTTTCTCGATATTTCTTTCCGTATTTAGTGTATCTTACCTTAACCTTCCAATCTCGTTGTTTATTCGTCTTTCAAATTCCTCTTCTCTCGCCTTGGTAACTACTTTTCTATTCTTTCTCCCGATTCATCCTTGGTTCATTTTCTTCTTATAATAAGAGTCCTTGTGGATACCTTCCTTTTATTCCGCAGGATAGTTTCCTTGTTCAAGAGAACCCAGTTTTGAGAGAATGTATCATTGGAGGGCGTGAACGAGCTGAGAAATTGATTGTTTAGGGTATGAGTTGTATAGGAGAATATAACTTGGGATCCTTTGGTTAGTCTTGTTAGTTGTGCTAGATATGAAAGCCTAGTGAGTTGAGAAACACCTTGGGATTTATGTCTATTGAGAGTTTGTTTGTTATAGATGTTTGAGCATGGGTACTACCTTAGCACATAAGATGGAATGAACCTAAGCTACTTCATTTGAGAGTCTCGATATTTCTTGTGGAGAATTAAAGGAATGATAGTTAGCCCTAATCCTGGTAGGCCTTGAAAGGAATACAATAGGACGTTGACGTTGCTTAATGGGTATCGTATTTTGGAATTAGTTAGTTTGTTAAACCTTTTGAGTTGACCAAATCTAGTATAGAGTAGCCCTTGTTGACCTTTCGAAATTTAGAACACATGGTTGACCTTATTTATCATATCTGGATTTGGGAATTTTGGTGGAATGTTGTTCGATGTAGTTCGTGAGTTCAAGGGTGTGATTCTAATTTATGGTATCGGAGACTAGAAGTATTAAGTGGTGAGATGATGGAGTAGACAAGCTATGGTACTTGGGGATGACATAATAAGTGAAGTTCAATGACGAGAATTGTAAAGGGGATACTTTGGGACATGGGTGGTAACAAATGAATTTGTGTGGTGAATTGATTTTGGCTCTTAGAACCAATTGAGTTGAGGAATACCTACCCTCGTGGAGTCCTTGTTAGTCCTATGATTTGGTGGACTTTTGAAGGCTTTGTTGAGCACCTTAGTGAGGTAACCTTACCATATCGGTCATAAGCTTTGATGAGTGTTTGGTAAGCAGTAACCCTTTCATTATGCCGCTTCTGTTCTCCTTTCCTTCTCTTTAACGTTCGTTGAACCCTGTTTTTAAGCCAAAGTTTACGTATCTTCTTCTTGCCCGAGATATCTTCTTAACTCGAATATCTCTTATTTCTGTCAACCGTTATCTTTACGGTCCGACTCCTTAGTTTCCTAACTTGTCAGGCACATGCACCTTTCGAAAATATTTTACCGTTTCTCTATCCCGTTATCACTCCTTATCTCCTTAGTATAGTTGGTACCTTGTTGACCATATTTACAGAGTTAGTGAAATGTGATTTGAGGATATAGGATTGACTAAGTAGCCGAGTTTGGGTTTGGCTTCCATAATCACTTTGGATATGAGGGTTTGATAATGTATATCTTATCGTGTGGGAAATGTTAAATGTGGGATTATTTGTTGGTTTTAGTGAGTGATATTGATTACTACTTGAAGTATGGTATGAGAGTGAGAGTAAGCTACATTGTTGGGAAGTCTTAGCACTTGTTTTGGTAACTTGAAAGGGTAATGGTATGGTTGACACCAATTGTTGGGTTAAAGAACATAGTTTCAATTTATGGTTTTAGGAACTCTGTTCCTTGGGAATTTGATGGTAAGTAAGTTTTAGGATGTCAAATTTGAAAGAATATTCCTTGAGATGTTGATGACCATAATGGTTTGGTGATGTGATTTGGTATTTTAGTTGACTCTTGAGAGTTATTGAGTTGAGAGAGACTTAGTATTGAGAAAAATTTGTTAGCCCTATAGTTTTATAGACCTTGAGGTCGCATTGAGTACTTGTGATAATGTGATGATGTTGTAGCTGAGTGTAGATTCGCTTTTGGCAATCCTTAATAAGCAAAAGGATAGAAAACTTGAGATCCTATTGATTTTTCAGAGTTTGGGGTTGGTATGTTACTACTTTGTTTGAAATGAGAATCTTGTGGAATATTTGAGGAACTTTCTCTTGGAGTTTATAGCTTGGTATTGGGATTCTTGATTGAAGGTTTACATTTTGAGGAAACCATAGTTGACACTAGTTGGATACGAATATAGCTTTGTTGGAAGCCTTGACCTTAGGCTTATGGAAGTTGTTTCTGGATGTTTGAGGATTTGGAACGATGAGATCCCACTTATAGTGGAATACCTTGTTTCAGGGAATAGATTAGGATGAGGTAACATAAGCAATTGAGGAAACCCTTGGGAGTGATGTGGTTATGAGTTTTGTTGTTAGGAAGTTTTTGGAACCGTTTTGGGTGTCGTTGTAATTTGTGATAAAAGTGTCTGGCATTTCCTTGTTGTCTGATTTTCCTTCTTCCTTGATCATGAGCGTTACCGCTCATACCTCTTTTCCTTACTTCATCATACTCCTCTCATAAGTTTGATGTTGGTAACCTATGAAACTCCATCTTTGACACCCATTTAGGTTCGACTTCAATTCTTGAAATTCATACAGCTCTTTTGATTATTGTTCTTATTATAGAATTTTAAATTAAAAGTTTGAAAATGCTTTTATGATTTTCAATGGTTTTAACATTAGTGAATGTTAAATCTCGTTGTTGGTGACGTCCCAATAATGGATTTTCTCATTTATTGGTGTAGAAATATTTTTATGTTTTGATATGAATGTGTATGTTCTTGTCTGATCAACGAGAGTATCACCGTTTCATTGAAAAGATACTTATATTTTCTTATAATTATAATTTCTCCTTCTGAGTTTCGAGGACGAAACTTTTTAAAAGGAGGGGTGATTGTAACGCCCCGTAATTTCGGACCGTTAATATATTTCGAAAATAATTTATTAATCAAATAAAAGTTGATATTTAAGTATTTAAAGTAAAAATAATTCAAAGAAAAATAATTTTATTATATTTTGAAGAAAAGTATTTATTTTGATAGTTTCGAGATGTTTAAAAATTGATGTGAATACGAATCACCTGGATGAAATAATTCTCGAAACAAGCAACCAAGACAACCCGGTTCATCAAGCATGGATCGGTTCGAATAATAGTCGAGAAAAATACATGATAAACCGCCAATGGGAGCAAGGAGAACCGTGTGGAGCAAGGTCCAACCTCGAAAATGGGCTAGTCCAAGGGCATTGAATAAAGCTCACCTAGTTTTTGTCATAGCCTAGTTTTTGCAAAAGTCTTTCCTAGTTTTTGGCTTAGTCTTACCTAGTTCTTCTACATAGCCTAGAACTCACCACAAAGCATTAAAAGCTAGCCTTGGGCACCAAGGAATTTCGGCCTATATAAGGCTTGTAATCCTCATTTGTTTATCATCCAATTTTGAAGTAAAAACTTGAGAGTATTCTCTAAAACTTGTCTTGTCTTCTTGTGTTGTTACACGAGTGATTTGGCTTAAGAGGTCGAAACGCGATTTCGCACCTTGCTTGAACGAGGGACGTGATCCTAAGTTTAAGTCGGATTGTTTGACGAGTATCAAACAATTCACCCATTGGCGTAGCTATAGGTCTAGCTACGACAAATATCCCATTGTTTTCGAGGTCTTCATTGATCTTGAAACAAATATCCCCTTTATTTCAAAACACAAAAATAACCCTACAAAAATGTCTTCCGCTTCCGCCAAAATTCACATCAAAAGTGGTATCAGAGCTTCGGCTCTTGATTTCCATTAATCAAGACGATCCAGGGGTCTTGATTTCTTCACAAAAAAAAAAAAAAAAAAAAAAAAAAAAAGGTCACTGTTCACGGTACTGTTCACCATCAAAAAAAAAAAAAAAAAAAAAGTTTCGAAATTTCAAGCAACCAACATCCAAAAATGAATTTCGACAATCCGAACTTTCTCAAGAATCTTCAAAGGGCTTTAAAGAATTTACAAGAAAACGATCCCAAGTGGATGCCGAGACGAGAACGAGCCGCTGAAGAATTCAAGGTCAGTGAACTACCCGAGTTCACGGGAGACACGGACCCCGAGGATTATCTCGATTGGGAGAGACAAATCGAACGAATGTTTGATTTCAAAGTTCTGGATGACACGAAACGCTGCAAGTACGCTATTGGAAGACTTAGTGGAGGGGCTTCACTATGGTACGAGAATTTGAAAGCAAGGCGTGCTCACGCTGGAAAAAAGAAATTATCATCTTGGGATTCTCTTAAACGCAAGTTGCGTAAGAAATATGTTCCAGCAACTTATACGCTTGCGACTTATCGTAAGATCGCCAATCTCCACCAAGGGAGTCCGGCGAGTAGTGTTGGCGAACCCAAGTCGGCTGCCACCCCTAGTTCCACGGCAAGAACGCCCGATTCTCAGGAAACAAGTCTCTCCAAAGCACGATGTTGCAAGTATCCGGGGTTTGGGCATTATCAAAGCACGTGTCCAAATAAACGATTGATTACCTCGAGAGATGTTGTTGCTTGTCGGGATGAGTTGTTTGATGAGGAGGAACGATTGGGTGATGTGTTCAAACTCGACGAAAGAGAAAAAGGCGAGATTATGGAGCCATTGAGTGATGATGATCAAATTAAAGATGTGATCGAAGATGACATATTTTCCAACTTGTATGAACCTCATACAAGAGGTACTTCTTTATTTGATCCAAATCTACCAATTGTTTTTGATGAAGAATTTGAAGAAGTTTATGATGAAGCTCACGTGGAAGAAAGTGATCATACAAGTTATGACGATGCAAATCAAAATAATATTATGCCAATCTTGGATGAGGAGTTTCTGGGCAATCACATTAATTTTGATTCTCAAGTGAAAGAACCGTATCAATCACCAATTGATAAATGCATTGATGAGAAGCTACATGGTGGGAACGCTAATTTCTTATTGAAGTCAATTTTCATGGGAGCTCATGATGATCTTGTTGCTTCGAGCAACCATTATTTGGATTTTGGTAGAATTGTGCATGAAAGATGGTGGGGAGGAAATCACAAGAAAGTAAAGCACAAGCAAAGATGGCATAAAATAGTTGTGATTGACAATACTCATTTCAAATTCAAGTCACCGGAGAGGGATAAGCATGAAGACTACATTGAAAATGATGAGCTGAAGAAGAGATCAACAGGGTGCGTAAACTACTTCATGTTCTTAATCAAGCTTGAATCTAACTTCCAGATTTGTTTTGATCCCGGTGGCATCAAAGATGATTCGACTACGTGTTCGGGCTTGTTCGGGTTTATAATATTCATCTTTGATCCCGGCATACTGAGGCAAGAATTGAGGACAATTCTTTTCAAAGGGGGAGGAATTGATGTGAATACGAATCACCTGGATGAAATAATTCTCGAAACAAGCAACCAAGACAACCCGGTTCACCAAGCATGGATCGGTTCGAATAATAGTCGAGAAAAATGCATGATAAACCGCCAATGGGAGCAAGGAGAACCGTGTGGAGCAAGGTCCAACCTCGAAAATGGGCTAGTCCAAGGGCATTGAATAAAGCTCACCTAGTTTTTGTCATAGCCTAGTTTTTGCAAAAGTCTTTCCTAGTTTTTGGCTTAGTCTTACCTAGTTCTTCTACATAGCCTAGAACTCACCACAAAGCATTAAAAGCTAGCCTTGGGCACCCAGGAATTTCGGCCTATATAAGGCTTGTAATCCTCATTTGTTTATCATCCAATTTTGAAGTAAAAACATGAGAGTATTCTCTAAAACTTGTCTTGTCTTCTTGTGTTGTTACACGAGTAGTTTGGCTTAAGAGGTCGAAACGCGATTTCGCACCTTGCATGAACGAGGGACGTGATCCTAAGTTTAAGTCGGATTGTTTGACGAGTATCAAACAATTCACCCATTGACCTCGAAAATGGGCTAGTCCAAGGGCATTGAATAAAGCTCACCTAGTTTTTGTCATAGCCTAGTTTTTGCAAAAGTCTTTCCTAGTTTTTGGCTTAGTCTTACCTAGTTCTTCTACATAGCCTAGAACTCACCACAAAGCATTAAAAGCTAGCCTTGGGCACCAAGGAATTTCGGCCTATATAAGGCTTGTAATCCTCATTTGTTTATCATCCAATTTTGAAGTAAAAACATGAGAGTATTCTCTAAAACTTGTCTTGTCTTCTTGTGTTGTTACACGAGTAGTTTGGCTTAAGAGGTTGAAACGCGATTTCGCACCTTGCTTGAACGAGGGACGTGATCCTAAGTTTAAGTCGGATTGTTTGACGAGTATCAAACAATTCACCCATTGGCGTAGCTATAGGTCTAGCTACGACAAATATCCCATTGTTTTCGAGGTCTTCATTGATCTTGAAACAAATATCCTCTTTATTTCAAAACACAAAAACAACCCTACAAAAATGTCTTCCGCTTCCGCCAAAATTCACATCAAAAAATAGTTTAAACCGTGTAAAACTTTTTATTTTGAAATAAGGGCGTATCGGGGGGAAAATAACAATTCTTTTGAACATTGGGTAAACGAATTTGGAAATGGGTAGTATGAATATTCAATTTTCTTGTAATCTCGTGTTTAAAAACTTTGGTCTTGTCGGAATTTGCATTTGACTTACAGTTTTAATTATTATCGAAACGAGTCAAAACCGACTCGAAAAATCCCGACTCAAACCCGACTCCCTCCTTTCCTTTCTCCCTACCCGAGGCACACCCCCCTTCCTTTCTTTTTTTTTTTTCTGATTTTTCCTCTATCTTCTTCTTCTACCTTCCAAAAACATTCAAAACACCATTTTTATACCTTCAAGCTAAAAATCGTCACATCTCCTTCGTTTCTTATCGGATTTTCACGAAATTTACATTTCCGGAATCCCCTCGTCGAGATCTACAACTTGGTATAATTTAATTTCAGTTTTCTTGAAGTTGTTTTAAGACGAATTTTCGGTATTTATGTACTTATTATGGTGTTTTTATTGTTTAATTAGGTGAAGAATTGGAGGACGAGTTTGGGGACTCGTATATTGTCGAGGATAGCGGCTAGTGCTTGTTAGGGTTTGGTTTTTAAGGTGCTAATTGATCATTTTCTAGCTTAAGGTAACATATTTCGAGTTACTCGACGAATTATCGTCACAATCTTTGTTGTTTTTGTTTGTTTTGTGATTTTTGTTTGAGTAATAATTTTCACATGATTAAATTTGATGCATGCATGTTTAATCCATGTATTTTGTTAGTTTTAGTTAACAAGTTAGTATTGGGAACGATTAATTATGTTTCAGACGGTCTTATAATGAATAAAAATGGAAAAAAAAAGAGGAGTAATAGTGGCGGCAGCGGGCCCGGTAGCAGCCCGGTAGGCCCACGGTTGGCCCGGGTCGGCCCGTTGCTTGTTTCGCGGTTTTTCATGCATTGTTCGTTTTATTCTCGCCTTCTATTAGCTAGTTTAGTCGATAAAGTCATAAGTATTGTCCCGTTCTAATTATGATTTCTGTTCATAATTAGTTAGTTCAGTTGATTAAAATATTCCGAGTGGTGTTTAGGGGTTTAACTTTGTTGTATTGGATTATGGTGTTAATCACAAAGTGAAGAATGAAACAAAAGTTAAAAATGGTGGAATCTTTTGTAAATGAGAGTGTCAACTAATATGTTAAAGGATAATAAGTGGAATATGCACCTAATTTAGCTTTTGTCACAGTGATAAATAATGTTCGGATAGTTTATAAATTCAAAATGAATTTTATAGTGATAAGTGTAATGTTTTGATGATTGTGCCGAAAACTGAGCCTTAGTCCCTTTGACTGATGCGATGTCAGTTAAATGTGTGATTGGTCAGCCGCAATTTAACCCGCACTGTCGCGGGTCAGGGTTGCGGGTAAAAATTCGGTTGAATGAATTAGATAATCGGCCTTTTTCTTGTTTTAGGCCATTTATTATATTTTTATTTCACATGTGTAATTAGTTGATTTAAGTAGCATCTTATATCGTAGAAATGGCCCTAGATTCCCTGAAGCCTTTCACATGATAGAATGTTAGAATTTATGTTGGTAAGTAGGACTCTTTGCCCTCTTATGGTTAAGTGGGTGTCTTACTTGACTTGTGTGGTGAGTCTTGTGTGGTGTGGGCTAAAGTATTCAAGCTGGGACTAGCTGGGACTAGGTCCTAGGTGAGTATTTCGGCCTTCATCATAGATAGGTCTTTATAGTCTTTGACGAGTATATGTTCACTGCTTGATAGCCTTTGTGTTCCTGACTAGTGGATTTATATCCAAGTTGGGGCATGACCTCGTTACTTATTTTGATAGTAAGTGGTCAGCTTAAGTACTAGCCAACCCTTTGGTGGTCTCCTTAGGGTACTCACTTTGTTTTAGAAAAATTGTGGGTCTTGGGTGCGGTGGTGTGTATCCGCATGTCTAGGTCTCATGCGCATTTTAGGCTAGGGTTGTGTTGTCTCTTGGCCATGTTTTATTAATATTAACCGCTGAGCCAAGATACCGGTTCGATTACCTTCCCTACCTCGTGGTATAGACTCGAGTTACAAAGTGACTATTGACGGTGCTAAGAACTTATGCCTGTCTTTGATATATTGCCCTTTCTTGTATGGTGATTTTATGAATCGTAATAGGTGAGATGTAAGTTTGGTTACTGATTGATAAAGTTTGGATTACTAGTTGAATTATATGATTCACATGATAGTTTTGTTTGGTCAGTTTAGGGGTCATAGGTTAGATTACATGATAATTACATTGTTTATCATATTGTTTACATGTTTTACTACATGTTACATTAATTTTGACGATTCGTGGCTGGGAGGACTCGAAGTTACTCCCCACTGAATTGTGGCTTTCGTGTTTGTATAAAATGCGATTGACAGGTTGTTGATGCTTTGTTGGGGTCACAGACGAGCTAGTGAGCATAAGGAACATTGGACCTAGTTTTGGCTATTCTTATAGTAAACCTTTTAACTTTTGGTTTTGTATATAGTTTGAAGGGACATATGTCTGCCTTTTCTATTTTTGGTTTGTATCATTCTATTTTCTTATTTAGCTATGGCATGTAAAGTAGTTCATTAGCATTGCAGGTTTTTGCACCCGCCTCTTGGGAATGTTGGAAATGTTGTGATTGGTTTAGAAAAATGTTTGAAATTACTGGTTTTTGGCTAGTTGAACCAATTACAAACATATCCTACCAGTTTTTCTGTAGAATTTACGTTTTTAATTAAGGCTAGATTTAAGGGTGTCACACTAACACCCTTAGGTCCTCTCAAAGACACTTTCTTTTGATGACAGTCTATCTTAGCTTTATACTTTCCCAACCAATCCATCCCGACTATCATCTCAAAACCGTCAAAAGGAAACTCTAGCAAGTCTACAGGTAGATCAACTTGCCCAACTATCATAGGCACATCTCTATACAACCTCCCACATGATACAGACTCACCCGAAGGTATAAAAACTTTCTCACTTACAGACTCATATACCCTCAAACCCAACCGTTTAACATGACTCGAAGATACAAACGACTGAGACGCCCCCGAATCAAACAAAACAAAGGTATGAATGCCGTTAACAAGAAAAGTACCAGTGATAACATGTGCATCATCCTCAGCTGTCTTGTCCATCATGAACAGCTTTCCACTGGTTTTCTGTCCACCACCCTAGACAGTACTGGCTGATGTGGTCGGCTTAGCACCCGACCCCTGATTGTTGTTATTGTTCGTAGCTGGTTTCTGATAAGAATTACCGCCATTGCGGTTACCTCCACCCTGATAGCTCTGACTTCCCCGGTTAGACCATGACCCAGACGGTCTATTGCTCGCATAACTCTATGAAGGTCCCTGAGAATAGCTCCCCCGAGCCGATCCCTGTAAAGCCCCAGGCATACTCGTGCACTCATGTCTCTTGTGGCCTACACCGCCACAGCCAAAGCAAGTCATTCCCCAACTACCACTACTACTCACACGGCCACGCCCAAAGGAAGCCCCAGCACTGAACCCTGACCCAGAAGAAAACCCTCTAGCTTGGTTGTGGTTGCCTTTCTTATGACTAGATTGGCCACCACCCTCACTCTCAGCCTTCTTTTTCTCAACACCCACTCTCTCCTGAGCCATCTCCACCAACCTCTCAGCTCTCCTAGCCCTCTCATAAGCTTCATTAACATCAGTAAGGACTCCCACGAGTAGCTTATCCATGATCTTAGGGTCAACCTCCTCTCAAACCTCAGCGTCAGGTTCTCCTCACTCAAACCCATATCCTCAGCATACCTAGACTTCTCATTAAACTGCTTGTAGTACTCAGCCACAGACATGTCAGATGTCATCTTAAACCCATCAAACTCCTCTCTCAGCTTACTCCTCACATGCTTCGGTACAAACTCTTTCCTCATAGCCCTACGAAACTCTTCCCAAGGTATAGCAGGTAAGCCCTGGTTCGTATACAACTCTCTAGCACTCACCTTCACCTTGTCCCACCACTCACCAGTTGCTTCCCTCAGGTAGAACGCAGCTTGTTCTACTCTCATCTCATCAGGACAGTGAACCAGGTCTAGTATATTCTCCATCTCACGATGCCAGTTGTCAAGAAGGTTTGGTTCCCCGGTTCCCTTGTACTCTTTTGGGTTAAACCTCGCTATATAAAGGCTGATCTTAGAGTGATCAACCTCCTTATCCTTTCCCACTTTCTTTAAGGCCTCGGTAAGAGCATCCTGATGCTCCAACATCTTAACGATATCATCTATGTTCATGGTCTCAGCTCTCGCATACAAAGCGTTTCTCTTGGGCGGCATCTTGAAACTATATAAGAAAGGATAGATATAAACATACGCACTATAACCCCAAAACACGAAAACAGACTGCCCAGAACACACTCGATCGAGTGTCTAAACCTACTCGATCGAGTAGAGGCTACTCGATCGAGTGCCCACCATACTCGATCGAGTGCCCCGACATCAGACCCCAAACAGACTTTCTGATCTCTAACATACTCGACCGAGTAGCCCGAGGTACTCGATCGAGTGCCCAAAAACACGATTCTGGTTGCAAAATCGTCAAATACCCACTCGATCGAGTCAGACCCACTCGACCGAGTACCACACCTACTCGATCGAGTACCCCCTTACTCGATCGAGTCATGCTGACTCGTATATACTACCGCATGTTATCTCACATATCCCAACATACTATAAAACTTATAAACTCAACATTATACTATAGTTAAGCATGCGATTCTACCAAGCTTTTCATATGATCAACAAAAAAATTATATCATGTTATCAAACGCCACATAGTAAACACCCAACATGCTTCATGTTTAAACAACAGTTCTATATACTTCACCAACCTTTCATTCACAGTCTCAGCTTCTACTCCAAACATCCAACAACAATTACAACATACATCATCACATCCACATACAAGCTAACAAGCATCACATACGACCTTGACATATACCCCCCCCCCATGTGACCGGTTCAAAATTGTAGGGCGAGTTCTCGACTTTAGGACGTCTCCCAAGCCTTTGCATTAGCTCCTACAACCTTTACCCCGGGTTCATTTTAATTGACTCCCTATGTTCATTAGATTCATTGGTTACAGGTTTCAGGATCGTCGCTCTGATACCATTTTGTAACACCCCCATACTCCAAGTGCCTTACCAGGACCACTCAGGTATAAGGATGCTACCATCTTGGTTACCCGAGGCAATGATAATCATCAGACAATAACGAAACAACATTTAAATAGTATAATTTTAGTGAAAGGTTACAATCCAAAACCAAATACCAAAATACGAATACAAGTTCTCAAAACAAACTGTCTACTGAGCTAACTGAAATGTTTATTAAACTACTAAAGCTAAAGCGGAAGACTTCTATCATCAGACAGTGGCACATCCCAGCTATCCCAGTAACTCGACTCATACCTGCTCAATAACTGCTCACCATCCCCGAATGGATCACCACAGTTTTCAAAACATTAAACGGGGTCAGTACTAATCACACAATTTATATAAACCAACAACACAGTAAACAATACAGCTCAAACGGTCACACACACACACAATCACACCCACTCCAATCAATCTCTGTCACCGACTGTCCACTGGACTAGCCCTGCCAGTGGGGGGACCGCAGCCGTTCCCACCTAAGCCCCGCTCATCATACCGAGCGATAACCCTGTCCCATTAATGTGCACATCCCCTTCCGTGGCGGGTTCCACGAAGGGCGAAACTAGGGCGTGAAGCCACTCCCGCAAGTGACTCCACTCAGCCGAGAACGCATCTCGAGAACCAGAGACAAACAATCACAATCAACAACCGTCACAATACGAATACGATATTATTCAACAATCGCAACATATCAACAACACATTATGGGACTAATACTGAGTAGGGAAACCCTACCTGAAAAGCACAACACAATCAGACGGTCTCACAACTGATATCAAAAAGCTTCCTCTACGAATCCTCCTCCTAACATACAAACATATAATCACTACCAATCACAAAATACAACAAAACCCCCAAATCCCAATACTAGGGTTTAACCAACCTTAACAAAATGCTATAAAAACGGTACGTAGATCTTACCCTCAACGCAAGGATCACAACGGTATAAAGAAAGGTAAAATCCGACCTTCCAAGCTCCGGGATTTGCCAACAATGTGATTGATGCGAAGAACGTAGTTTAATTTCTCTTTTTGAAAGTAATTAGGTTTTAAAAGTGTTTAAAGAAAAGTGACGGAAGTTATTATATACTTAATCTCATTATAAACAAAACCCGAGAAATCATCCCCCGTAAACCGGCTACTCGATCGAGTAGCTGAGGTACTCGATCGAGTGCCCCCTTACTCGATCGAGTATCTACGTTACTCGATCGAGTTCCCAACAGGTCAGAAACTCTTTTAAACTGCAAGTCACCCTTACTCGACAGAGTAAGGCCTACTCGATAGAGTACCCAGAGACTCATAAAACCGTAGTATTACATAATGTTCCTAGATTCACGAAATAAATAACTAGTTTCACAAAAGTAAGATATTCCAAACACACCTTCAACTGCATTTATTATTCCGGGGTCTTGGTCACTAATGATATAATTGGGTTCTTTGCCACCCATTTCTTTCAAGAACTGCTGAAATCCCCAAATAAATGAATCATCGTCTTCATGCTCTAAAAGCACGCATCCAAATGTTATTGAATTTTTATGATTGTTAATCCCAGTGAAAGGCGCGAATTTCATGTTATATTTGTTCGTTCCATAGGTTGGATCGAATGAAATTTCATCACCAAACAATGCGTAACATCTGATGGAATCCGCATTTGTCCAAACTATTCTTGTCAAGGAATTGTCAGCATCTGTTTCATATGCAAATACCAACCCTTTTGTTTCTCTGAGGGTTTTTAAATGAGAGATGAACATCTGTCCATCCTTATCGTTAAGTAGACACTTTACATTCCGTTGGAAATTTTTGAATTGCATAAGGGAAGCTCCCACATTTTCGAAACCCTCTGCTTGCTTCTTGCATAAGTTGTATGTTAAACTAGCCCCGACATTCAATCTCAAATTATGGATAATCAATTGCTTTTGATATTCATTCAGAATACTTATATTCTCTACAAGTTTCTCAAATTCTCTATTTTTGACCAAGGTTAGTGGGTGATTGTGACCCTCACGGAATTGTTCAATCTTGTACATGTTTTCATGGAACATGAATTTGATCATCGCTTCACAACCCCACCTTTTAATTTTGGTTATTCTGATACCTCTTTGCTTATTGGAACTCTCAGCCTCATCATGTAATACCCCCATACTCCAAGTGCCTTACCAGGACCACTCAGGTATAAGGATGCTACCATCTCGGTTGCCCGAGGTACTGAATATCATAAGACAATAAAGAAACGTACTTTTAAAGTAAATAAAGTTTAAGGCGATTACATGTTCAAACCAAAACTAATAAAAGGAATTACAAGGTTCTCATACGGTCTACAGCTAAAACTATCAAAGCTACTAGACTTCGTCGACACAAATGGAAGACTTCTAACTGCCACGTGATGACTCATCCCGGCTATCCCATACGCGTCATATCACACCTGCTCAATAACCGCTCACCACCCCGAATGGATCACCACATTTTAAAACATTTAAACGGGGTCGGACTAATCACACAATTCAATACATACATCAACAATAAGATAAACAGACACAAATTAACCGTCACACACACACACACACCACCAACTCCCATCGTCTCAATACCGACCGTCCACCGGACCACCCGCGGGGGGACCGCACCGTTCACACCTAAGCCCCGCTCATCGTACGAGCGATAACCCCGTCCCATTAATGTGCACATCCCCTTTCGTGGCGGGTTCCACGAAGGGCGAAACTAGGGCGTGAAGTCACTCCATAAGTGACCCCACTCAGCCGAGAACGCATCTCGAGAGCCATAGACCACCAATCACAATCACAATCACAATCACAATCACAATCACAATCATCATATCAAACAACTAACTACAGCACATCACCAATATCCCATTATGGGACTAATACTGAGTAGGAAATCCTACCTGGAAAGCACAACACGCAGACGGTATCTACAAAATTTGTATCAAAACGGCTCCTCTATGAATTCTCCTCCTATCATACAAAGACATAAAGACTACACATCACAAACTACACACCAAAACCCCCAATTCCTAAATTAGGGTTTAACCAATCTTAACAACACATTATAAAAACTATAGTAAAAGCTTACCCTCGACGCAAGGAATCCAACGACACGAAAAACGACAAGAACCGACCGTCTGAACTCCGGGAATTGCTAAGAATGCGATTAGGAAGATGAAGTGGCTGCTTTCTCTCTTAAACAGGGTTTTAGGTTTTGTAAAAAGTGATTTAGAACAAAGACGAATTGGTTTAAATACCTTAATCGCGTAATTAACAAAACCCGAGAAAACTCCCCCGTAAAACCGGACACTCGATCGAGTACCCCCTTACTCGATCGAGTACCCCAGCTACTTGATCGAGTACCCAACAGGTCAGAAACTATTTTATCTCGCAACTTACCCTTACTCGACAGAGTAAGGGCTACTCGATAGAGTACCCCAAGACTTATAAATACGGAGTATTACAGTCTTCCCTCCTTAAAAAGAACTTCGTCCCCGAAGTTCAACCCATACATAAAAGAACAACCATACAAACTCGACCAAGACACAACAACTTAGCTAAGGACTCAAGAACTCGACCGAACATAGAACATGAACTCTTAACACCCACTCCACCAACTATGTTTACTTCCACAACATGACTCACTATACCGTATCTACCACATATATATCTCTCACGACACCAACTCCATACATAACCAACTACCATCCTCTAATGCTGCTAGCTCCATAATATCATCAACTATCAAATCCAATACCAAGACACTCATAGACATCAAACGGGATGTTACATTCTACCACCCTTAAAAGGAACTTCGTCCTCGAAGTTTACTCACACTCGTAACCTCATCATCCAACTGTCAATACTAGCGAAATATTCTCACACTCCTAAACATCACGCTACTACAAGCACGGTCATGACCTTTAATAAAATCACCCACAACACGAATCGATCTTTTATTCTACATCAAGACTCAACTTCCGAATATATTACCATATGTACAACCATCAAAATCTGTTTTATCGCATCCTACTCCTCTTAAGACAAATGTTACGTCCTCGTAACTCACTAATACCAAACCATATCTATATCTCATTACCCTCTGTACCACCAAATGTCAAAGACAACCGTCTATAAACCAAACACTCACCATTCTTATATCCAAGGCTCCCATACATAAACATTTCCCATTCCTCAACTCATTCGGCAGCGCACCTAACCTATACTATAAACTCGTAGCAAATCACCATACCCACTCTTCATTATTACTGCCAAACAACATATCTCTCTACGTAAGGCACTTATCTCCCAGAAGCATAACTCACGATCCGCACTCGTTACGTACACGCACACTAGATCCTCAAATTCTTTCTTTCATTACCGCAAAATTCATACACAACTTAACATGACACTAATTTCCCCAACACCCTACACTCACTGTCTCAACAAAAGATTATGAACTATCTGCCGCTTTCAGATCATTACCACACATGTTCCACGAATTATTTTCCATTACCATGTCTACCGATGTCTCATCTGAAAACAAGATCAAAATTACCGTAACAACCTCTCACAACCGTGTCCCATCAACAGATTATCGCTATCCCATGACAACAACGAAACATATACAACTCTATTTCACATCATACTCTACCTCATTCCCAACTTAATCTGGTAAAGAAAACATGAATAAGCAAGACAACTGTCTATCAGCACAAACTGAAACTCGCAGAGAGCAACATCAAACAAAACAACAATCTATGTATAACTGGTATGTACTTTCGAAACTCGAATCATAATCATCCCGCCTACTCCACCACAACCGGTGACGGCATCACAACACCGCCACCAACAGCCACACCGTAGTGCGAAAATACCCGCATCACAGCACTATGTACCGTGCCCGGATCACCACCCGAGGCACCACAACCACACCGATAGACATCACAACTGCATACAATTCCCATAAATACTGACTCAGCATATAACTTCTCAGACAAGAAAAACTTACTCAAATCCACCTTATTAAATCACCACGCAACATATTATATGGATAAACAGATAAGCATCTCATGAACATCATCTCTACCATTTCCCGGAATACACATGTGTTATCAATACACATAAAATTATAACTAGCCATGTCAAATCAATCAAATTATTACCTTTTTGGATATCCTTCAATTAAATTACCGTGTCCAACATATATATAACCGAACATTCATAAAACAATTTTATAATTATCATACCATACCACTTCTTGTGAGGTCAGAACCTCACACAAACATTTACACATATCATAGACCCGTAATCACAACCAACTAGTCAATCCTGACCACGTAAGTCACCACTCAAAAAAAGGTTACCTGCCGCCCGAGTTTAACTCATATGCCCCTCATAACATATTCCCCCATTCGCACAACCATCACTTCCTGCCAAATATAATCACACCTTCACTATTCAACTAATAGCGTCCGCCTCATCTAACCACATCTTATACCCTCTCACAATCATACACAACAATCAGGTCCCTACCAAATCAACCTCTTTAGAATTGCTACCTTTCTAATATTCCATCACTCTTAGTCATTAGTGATAACACCACAATGCCACCGTTGCTCGTATATCAAATCTCTTACACTCATATCAAAATAACATGGTTTTTCTCCCATTGTTGGTTAACATTGCAAATAACGAACCTCGAACCCATCCACAAAATTACCTCAACATTATTCCCAAGGGCATCTTATTTGTGTTGTCATCCAGCTCTCCACCAAATACCTCGTATCGTGCCAATACTCCACCAACTTCTTACTCCCTTAATTCCTCGAAACTCATTACCAATCATGTTGTCCTGAAACTCCTATATAACCTTTAGCTAACATCCTCGTGATACCATCACACATTTCGATGATTTCTTATCTTTATATCACATAGCTCCGGTGAACATTTTCCTCAGCTTCCTTTTATCCTTCTTTCCTCTTTACACTCAATAATACCAATTAATAGTTCAACTCCTTATTCCTTCTAGCTAACTCTTTAGAAATCTGGTTACCCCTTCGTTGCTCCAAAACTTAATTCCATTATTTTCTACCTACATCATCTCACTCTTTCTTACCATGGATCTTCTCTTATTATGCTATCACTCATACTTGCCACTAATCTATCCATAGAACCAACGTTTAATGTTCAAACAATTGCACCCCCCTTTTTACATCTCTAGAAATCAGAATTCATTTAATACCGTTAATTACCCAAGGAACTCACACAGTAGTTTCATCTTTTAATAAACCAAACCTCCCAAACTCACTCACTGTCTACAAATACACCTCGCGACATGTCTCCACAAAGTTCACTATATATTACTCTTCTCAACCCCTTTAAACGAACTTTCACTACATAAATCCATAACCCACACGACTCCTAACCATTTCCTTCCATAACTCTTTACACATCTCAAGCTGCCACTATCCACATTCTTACTTTCAATCTTTTCATTCTCACGTTCATTATACTCACATCATCCCTTGCCTATATTCACTTATTTTTACATTACTCAACACACAATCATATCACTCATCCCGTCTTGTAAAACGTGCGCCATGCCTCAATAAGCTATACCAATCTTCCTTTTCTTTTTCCACCATCTATCATAATCACATATAACTCATGTCCTCCCCACCGAACTCATACTCATCATAGTGCCACTCTTTACATCATAAGATTCGGTAACTTACGCTTCAGGACCAACATACGTAAAACAATACATAAAGAAGTAATACAACACCTTTGAATTAAACATCATATGCAACGAATGTCAAAAGACAAACATATGACCCGAAATACGCATATGACCTGCACAGACCCCACTCGATCGAGTACCAGAACCTACTCGATCGAGTTGAGGCTACTCGATCGAGTGCCCAACATGCTCGATCGAGTGCCCCGACTCCAGAACCCAAACAGACCTTCTGATCTCTGACTTACTCGACCGAGTAGCCCGGCTACTCGATCGAGTGACCCCATACTCGATCGAGTGCCCGAGGTACTCGATCGAGTGCCCAAAAACACGATTCTGGTCAAAATAACGACAAGTACCCACTCGATCGAATCAAACCCACTCGATCGAGTCATATAGACTCGTGAATACTACCCGCATGTTATCTCACATACCCCAACGTACTATTCATTCATTATTATTTCAACATTATGATTACAACTACGCATTCAAATCTGCGCGACTCCTCATACAATTAACAAAATAATCTACTTCGTGTTATCAAGTGCCACGTTATAAACAACCATCATGCTTTTCATCCAATTCGTTATATAAAACACATATCATTGAACCTCTATTCTTCATGTTAGTACTCACCAAAAGCCAAACATTACCATCTATCATGCTCATATAACATTCAACTTTCTATTACCCGCATGTTTTAAATTTTCATAACTTTTCATAACACAAACCACACCCATACACTACAAATCCTATTCCCATGTTGCTAATACAACAACATTACAAATCCACTTCATCACACATCATCATATACGAACTACTTTCTTTTTCTACCATATCATTCATCATTCTCATATACTTTTCCAACGATTCCAACCAACATGTAAGCCAACTATCATGCAACATGCTTTCAACAAACCATATACAGCACAATTAACATACACGTCGCACATATACACACGGACTCCACGTTCCCATACCATGTGACTGGCTTAAGTTGATCGATGCCATTTGGTGTTCACAATTAAGCATATGTGGTCGTTGGTCAATGGTCGATACAAAACACAATTTATACTTCACAAACAACTCTACAATTAGTAAAGGGGTAAGTAAAGGTCGGATCCCAAGGGACGGGTATTGAAAACGAAGATTTCTATTGCTACTAGGGGTGTCTAGGGGTGTCACAAGTTGGGTTGATGTAGAAGGTTACTAAACTAAAATAGCAATGAAAATAAGCTAACAAGGTAAATGAAATAAGGGTGTAAACAATTGATTAAAAGCACTAGGGTGTCATGGGTTCATAGGGGATTCATGGGATATGATCATACAAACATGTTCTCAAATTATAAGCAAGCAATTATTGTTGTGATGGATCGAGTTGGGTTATATCTTACGATCCTAGGAAAGTTTGGGTCCCGGAGCCGAATCACATAGATTGTACAACACCTACAAGTCGACTTAATCTTTCCTACTTAACACATGCATGGTCTAACAAGACTCGAGTTGGGTTATGTCTTACAAGTCAAGTTGAAGAGATAGTAGATGATAATAAATGCAAGGATTCATAGGCTTAGCATTTCATCAAACATAACATGTGCATGTATTAAGATCAAAACAAGCAAGCAAATAAGATATGAAAGCATATTGATTTAAGCATGAATCATCCCCATGTTGGTTTCCCCTAATCACCCATTAAACCCTAGCTAAGAGACTACTCACTCATTATCATATTGATCATGCTAGAAAGGTTGTCAATCATACTAACATAATGAAACATGATGAATAAATGAAAGTAATTAGCAATAATTAAAAAGGGATTAAGAGATTATACCTACTAATGATTCCAATAATAAAGCAAGAATAATAGAAGTACTTGAATCCTAGATTGAGAGGTTGTCAATCTCCCAATAATAACCCAAATAATCTTCAATTACCCAAAATAAAGTAAGAACAAGAGAGAGATTAAAGAACTAAAACTTGGATTAAAACTTGATTAATATTTGATTACAATATTGAAGAGAGATTTTATTGATATTAACTACACTAATTATTGATAAGAAGAACATGCTCCTCTAATTAGACTAATGGGGTATTTATAGTGAAAATTAGGGAGGATGCATTAGGGTTAACTAAGGGTTAAACTAGTAATTACACTTTTTAAGTTGAGCAAGGAGACTCCGGTATTCAATGAGAGAAGGGCGTCTCCATTTTGTAACTTGAAGGACGAAACCGTGTCAGTCTTGTGATCCGAGCGGATGGAGGTCGAGACGGACGGATGGGGCATGGACGGTCCGAGCGGATGGAGGTCGAAGACGCTCGGATTGGGCCTGGGGGATCCGAGCGGATCCTGGGTAAGGACGCTCGGATTGAGCTGGGCGGACGGACGGATCATGGATGATCCGTTCGGATTCTTTTACAGCGTCATTCCTTCTTCTTTTCTTCCCTTTTCTTCATAGAATCCTTGGGGATTTCCTTGGGGACTCAAGGATCCTTTCTCAACATTGATCTTCTACTTAGCTATGTACAAAGGCCTTCTAGTCTTGTCTCTCCTTGATGCTTGGTCATTGAATACGATCCATTTAGCCTTGTTTTGCCATGAAAATGCAAGATTCTTACTCCTTTCCTACCAAGGGATCAAAATCTCAAAGAATATGCAAAACAAAGATCTAAAGATAAGAAATGACCCAAATAGGCACTAAAAAGCATGGAAACAATGGTAATTCGGGGCTAAATATGCGCCAATTATGGTCGCATCAAATATCCCCAAACCGAACCTTTGCTCGTCCCGAGTAAAGAGGTGACAAAGACTAGGACCAATACTAACCTAACCTAATAATAATAGCCGATATGAGACAATTAGCGGGTCTCACTCCGCCCCTTCAACTCACAACAAGACAACCATGAGGTAGGATGCCTTCTTGCAAGGCAAGGTGGGTCTTGCCAAAATGGCGACACATCCAAACATTAAAGCACACAAAATCAAGTAATGGATGCATCTACAAAAGAATAGCCACTTTCCTCATCTAAGTGGCGGAAATTATCTACAAGGGAAGCAATTCAAGGGTACACAATCCTTCATAGATGCAATTTGTTCAAACTACTAAGCCTAGAAGGATACCAATAAATCACCTCCAAAATGTGTCAAGCTAGGGTACCTTTGTCCTCAATCGTTAAATGCTTTTGTCAAGAATATACTCCCTATGGTGTTAGAAACACTGGAGGATCGCGGAATTCCCCCTCTTGCCTAGACAAGAAGAAGGGTCGTCCCCTCTCTACCATGCACAAAAATGGATATGATGGATAAAGGGATCGATAGATATTTGAGTTTCACTTTGGGAGTTTGCTTTTGTTTTTGTTTTTCCCCCCAATTTCATTGGCATTTGACATTTGAGAACACTTTCTTTTTGCCATTTCTTTTTGATTTTTGGCATTTCAATACTTGACAACTTTTTTTTGCATTTTCTTTTGAACATTTTCAAAGTCACCCCAATTAGTAACGAGGGTGCCTTGTATTTGAAGCTTTAGGAGTTCTATTTTTGCTCCTCTTTTCATTTGATGCATTTTGCAAACTTTCTTTCATTTTTCATTTCATTGAACTCAAATTGATTTCTTTTTGTTTTTGTGCCCATTCCCTTTGATGACAAAAATGTGGTAGAACATGGATGAATGATAGAAGTATGCATGGTTTCAAGGGTCACCTTGGAATAAACGGTAGCCAAGGAGTTATCACACCACAAGGTACTCTTGACTAGGCCTTAATCCATGGGTCAAAGGATACTAGCATGACACATCCTAGGGTGTTTTACAAGTATTCTAACAAGCAAAGTCTTAAGAATAAAAAGCATCTACTAGGGCCTATATACACTTGTCAAGCTTCCCAAATAGACGGTTTCGCAAAATTTTCTAACATGCAACTACATGCCATGATGCAACTAACATATAAACATCCTAGTGCATATGATTCTACCAACTAGTATGACAAATAAACTAAATGCAAGTCCTAAGTTCACATTGTTTTACCGCATTAATCAAAATAAAGCCACATAGTCATTAACATAAAGAGGAAAAAGGAGATTGGAAAGATCATACCATGCGGTCTTCAATATCCTCATGTCTCGGATGTGGCGTAGTCAATCAAAGTGAACAAGGATGAAACAAACACAATATATACAAGACAATATATACAAAGGAAATGAACTTGTTTTTGGATTTTTCAATTTTTAAATTTTTATGGTTTTTGAAATTTTTCAATTTTTATGGTTTTTGAATAGAAGTTAAGTGTTAGAATTCCCATCCCCACACTAATATGGGCATTGTCCTCAATGGCCAAAATGATGGAAATTATGCAAAGATGATGCATGATTTCTATGCTAAATGCAATTCTACACTAAGCTATACTACATGATGCATGGTTTTTGTTATGACGGAGAGGATAATTTAAATTACCTCCCGTTGCGTATGCATTAACTTCCCCAAACCAAGTAAGACACTATTGCTAATGTCAAAGCATGGGGGAGTTCATGCACACACTATGCTATGCATGAGACTAGATTGTCATTTTGGATTTTCAAAGATGGGAACAATAAAGAACACCTCAATGGAACCGAGGTGTGAGTCCTTTGATGTTGCTAGGACTAAACCAACAATGATCAAAATGAAAATAAAGTATAAAGAGATATAGACAAACCGTGGGAGAGTAGGAATCTCCAAGGCTAGTCTTCCATCATGCTACTATCACCATCACTTCCCTCATGAGAAGTGGTCTCATTGCCACTTTCCTTGGCACTTTCTTCATTGCTTTCCTCATCATCATCTTCACCATCTTCACCATCTTCACCATCCCTTTCTTCATCTCCACTTGCTTCTTCAATGTTATCATCAATCTCCTCATCATTTCCAACAACCTCATTGCCTTCCACCACATCCCTTGATGCACCCGGAAATAAGGCTTCTCTATCCGCCCAACTAGGCAAAGGACAAGATGGATCAAGGAGTCCTTGCCTAGCTAGATGTAGGAGGGGAGGATATTGAGCCAAATAAGCATTTTTCCGATCTTCATAAGCTTGCTTGTGCATGGCTTGCATTAGAAGAGTGACATAATCTTTTCCAATTTCAACTCCTTGCGGTTTGAACTCTTCATAATCAAAGGGGTAAGGTGGTACAACAATGGAAGAGGAGGGAGTTTCATGATCACCCTTTTGTTGTTGAATGATGTACTCGGCTTCTTTGGATAGGGGAAGTAAATAGTTGGTCCGGTGGACACTAAGACGGCAAATCTTTGCGGGTAAAGTGAATGAACGAGCCTCACTAGTAAGCCACCCATACTTGGTATCAAGGGGATTGTGAGCAACCCACTTAAACTTGTTAATCAAGGTGGACATATCAATAAGATGGCCACCATCCTTAGCCTTGTACTTGTTATCCTTATTGAAATTAGGATCAAAGTGCTTGGCTAGAACCGTGACAAGGCCGCCATTAACAATTACGGTTTGACCCTTCTTCCCACTATCTACATGAAGCCATCTATCAACCAATAGCCTCAAACAATTGTAAGGCTTGGTGTGAATTCTTCCAATATTCAAGGTTGATTCAAGGAGAATAAAATCGAGCCCCGTGAAATGATTGGTGTCTCTTCTAGCAATTATGGTATTTCCCACAACTTTGTGCCAAACTCTTATGCCCGGATGATGGACCAAGAGAGCACGACAAGCATGAAAATCTTCATATTTCTTCCCGGAGATTGCCTCCCAAAGAGGCGCGGGATCGTACTTACCATATTGCTTATAGAATTTATGTGCATCGCTAAGACCCAAAATTGCACCCAATTCCGGAAAGGAAATGCGTCTACTAGTGTTAGCTAGACGAAACTCAATATTTTCTCTATTCTCAACCTTTGTCACTTTTAAAGAACTTAAGAATTCCAAAACAAGGGAGGGGTATGTTACTTCTTTCATTTCAAACAATTTCTTCAAACCCATGGCATTGAAAAAGACTCTTGTTTGTTCAAGGACACCTAGCTTCTCTAAGGTTTTTTCACATATGAACTTGGTGGATTGAATTTGTTTCATAGCAAACTTGACAAATGAATTTCTATGGTCATCGGAGATGAAAGTTACCTCCGGATAATGCAAGAGTTGATTAATTACCGGAGTAGAAGGTGATGCTTCCATAGAAATTTGTTGAGGTTGTTCCACTACCAAGCTTGGTGTTGACACCACCATTGCCAAAGCTTTCTTTGTTTGTAGAGCTTTTTGCCTTTGAGAGAGAGCCTTTGCTTTTGGTGCCTTTGTTGCTCCCTTTGTTCTTGCCATTTGATGAACAAACCAAGTAGAGAATCAAAAATCTTCAATTTGTAGAATGCCCAAATCGATTTTGAAAGTGAAAGGCTTTGCCTTTATGAGAGCAAAAATCGACTCAAAGGGTGAAGATTTTGTGCTTGGTTTTGATTTTTCTTGAAGATGGAGTGATTAATTTGATGTTTGAAGGATGATTTGATTTTGTTTTGGTGATTTTGTTGAGGGTTTTTGTGTTTGAGATGGAGAGGATGAGGGTTTTGGTGTTATGAGTAGTGTTTATGAATGAATGAATGAATGAATGAAGGTGGGGGGGGTATTTAAAGAAAACGAAAATCTCGAGGATGCAGGCACGATCCGTGCGGATTAGGCGCAATCCGCTCGGATTCTCAAGCTTCAAATTTTAAAAATCCCGCCTAAAGACGGGCGTCTCCTGGGGAAATCCGCTCGGATTTTTATTGAGGGACGGGCGTCTCTTGGGAAAATCCGGACGGATTTTTATTGAGGGACGGGCGTCTCTTGGGAAAATCCGGACGGATTCTCATCCAGAGATTTTTCTTGTTTTTCTTCAGCTTCAAGACGGGCGGATTTTACCAGAGACGGACGGATCCTGGGAGACGGGCGTCTTTCCAGAAATCCGCTCGGATTCCTTAACAGACAGGAATTCTTCAATATTTGCACAGCCCAAGACGGGCGTCTCCTCAGCTGGACGCTCGGATCCTCTGCAGACGGGCGGATTGTCAGGAATCCGCTCGGATTGGGCCTTGATTACACGGATCCTTGCGCAAACCCATTCCTTAACATTCTTTCTTTCTTTCTTTCAAATCTTGTGTTCTTCATTGTGGGGGCACTACTAAGGCATGAATGGCCTAGGCAATTGCCATCCCCACACTAAGGTAAATCACTACACATCAATTAAAATCATTAGTCCCTCCCTCACTTCTCTCTTTTCATGACAATTATTTTGATCAAGGTAAATAAAATCCAAAAATGACAAAAATGCAATGCAAAAATTAAATGTAAGTTAGGGAGTTAGAAATATTTACAAGTGGTGGTTTAAGGAGGACTCCACCAAACTCTCATTCTTGATGAGATGTCAAGGAGGCATGTTCAAGGTGTTGTTGATGTTGCTCAACACCTCGAAGAAGTAATTAAAAGCTTGTTCATTGTTGTGGTAGAGGTCCTCAATAGACCGTGGCTCTTGTTGTTGATCATGATCGATGGCTTGCCCAATGTAGGGATTAAAGATCCCTTCAAATTCGTCGTCCCAAAGACCACAAACTTCATTGAGTTGATCATTGAAAATCTCTTGCTTGGATGGAGACAACTCTCCCAATTTCTTCGTTTGGCCAATGAGGCCATCTTCTTCTTCCTTGGTTGATTTTGATGAGCTTTGCAAGCTCTCCTTTTCACAATTCACTTGCTCTTTGAATGGAGTATCTTCAACTTTCTTCTTCCATTGGAGTTCCGATTTCTTCTTTTCATCTTTGCGGCTATAATGATCAATCATGAAACATGGCTCATGCAAACGAGGAGCTCTCATGGTCTTGTCAAGATTAAAAGTTATGCTTTCATCTCCTACCTCTAGAGTGAGCTCTCCATGTTTCACATCAATTACCGCACCCGCGGTGTGTAGGAAAGGTCTTCCTAAGATGATTGGAATGTTGGAATCTTCCTCCATATCAACAATGACAAAGTCTACCGGAATGAAAAACTTCCCAATTCGCACGGGGACATCTTCCCATATCCCTAGCGGTGTCTTCGTCGATCTATCGGCCATTTGAAGAGTGATGTTGGTACATTTGAGCTCTCCCATTCCCAACCTTTTACTCACCGAGTACGGCATGACACTCACACTAGCCCCTAGATCACACAAGGCTTTGTTGATCGTTGTGTCGCCAATGGTACACGGTATTGAGAAGCTTCCCGGATCCTTTAACTTTGGAGGTGAACTCCCTTGAAGAATTGCACTACTCACCTTAGTGAAGGCGATAGTCTCAAGTTTCCGGATTGACTTCTTCTTTGTGAGAATATCCTTCATGTACTTCGCATAGGCCGGAACGTGATTGATTAATTCCGTAAAAGGAATTGAGACTTCTAGGTTCTTTACAATTTCCATGAACTTTCCAAGTTGATCATCAAATTTGGGCTTGGCTTGACGACTTGGAAAAGGAAGTCTAATCACAATGGGCTCCTTTTCTTTGGTTTTGTCTTCATTTTTCTTTGAACTTTCTTCTTTTGATGATTCCCCTTCTTTGGGACCTTCCACCACAACTTCATTCTCACTAGCTCTCACAACTTCATTCTCAACTTGCTTCTTCGGGGCTTCATATCTTGTACCACTTCTCAAGTGAATGGCACTAACCGTTTCATGTCTAGGGGGATTACCTTGAGGTGGTAATTGCCCCTTTTGTCTTGATGAGCTTGAAGATGCTAGTTGGGTCAATTGTGTTTCCAACATCTTGGTGTGAGCTAAAATGTTGTTGATGGTGGTATCCTTTGCTTGGCTATCCTTTTGCATTTGGGTGAAGAATTCTTGTTGATTTTTTTGCATTTGAAGGACCGCTTTTTGGACATCAAAACTTTGGTCATTGTGGTGATTGTATGGATTTTGATTTTGGTAGCCTTGGTTTTGATTGAAAAAGGGTCTTTGATTTTGATTTCTCATGGGTGGTGGAGTGTATGTAGTTTGAGGGTTTTGGACATTTTGGCTCTTGTATGAGAGATTTGGGTGGAACTTGGTGTTTTCATTGTAAAAATTTGAATAAGGGGTGCCACTTTTGTAAGCTTGGAAAGCATTGACTTGTTCGGTTGTTCCCCTACATTCACTTGAGTCATGGCCCAAGGTTCCACAATTCTCACATATCCCGCTTGGGATTGATGAGGATGCCGTCATGGCATTGACATGATGCTTTGATGATTTTGAGTTTTCCTCAAGCCTAGCCATAGCTTGTTCAAATTTCAAGTTGATTGTGTCAATGTGAGCACTAAGTTGAGCACCCAATTGAGTAACGGTGTCCACTTCATACTTTCCTCCTCTAGTAGCCTTGCGAGGCCTACTATATTGCGAATTATGGACCGCCATTTCCTCAATCTTGTTCCATGTTTGATTGTCATCAACTTCGGTGAACATTCCATTAGATCCCATATTGAGGATGTTCCTTGAATCTTCATATAAACCATTCCAAAATTGTTGCACTAAAAACCATTCGCTAAGTCCGTGGTGAGGACATGAGCGACAAACACCTTTGAACCGCTCCCAAGCTTCATACAAAGACTCTTCATCCCTTTGCTTAAAACTCGTGATTTGAGCTCTTAGCATATTGGTCTTCTCCGGTGGGTAGAATTTTTTGTAGAAAGCGAGAGCTAACTTCTTCCAAGAATCTATTCCAAGGGTGGCCTTATCAAGGCCCTTCAACCATTGCTTTGCGGTGCCGATTAACGAAAAAGGAAATAAGACCCATCTTATTTGGTCTTGAGTCACGCCCGTTTGAGAGATAGCTTCACAATAATCACAAAATGTTTCCATATGAGAATGAGGGTCCTCACTAGGCATTCCCCCGAATTGGCTTCTCTCAACTAGTTGGATGAAGGCGGACTTGGCAATAAAATTTCCGGTAAGATGTTGTGGGGTAGGAGTACCATTTGGTAGATCCTCCTCGGTGGGTATAGAGTGTGACGAGAATTTAGGCATTGTAGGTGGATTTTGTGTGGTATTGTTTAATGGGTTCTCTTCTCCTTCTATTGCGAAAGGATTGACAAACTCACTAGTGGGTTGAACAACTTCACCAACACCTCCCAAATTCCTCCTAACAAGTCTCCTATTATTCGTCAAGGTTCTTTCGATTTCACGGTCAAAAGGTAACAAATCTCTTTGTAACCTTCTAGACATGCAAAATATCAAACAACTAGAAAACAATTAGAACATTCCTTGAGGAGTTTTACTTCCCCAAGGTGAAAAAGACACAACTAAAAATAACAAAAGAAATCTAAAATCAATTAAACACCGTCCCCGGCAACGGCGCCATTTTTGATCGATGCCATTTGGTGTTCACAATTAAGCATATGTGGTCGTTGGTCAATGGTCGATACAAAACACAATTTATACTTCACAAACAACTCTACAATTAGTAAAGGGGTAAGTAAAGGTCGGATCCCAAGGGACGGGTATTGAAAACGAAGATTTCTATTGCTACTAGGGGTGTCTAGGGGTGTCACAAGTTGGGTTGATGTAGAAGGTTACTAAACTAAAATAGCAATGAAAATAAGCTAACAAGGTAAATGAAATAAGGGTGTAAACAATTGATTAAAAGCACTAGGGTGTCATGGGTTCATAGGGGATTCATGGGATATGATCATACAAACATGTTCTCAAATTATAAGCAAGCAATTATTGTTGTGATGGATCGAGTTGGGTTATATCTTACGATCCTAGGAAAGTTTGGGTCCCGGAGCCGAATCACATAGATTGTACAACACCTACAAGTCGACTTAATCTTTCCTACTTAACACATGCATGGTCTAACAAGACTCGAGTTGGGTTATGTCTTACAAGTCAAGTTGAAGAGATAGTAGATGATAATAAATGCAAGGATTCATAGGCTTAGCATTTCATCAAACATAACATGTGCATGTATTAAGATCAAAACAAGCAAGCAAATAAGATATGAAAGCATATTGATTTAAGCATGAATCATTCCCCATGTTGGTTTCCCTAATCACCCATTAAACCCTAGCTAAGAGACTACTCACTCATTATCATATTGATCATGCTAGAAAGGTTGTCAATCATACTAACATAATGAAACATGATGAATAAATGAAAGTAATTAGCAATAATTAAAAAGGGATTAAGAGATTATACCTACTAATGATTCCAATAATAAAGCAAGAATAATAGAAGTACTTGAATCCTAGATTGAGAGGTTGTCAATCTCCCAATAATAACCCAAATAATCTTCAATTACCCAAAATAAAGTAAGAACAAGAGAGAGATTAAAGAACTAAAACTTGGATTAAAACTTGATTAATATTTGATTACAATATTGAAGAGAGATTTTATTGATATTAACTACACTAATTATTGATAAGAAGAACATGCTCCTCTAATTAGACTAATGGGGTATTTATAGTGAAAATTAGGGAGGATGCATTAGGGTTAACTAAGGGTTAAACTAGTAATTACACTTTTTAAGTTGAGCAAGGAGACTCCGGTATTCAATGAGAGAAGGGCGTCTCCATTTTGTAACTTGAAGGACGAAACCGTGCTGTACTGTGATCCGAGCGGATGGAGGTCGAGACGGACGGATGGGGCATGGACGATCCGAGCGGATGGAGGCAGAAGACGCTCGGATTGGGCTGGGGATCCGAGCGGATCCTGGTAAGGACGCCGGATTGAGTGGGGCGGACGGACGGATCATGGATGATCCGTTCGGATTCTTTTACAGCGTCATTCCTTCTTCTTTTCTTCCCTTTTCTTCATAGAATCCTTGGGGATTTCCTTGGGGACTCAAGGATCCTTTCTCAACATTGATCTTCTACTTAGCTATGTACAAAGGCCTTCTAGTCTTGTCTCTCCTTGATGCTTGGTCATTGAATACGATCCATTTAGCCTTGTTTTGCCATGAAAATGCAAGATTCTTACTCCTTTCCTACCAAGGGATCAAAATCTCAAAGAATATGCAAAACAAAGATCTAAAGATAAGAAATGACCCAAATAGGCACTAAAAAGCATAGAAACAATGGTAATTCGGGGGCTAAATATGCGCCAATTATGGTCGCATCATAAGTATCATGGGGCCAAGATTTTGAAGTGAGGGCGCCTACTCACCCAAAACCTAGCATCAGCCGGGGCTCCCATTACACATACACCAGGTTCATTTTATTAGACTCCCTATGTTCATTATGTTCATTTGTTACAGGTTCCAAAATCGTCGCTCTGATACCATTTGTAACACCCCCATACTCCAAGTGCCTTACCAGGACCACTCAGGTATAAGGATGCTACCATCTCGGTTGCCCGAGGTACTGAATATCATAAGACAATAAAGAAACGTACTTTTAAAGTAAATAAAGTTTAAGGCGATTACATGTTCAAACCAAAACTAATAAAAGGAATTACAAGGTTCTCATACGGTCTACAGCTAAAACTATCAAAGCTACTAGACTTCGTCTGACACAGCGGAAGACTTCTAACTGCCACGTGATGACTCATCCCGGCTATCCCATACGCGTCATATCACACCTGCTCAATAACGCTCACCACCCCGAATGGATCACCACGCTTTTAAAACATTTAAACGGGGTCGATACTAATCACACAATTCAATACATACATCAACAATAAGATAAATGCAGACAGCCGAATCACACACACACACACACACACACCACCACTCCCATCGTCTCAATACCGATCCCTTCCACCGGACCACCCCCAGGGGGACCGCAGCCGTTCCCACCTAAGCCCCGCTCATCCTACGAGCGATAACCCTGTCCCATTAATGTGCACATCCCCTTTCATGGCGGGTTCCACGAAGGGCGAAACTAGGGCGTGAAGTCACTCCCGCAAGTGACCCCACTCAGCCGAGAACGCATCTCGAGAGCCATAGACCACCAATCACAATCACAATCACAATCACAATCACAATCATCATATCAAACAACTAACTACAAAGACATCACCAATATCCCATTATGGGACTAATAATCGAGTAGGAAATCCTACCCGGAAAGCACAACACGCAGAGACGGTATCTACAAATTTGTATCAAAACGGCTCCTCTACGAATTCTCCTCCTATCATACAGCACATAAAGACTACACATCACAAACTACACACCAAAACCCCCAATTCCTAAATTAGGGTTTAACCAATCTTAACAACACATTATAAAAACTATATTAAAAGCTTACCCTCGACGCAAGGAATCCAACGACACGAAAAACGATAAGAACCGACCGTCTGAACTCCGGGAATTGCTAAGAATGCGATTAGGAAGATGAAGTGGCTGCTTTCTCTCTTAAACAGGGTTTTAGGTTTTGTAAAAAGTGATTTAGAACAAAGACGAATTGGTTTAAATACCTTAATCGCGTAATTAACAAAACCCGAGAAAACTCCCCCGTAAAACCGGACACTCGATCGAGTACCCAAGGTACTCGATCGAGTACCCCCTTACTCGATCGAGTACCCCAGCTACTCGATCGAGTACCCAACAGGTCAGAAACTATTTTATCTCGCAACTTACCCTTACTCGACAGAGTAAGGGCTACTCGATAGAGTACCCCAAGACTTATAAATACGGAGTATTACACATCATTTGCACCTCCACCCTTTTTCGTACCGGTTTTAGCAGCTGTTTTTGTATTTCCACTTATTGCACCAGCTTTTGTTTTGTCACCAGTTTCAACGGTTGTTGTTTTTGCATCAGCTTGGGGAGGACGTCTTTTCCTATTATTAAAACCTTCACGATGGCAAACCATGCATTTCGTTCGAATAATACCATCTTTAAACCTCTTAGTTGAACACTTCCTTACTTCAAACCCACAAGCAATAGCATAAATTTTATAGAACATCAACGCTAATTCTAAGTCCACAAATGTTTTGCCAACCACGGGTTTAAACTTCTCTTCAAACTTACTTATCCATTGCTCACTGCCACCCGATGTGTAAGTTACCAAAGTAGTAGGTGTGGAAATAGATGGCATTGTAGGGGTTGTTAAGACAGCAGTAGAACCCTCACCATCCTGACCAGAACCAACATTAGAGCAAGGAACCTCGACACAACCGACACGAGATGTCACACTACCCTCCGTGTTGTTGTTGACATTTGAATCAACACTTAAGAAGATAAAATGTTCACAAAGTCACATATCACATTCCCTAATCATGTCACAGGTTAACAACAATTCAAACATTTAACAACAGTTTAACAATAGTTACCAGGTCCACAAAAGAAGCTATTAAATTCACAAAACAAGGCCTAAGATTCACTAAATAAGGTCCGTGATTCACAAATGAAGGAAGAGAGCAGAATAGGTGATTCAGAAATAAAGTCTCATAATATTATCTTCGAGTTACACAAGTTAAGCCTTAAGATTCACAAAACAAGGTCTGAGAATCACAAATAAAGAAAAAGAGCAAAATAGGTCATTCCTAAAGGGTTCACAAAAAGAGCTCTAGGATTCACAAACACAAGGACTGAGATTCACAAGTTCACTTTTTGGTTCAGATTATTAGTTAAGTTTTAATCTTACCCAGGTTGTATATATTAGTTATTAAGTGTCGATAATCATCAGGCGTTGCTGCTTGTTATTTTAATTTAGCTTCGTAAACTTCTTATTTTAATTTAGTTTGTTCCCTATCTAAAATAATCATGTCATTGAGGTCCAAGTTTCACAAAATAACCTTCTAGTTTCACAAACTAGGGTCTCTGCTTCACACAAAAAGAAATAAATAAATTTCATTCGTAACCTTCTAGTCCTGGACAAAATGATTGAGTCACGGGTTAAAACCAATTCAAACGTTTAACAACAGAGATTCACAAAACAAGGCCCAAGATTCACTAAATAAAGGCTGAGATTCACTAAATAAAGTATCATGATTATTAGTTCAGATTATTAGTTCAAATAATTAAAAATATTTTTGTTTCAAATTATTAGTTCACTTTTAATATTGATTTTTGGTGAAGATTATGAGTTCACTTTTAAGAAAAGGCCAGGTTGTATGTATCAGGATATTTTGTTGATTTGTTAATAACACTTCCATTCCCAAGAAAAGGACATTGAACAATCAGAAAGCATTCAATCAAAAAATTTAATATATGGGTAATGCGAACAGTTAATGTTGACAGTTGTGCCAAATACCAGGCCTCTAAATTTCTAATTTTTGAAACATAATAGTATATCCCTATAACCTCTCTTCTCTCTTCTGTAAAATATTTCAAAAATCCCTATTGCACACAATGTCTCATTTATTTGTATTCCCCTATACTTGTGTTTTGGCAAATGTTCCAAGTTATATGGATTAAGGGCGGTATGTTTGTCGCGACCTCTCTAAATTGGCAGATTGTTTAACGAACCAAGGTTATGAGATAAAGTCTTTGGTGCCTGTTATGTGCAGGCAGACTTCTCATTTTATCGGAGTAGTACTAATTCAATTTGGCTCAGATGACACTAGCTGCAAACAGGCTTTTAAGTTGCAGGAGAAGTGTTGGAATATGTGTCCTCCGACAATAATGCGATCACGACTGTTGATCAAGATGATCACATGTTTAAGTCTCATTATAAAGAATACAATTGGGAAGTAATTTCTTTCTCACAATCGGTCCACACATATCGGTAATGATTGGCTGACTAGAGTTTGACATTACTGTCGTGCGACGGTGGTGATCAGTTGATCCCCTAGGTCATACCTATAGGGCAACACTCTTAATTGATCATTTAATTAATCGTATAATGTTACGAGTTAATTAAATTACTTGAAAATTGACGGACGATTTTGGAAGTAAAATTTACGTATCACATTGAAATTTGATTAAATGAGATACGGTCTGAGTAATCGAATTGTATCATTGCTCAGATGAAATTATTGTTTAAGGAAACAATTAAATTTGAATGAATTATTATAAGCACAATTTGTTGTGATTTATAATTGGTAAAATATTTTGGTACAAGTAATTATGAATTACTAAAGTCGATTTTTGTACATGACGTATTTTTATTAATACGTTGATTTTTAATATGTTAAAAATACATAGCAATTTTATGTGACATGTGACATGTGACAAATTGACAAATTGACAAATTGACAAAGATAAAATGGAATCCATTTTATCCTCATATGGACCGAAATATTGGGTGTGATTAACATATTCTTATAATGTTAATTAAATTAGTGGAAGATGTAATCATTTTTCTACAACTAGGCATGCATACCTAGTGTATCTTGTGGAAGAGCACCAAGCCCATGCATTGGCCTTCCTCCACCCTCCTACCCGGTTTCCCCTAGAAAAGAACAAAGGGGCTTTTGCTTAAAAATTGATCATTCACCATATGTATGTGTGTGTGATAAATTTTCATTCATTCATCTCATCAAAAATATTTTAGAGAGAGATAAAAATATTTTTCTCCTTCCTTCCTCTTTCTCCTACCCGGTTTTAGGAGTCAAGACCAAATTATTTTGGGTCATTTTTCTTTACAAAATTAATATTGTACTAGTATTTATAATATTGATTTTAATTAAGGGTGTGCTTTGGGTATAATTCCTTGGGAGAGATCCTACACTTGGGTCTTTGTTCATCCAAAAGGAAAGCTCAAGAACAATAGAGAAGGAGATCTCTCTTGTGCCCTAAAACCGAAAATCCAATGTAAGGATGGATGTTTCTTATTTATTTTGTTTGTATGTTTGCATGCATAAGATCATTTGTTAATTTTATGACAAATTAAAATAAAACATATATGAATATGTTAAGTATATAGATCTATATTTCCTTCAATCGGTATCATGAGCCATGGTTGTTTGCATGCAAATCGGTTAAAAGTTTTTCTGAGTTATAAAGATTAACATATAAAACTTGTATAATTTGTGTTATTATGATATATCACAAAATTAATTTTTTTATGTTAAATTTTCTGATCTTAAAATGTTTTTAGGATATTTTGGTTATTTTATGGATTTTTATTGTTCATATAACATAATAATGGCATTAAAATATGATTTTATGAGTATAAATGTCATTTTCGGACTAAAAATAGCTAAACTTCGAATTTTCCAGTGATTTTTGGATATGTTGTCACATATATTATTTTGAGATAACCTGTAAATTTTCATAATTTTTGAACTTCTTATGCTCGAAAAATGGATTTTTCATTATTAAATTCGGATTTAGGTGAAAAATAGGTTAATATGAGATAAATTTCGAATCTGGTCATAGAAATTTAGTATGTTGTCACATGCAATTTTACAAGATGTGTGCAAAATAATAGGCTATATTGAAGTCTTTTTGCATGATTTATGGATTTTTGAAGAAAAATAGCATGAATAGTGACTTTATTAGTGAAATATTAATAAAACATACTCTATGACTAAAGAAAAACATCATATGTTGCATTTTATTATCTTTTTCAGATCTAAAATTGAAAAGTTAATGAATATAATTTTTCTCATGTTTTTATGATTATTTTGTTAAAAATCGATAAACCGCAACATTGTTTTTCCGGATAAATTTCGAAATTTTTTAACCTAAGTCTTTGAACATTATGAGTGTCATGGTATTTTTCCAGAATGTTCATGAGTTTAAATTTCAAATTTCAAATTTATTTGAAATTTTGTGATTTATTTGAAGTTTATAGCTTATTTTTGTAATTTTTTGGTCCATTAATGA